>NC_092816.1:19400000-19725000 GCF_023375885.2 Dermacentor andersoni
CATAAAGCCAAGGCATGCTTGCTTGTAGCTTTTTTATCATGGAAGTGCGGAAAGTGATGAAAGGAATAAAATGGGGCATCTGCTTAAGAACGTTTGGTGCATGCAGACCGCTTGGTATGTCTTAATGCGATCATCATTAGCTAGACTTTGCACACGACATATCGCTGTGACAAGTTCGCGGTGCAATCATTACACGGGAAAGGAACAAAAATCGAACTTTGACAACACAATTCAGGGGTGCGATCATAACGTGAGTGCGATAATTATGCAAGTAAATACGGTATATCATTAACTTCCGTTGCAGCAAAAATTACAAAGAAATATTTCAAGTGAACTCATTATGTCATTCTTGGGGGGCACAAATCATAACAATAACGCTGCCACTGCTCTGCAACATTATAATGTTTGAACTTAAAATGTGAAACACACCTCTTTAAAAGGCCACAGAAATTGAGACCTTTTTCTTTCCCACAGGTATTCGGTCAAGCTAAAGCGATCCACTAGTGCTCCAAGGGCAAAAAGTAGTGGCAGCTGTGTATGTGCCACACTCACCGGTTGGGGATCTCAATGTTGATGGAGCAGTTGTCGAGCAGGTCACCTTTGTCATTGCTGACACTAGCTAGGAGCCAACGCTGGTCCTCTGTCAGGCAGTAGGCACAAAAGAGGATGC
The DNA here is from genome assembly GCF_023375885.2 of Dermacentor andersoni. Lineage (NCBI taxonomy): Eukaryota > Metazoa > Arthropoda > Arachnida > Ixodida > Ixodidae > Dermacentor > Dermacentor andersoni. The sequence goes on from NC_092816.1 coordinate 19,400,671, forward strand.
CACACTTCTCCCTGCGGTCCCCGAACATCTCTCCCAATTCTGTCTGCTTGTCCTTTTGCGGAGCCAAGACAAATGGTGGGCTCCACAACTTCACTGGACTCACGCCCCCCTGCCAAGGCAACGAACACGCATGCTCAGCTACTGTACAACATTCACCAATTCACATGCCGCATTCTTAACAATTTCCACTCCGCACAACCTAAACCACCAATTGCAACTTTCTTTGTTTAAAAAAAATTTAAAAATTAAATTATGGGGTTTTACGTGCCAAAACCACTTTCTGATTATGAGGCACGCCGTAGTGGAGGACTCCGGAAATTTCGACCACCTGGGGATCTTTAACGTGCACCTAAATCTAAGTACACGGGTGTTTTCGCATTTCGCCCCCATCGAAATGCGGCCGCCATGGCCAGGATTCGATCCCGCGACCTCGTGCTCAGCAGCCCAACACCATAGCCACTGAGCAACCACGGCGGGTCTTTTTTTTTTTTGTTTGTTTGTTTGTTGAATGTGGAAGTACAGCTGCCATCGACTAGACAGCATAGCAACTGCCATGTCAGAAGGTTTACTAGCAGTGTCACACTCTATTAGATTTTGGTCTAAACAGTGCAAGAATGATAGGATATCATTGTTGGGAACTAGAAGCAGGTTTTTTAGGGGTGTGTGAATACTCGAATATCACCGAATCTAATCGAAAGTTCAAATAATTTGATTCACAAATCGAATATCTACTATATTACATTTTTCGAATACAGTTGAACCTCAATATGAAGAAGTTTTACATGCAGCAAAAGAAATGTTAAATTACGAATTTTGTTTTAATTTGAACTTTTATAGTTTCAGCCATAAGAACAACTTCACAAATATCCAGACAATTCCTGATGGTTAGTGTCTTGTTAGTAAGAATAGCGCAGTTATGAGCACCAACGCGTACGGTGCAGATCGTGCTGAGAGCAATGTATTGACGTGGCTCACAGGGTCTGAGATCTGATTGTGGTTCGTTGCGCGGCACTGTAAATTTTGGATGCTATGGCTGACCATGCTTAGAGCCTGCAGCCAGTGCCCAAAAATTAGAAACAAAAGTGTAAAAAGATATTAGCCTTCGGGGGGGGGGGGGGGGGGGGGGGGGGGGGGGGGAAGAAGAGAAGGGTCAGTTTTGCCAGAAAGGCAGAGCGCTGCTAGTGATAGCAGAGAGACAACAACGAAGTAAGGTTCATAGTTTTATTGGTGTCACATGCGCTCAAGGCGACATTAACAGATCTAACTCGATGACCATGAACGCGCGGTCACAACGCGAGCGAATGCTTTGCACCGTGTCTCTAAACCTTGACATTACATGACCACCAACACTAGACGTGCCAGAACCCAATGCGTACCAAGCCACGAACTGTTTTGACGCTGCAATTGCAATTGCTGTGGAAAGATTACCTCCAAGGTCCTGCGCGAGGAGACACGCACAATAGGTGTGCATTTCGGAAAAAAAACTGGAGGGCAAAACCTTGTATGCAATAAATAAGAGATCGCCACAAAAGACGGGCCCACAGTTAAACTGATAACCCCACTGATATTCAGTACAACCGAACTTCACCAATTCATTAGTTTCAGTAGGAAAGAGAACTCGATTCTATTCAACAGAAGTTCCACTGGAAGGGGGAAAAAAAAAAAAAAAAAAAGAGAGAACCACTAGACCTGCATATTATAGAATTGAGCTGTAAGCAGCGCTAGCACACTAATGTGGTGTTCCCTTTAATAAGGGTAGGCCGTATTGTACATTTTGATTCCTGGGTACTCGAGTTACTGATAGCTTGCTAAATTCGTGTTATGCAATGCTAGGAGACTTCCAAGCATGTGTAGCATCATATTTTCTGGCCAAAAATTTGTAAGCATTAGAATTTGTGAAAAATTTTCTAATACTCGATATTCGAAATCTACAATTTGGTATTTGCACACCCCTAGTTCTTTTACCATGTTTATTCGAATCTAGGCTGTTACTTATTTTTCAAATAATCATATACCAAACTCTAGGGTCAGCTTAGATGGATGGATGGATGGATGGATGCAAAACTTTAATGAAGGTGCTGAGGCACATGACTCAGCGCGCTGCGGGCCGCTCCCACGTTGGGACAGTCAGGCCATGCCTGACCGCCGCATCGTGGGCCTTCTGGACAACCCATACTTGTGCCCCAGCATCGGGGCTCTTGATAGCGGAGAGCCACTTGTCCTCTTAGATACGAGGATTTTAATAAATGCCCCAATATTTAATTGAAAATGATAAACATGGTACATAGCTAACGCTATCTAGAAAAGTCAGTACTGCAGCTGCTACTAGCTATGCCAGTAGCCAACTGAAGTACACGAGCGATGTCGCCATTCTTGTAATGGCACCAAACGAGCGATGCCACTATAGTGCTGCTTTCAAACGAAAACTTGTGCTAGCCGCAGAAGCATCATCATCAAATGTTCAAGCCTGGCGGCACTTCAGCACCGATGAGAAAAAGGTCCATTGTTGGAGGGGGCAATGGGAGACGCTTTTTGTGAGTGCCGCAACAAGGAGATGACAGCGATAAGGAGGATAGCAACGAGGCTAGCAGCGATGATGACGCAGGACGAGCTCGGCATGTTAAAATTGAACAAATGCTGTTCTCATTTTGTGAACGCTGTCCTCACTTTTATGTTTGGCCTACATTCTAGGTAAGTTTTTTTACATTTTTTCTTTCATTTTGGCTTTAGACTGTGGGGATGCACGATTCTCACGCGTCCCCTGATATCTTGTTTTCCCACATAGCTCCTACAGTGCGGCTTCGCCACGTGGCCTGGCGCCCGCGGTGGTCGGAGTGGTACAAGCGCAGTGCGAGAGATGGCGTGAGTGTTGCACTGCTGCGGGGTTACTTGGGTGAGGGTAAGACAAGGCGCTCCCTCTTTGGCGGCAAGACGGCAAGCAGCTTGGACGTGCCGCGCGTGCGTCGATCCAAGCTTCTGCGAGACTGTCTCGCGTGGCCGCCTTCGAACGCGCCACCGTTCGCGTGACCGTACACACGAACGACCAAGCGTTGGGATCCAGCATGGGGCGAACATATTCGCTCGCTATCCGGTCACGGTGAGTCGGACTTCTAGATTTGTCGCGCGCCCATCAACATGTTTTGTGGATAGCAACTCGGCTAGCAGGCATTGATCTATGAAGGGTGCAATTAATGCCCTTGTGATTGTTTGCACTACTGTGTTGTCGTTCCTTTGTCTCAAGAGCATGGGTGTGAGTACCCCACAAGACATTTGAGGGTTAGCTTAGAACTGGGGCCGGCCTAGATTCGAGTAAATACGGTACATCTCTTGCCAAAACCACAATTTGCTTACGCCACGCACCGCAGGGGGGGACTCGGGAAATTTGCACCACCTGGGGTTTTTTAACATGCACCTAAATTTAAGTACACGGGTGTTTTCGCATTTTGCCCCAATCAAAATGCAGCCGCCGTGGTCGGGATTCGATTCCGCGACCTGGTGCTTAGCAGCCCAACACCATGGCTACTAAGCAACCACGGCCTGTCAGGCAACCTTGCCATTGTTAAAATATTTTAATCCACTAGCTTCAATGTAAATAAAAAAAAATCACAATTGCTTAGTTAGATCCATTGGTTCAATATAACCTGTTTGGTTATAATGATGTGGGAGTGTCCAACCCACAGTTTTTTACACTGCACTTGAATTTCTGGAGTAAGCAATGTGTGTGAGTATATCATACCATGGAAGCAGACTATTTAATTAGTTTTCATTCTACTCACTAAAAGAAAGAAGCAGGATGGAGCTGAGAATGAGAGAAAAAGCGAATGCTACCATCAGTGGGGATGTGCGACTCTCACGCGCCCCCTAAGACGTTTTCCCCACGTCTTGCATCTTCTGGCGCAAAAGGCAGAAGGCTGTTCTTTAGGGCGCCGGGTCGGCAAGCAGTACGGATGTTCAGCGTGTGCACCGATCCATGCTTCTGCAAGACTGTCTCACGAGGCTTTCTTCAAAAGCGCCACTGTTTGCGTGACTGTACATGCGATCAACCAGGTGCTGGTGTCCAGCATGGAGTGTGAACATATTCGCTCGCTATCCGGTTGCGGTGAGTCGGACTTCCGCGATTTGTTGCTAGCAGAATTAGTCTATGAAAGGTGCAATAACTGCCCTTGTGATTGTTTGCACTACTGTGTTGTCGTTCGTTTGCCCCAAGAGCGAGGTGAGACCTCCACACGTCTCACTGTCTACCTCCATATCTCCGGTGAAAAAATTAATGTCTGTGCAGTGTTACGTTTCGCCTACAACGCGCGGTATAGCCGGCGCGGATGCAACGGACGCCGGAGCTTCGTTCAAAGCGGCGGACATTTTGGCCCGTTCGGAGCTCCCGCAGTCTCCCCGCCAAGTGCGTCCAGGCGTGTTTCAGTGCCACGTGTCTTCGTGTGTGCGTGTGTGGGTGTGTGCCCACGCTTGTCAAAGCGCGGCAGCCGGGGAGAGGAGCTCCCCAAGTGTGAAGCGAGGAGGTCTGACAGGCGCCAGCTTGGCGATGCGTCACTACACTCGTCTCAACGTGTCTCTCAGTCTGTCCGTACCCGCCGTCACGTGGTCTCGTCACGAGGCCTTCCTTCTTGCCCTCAACTGCGAAAGTATAAGAGCAGCTGCCCCCGGACGCCAAGAGAGAGGCTCCGATTTCTTCTATTGAGTAACGTGCTCTCCCGTCTCTCCACTTCGGTCGACCTGACCGCCCGCTCTTTTGCGATGTTAGAATAAACCAGTTGTTCTGTTACCAGTCGACTCATGCTTTGCCGGGACCTTCGGATGCTTCCAGTGCCCCAGGCCGCCAGGCCAACGCTACCCTTGGGGCTTGCGGCCCATTTGCAACAACGGGCGTCAGCGCTGAGTTTGCAACAACTCGTGCCAGCGGTGCGATTCTAACAGCTGGTGGCAGCGGTGGGATCGCGACAACGGAGGCCAGCAGCGAAGAGATGCGGTTGACTGTATGCTGAGCAGCACAACGACCATCCGGGAGCAGTGCAACGAGCCCTGTGTGATGACTGGTTGCCTGCAGCGGAACGACTGCGCTGAATTCTTGGCTGCGAGGTTTGGTGAGTGTGGGACTTTCTTCTTCTGAGTTTTGCCAGGCTTTTGTTAGTGTCAGAAACAGAGCTGGTAATTGTGGTTGTCGTTGCTGCCGGGTTAGTTTGCGGCAAGACAATAGTAGGCAGTAGAGAAAGCAGCATTCAGAGCAGCCATGGATTTGAAGTCGTTGCGCAAACCGAAATTGCTGGAGCTTGCAAGAGAATTGGGTCTGGATGTCTCAGACAAACTCAGAAAACCGGAACTGCTAAGGGCTATTCTTGAGTTAGAAGCTGAGGATGACGAGCTGTCGGAATGCCTTGAGACCATTGAGGAGAGGGAGACGGCAAAAAGACAGGAGCGCGAACGTACAGAACAGAAAGAGAAAGATGAGCGCGAACGAAAAGAACAAAAAGAGAACGAAAAGGAAGAGCGCGACCGTCAACACGCTTTGGAAATGAAGCGTCTCGAGGTAGAGATGGAACGCGCTCGTAATGGAAGTGAGGCACACGGTGCAGGAGAACGAGTATCGTTCAAAATGACTGACCTGATGCGGCCGTTTAAGCTTGGAGAGGACATTGGTTTGTTCCTGGTTAACTTTGAGCGAACGTGCGAGAAGCAGGGGTTCTCTCGGGAAACGTGGCCACAGCGCTTGCTCACTTTGTTACCCGGCGAGGCGGCCGACGTAGTCGCTCGCTTGAAGAGAGAGGAGGCAGAGGATTTCGACCAAGTGAAATCGAGTCTGCTAAAAAAGTACAGGCTGTCAGCGGAGGCGTTCCGTTGGAAGTTTCGGGAAAATGAGAAAGGCAGAAGTGAGTCATATGCAGAGTTTGCCTACAGGCTTATGTCAAACATGCAGGAGTGGCTCAAAGAAGAGAAAGCGTTTGGTGACCACGAGAAAGTTCTGCAGTGTTTCGGGCTAGAACAGTTTTATAGTCGGTTACCTGAGAACGTGCGGTACTGGGTCTTGGATAGGCCAGACGTTAGTACGGGGGCTAGAGCCGCTGAGCTAGCCGAGGAGTTTGCGACGCGTCGGGCTCGCGGAGCTAAGGACGGTCAAAAGGGTGAATTTGGCTCCAAGTTTGAGAGGCCGAAGTTCACGCCCATGAGAGCAAAGGGGGACACACGTAGTTCGGATGCGAGTGAAAGCAGTCCGACCGAACGTAAGGAGACGGCGGCAGCCGAAGCCGAACGCAGAAAACGGTTCGAGATGAGGCAAGCGCGCGTGTGTTATACGTGCCAGAAGCCGGGTCACTTTTCGGCGCAGTGTCCAGAAACAAAAACAAAAGTCGTGTTTTTGTCTTTATGCAGCACTGACGAGAACATGAAGCTTCTCGAGCCTTACATGCGAGACCTCCTCGTGAACGGGAAAGAGTGCCGAGTGCTTCGCGATTCCGCAGCTACAATGGATGTAGTTCACCCCTCCTACGTAGAACCCGATATGTTCACGGGCGAGTGCGCATGGATCAAGCAAGCCGTGGAAGCTCATGGCGTGTGTCTGCCTGTAGCAAAAGTGCTTATTGAAGGACCTTTCGGAGCGCTTGAGACGGAGGCCGCAGTGTCATCTATGCTGCCCCCCCAGTACCCGTACCTATTTTCGAACAGGTCCGATCACCTCCTGCGCGAGAAGGGGCTTTTGTTTGGTGAGGCTAGCGTTCAGGCCTTAACCAGATCGAAGGTTCGGGAGCTCGCTGCAAAGGCAGTAGTTGCGGGGCCGACGTTGTCGAACAATGAGAAAGAGTCAAAAGCGCAGCAAGCTGATATTCAGAGCACGCCCGAACTGAATAAAATTGAGCCTGTAGCGTTAAAGGCACCAGATACTGGAGAGGAAATTCCCGATGCGGGAAAGTTAGAAGAGCTATCCGCAGATTTGCTCATAGCGCCTACGTCAGATGGACTTAATAGGTTGCTTAAAGTCAGCCGGTCGGCTTTGATAGCCGAGCAAAAGAAGGATGGCAGCCTAGAAAACATCCGCTGCATTGTCAATGAAGGTATCGCCAAGAAAAATGCTCGCTTTGTGGAAAGAGGTGGGGTCCTGTACCGGAAGTATCTAGACCGCAGGGGAGTGGAGTTCGATCAGCTGATCGTGCCTCAATGCTATCGTCAGGATCTGTTGCGCTTGTCGCATGGGGGTTCGTGGTCCGGACACCTAGGAGTTAAGAAAACTAAGGACCGTCTCTTGCAAGAGTACTATTGGCCAGGGTGTTTTCGGGACGCAGACCACTTTGTGAAGACATGCGACACCTGTCAGCGGGTGGGAAAACCAGGGGACAAATCGAGGGCGCCGTTGAAGTTGGTACCTATCATTACGGAGCCTTTTAGACGGCTCGTTATTGATACAGTGGGACCTCTGCCGGTAACAGCCACGGGGTACAGACACATTTTGACTGTGATCTGCCCAGCGACAAAGTTCCCTGAAGCAGTGCCGCTTAAAGAACTCAGCTTAGTTGAGATAGTCAATGCACTACTGTCCATATTTGCGCGAGTTGGTTTTCCTGCGGAAATCCAGTCAGATCAGGACACAGTGTTTGCTAGCCCTTTGACGACAGCCTTTCTCGAAAGGTGTGGGGTAAAGCTGTTACACAGCTCAGTGTACCACCCACAGTCGAATTCCGTTGAGAAGCTCCACTCCGTCATGAAGCGCGTGTTGAGAGCATTGTGGTTTGACCAAACTGACTGGGAGCTGTGTCTGCCTGGGGTGAAGTTTGCATTAAGGACCGCGCCGCATGCGGCTACGGGGTTTTCGCCAGCTGAGCTAGTGTACGGTCGCTCGCTGCGATCTCCGCTTCGCATGCTTCGAGACGGATCACTGCCCTCTCCAATGGCTGCAGACTATCTCTTCCACAAATGGCCGCCTCCTGCGCTGGAGCCTCGCTTTGCAACAATATTCCTTTGAGGTGCGTTACAAAAAGGGGAGTCTCAACGGCAACGCCGATGGCTTAAGTCGAAGCCCCTAACGTGGGAATCAGCCTCAAAATTGTTTGTTACTGATGTTTTTCTTCCTGAGGCAGGATTTTTAACATATTGCTTTTGTGTAGTGTTTCAAAGTGATGATGTGCTTTCATGTGCAATTTTCCAATTTGTGGACGTGTTCTGAGTGCTGCTAAACTACTGTAAGGAACTAGGCAGTAGTATAAAAGGGGGAAAGAGCCTGGCAGGGCTTAGTGAGGGTTGTGCCGTGCTTGCTGACTGAGCGGTTGAGTTTCGGCGTAGTTCTAACGCTTGCCGGGAACGAGAACAAAAATGTCAACTCTCCCGAAGTCACTTTGCAGTGTCCTGGGTGAACCTGAACGAGAGAACGAGGCCTTCTCTGTGCGCTGCGCTCAAGAAACACCGAAGGACGCCCGACTTCGGTTATGAGCATCATCGAGCGACATCCCTCCGGACAGCGGATGCAGTCCCCTGACCATCGGGATCTCCTTCCCCCGGCGGGGCGGTCTGTTACGTTTCGCCTACAACGCGCGGTATAGCCGGCGCGGATGCAACGAACGCCGGAGCTTCGTTCAAAGCGGCGGACATTTTGGCCCGTTCGGAGCTCCCGCAGTCTCCCCGCCAAGCGCGTCCAGGCGTGTTTCAGTGCCACGTGTCTTCGTGTGTGCGTGTGTGGGTGTGTGCCCACGCTTGTCAAAGCGCGGCAGCCGGGGAGAGGAGCTCCCCAAGTGTGAAGCGAGGAGGTCTGACAGGCGCCAGCTTGGCGATGCGTCACTACACTCGTCTCAACGTGTCTCTCAGTCTGTCCGTACCCGCCGTCACGTGGTCTCGTCACGAGGCCTTCCTTCTTGCCCTCAACTGCGAAAGTATAAGAGCAGCTGCCCCCGGACGCCAAGAGAGAGGCCCCGATTTCTTCTATTGAGTAACGTGCTCTCCCGTCTCTCCACTTCGGTCGACCTGACCGCCCGCTCTTTTGCGATGTTAGAATAAACCAGTTGTTCTGTTACCAGTCGACTCATGCTCTGCCGGGACCTTCGGATGCTTCCAGTGCCCCAGGCCGCCAGGCCAATGCTACCCTTGGGGCTTGCGGCCCATTTGCAACAACGGGCGTCAGCGCTGAGTTTGCAACAACTCGTGCCAGCGGTGCGATTCTAACAGCAGACAGTTGCCAAGTCCTTGACATAGCGAATATGAGTGGGAAAAAAAAAATGCATTATTGATTTTCTGTTGCCATATACAGTGCAGTCCACTTATAACGATACCACATATAACGATATATCGGTTATAACGATGGGTCGACATGAGAGTGTCATTTTATGCATTAGGTCTATGGGGAAAAAAACCATTTATAACGATAGGTTATTCACCGCATATCGGATATAACGATCAAAATTTTGCAGTCTGGACGGCGTTTTCCGTGCCAAATAATCGTAACGTTTGCGTTGCTTAGTTCCCTGAAACGAACGATGTCGAGACGAGGCGATATTTACCTCCGTAAGTTCGTATCTGCCGCCATTACCGCGCAGCGCGTCTCGCCCCGCCCGCGCACGAGTAGGCGCAGCCAATGTTGGCGCAGCGCGCCACAAGATGGCGCTAGCTGCTTCATGCGCGTCGGCCACAGTCGCTCCGAAAGAGAGAAAAAGAAAAAAAGAAGCGACAAGCAAAGCGGCGCGGTGGCGCCCGTCCCGCGTCTCTCTCGTGATAGCAGGCTGACGCCACCGAAGCAGCGTGCAACCAACGGATCAACTCGAAGATGGCGCCGACAAAGCGCAAAGCTGTGTCGCTTGACACGAAGATGGATATTTTGCAGGACTCTCGATGCGGCTTCAAGGTGAGCGCCCTCGTGAAGAAGTATGAGCTCGTCCGGTTAACCATATCAACCATCTTGAAAACCGGGAGAACCACGATTGTGAAGGCAGGAGCTATCAGGGGCCATTCCGATCAGCGGAAAAGGGGTTAGAGACCCCTTGTACGCCGATGTTGAAGAGGCGCTTTACCAGTGGTTCATCACCAATGGCTTAAAGAAGGCGGGCTTTGTGCGTAAGGACGAACTTCCCCAACCCGCTGAGACCGACCCGGTGGAAGTCGCTGACATAACCGAGCTCTGGGAGCTCGTTCCTACTGGTGACACAGGTGGTGTGTCGAAGGAGGAGTTTTTGACTGCAGACAGTGCTGCCTCGTTCTGCGATGAGGCCACCGACGAGGCGATCGCCGAAGATGTGCTGTCTCGACAGACGCAAAGTTGTGCGACGGTGGCGACGGCATCAGCGACAGTGACAACGAGATCGACAGTGGCTCCTTGACCTCGACCACGATGTCCACGCAAAGTGCACTGTCGTCGATCGACTCCTTAATTGATTTTATGCATGCTAAAGGATTGCCGCCAGTGTTCGCGCAGCAGCTGGAATCCATGCACACCGCGGTTGTGAAGCTGAAGCTGCCGCAAAAGCAAGTGCAGATTTCGGACTATTTCGGCGCGCCTAATTCTTGACACGGTCATTGGCGCTAGAAATAAAGTTTGTTTTTCACGGCCTACTGTATACATCATCTATTCTTTAGAGCAAGTAGCGAATTCGAGTTCAGAGCTGCAAAAATAAAGAGCGCAAACGCGCTTAAAAATTTTTTTTTTTTTTTTTTTATAACTGCAGTCCAGATATAGCGATCATCGGTTATAACGATCATATTTTTCATCTTTATCGATATCGTTATAAGTGGACTGCACTGTACAGTCAAACCCGGCTATATCGAACTCGCAGAAAAACGCCTATCAGTTCGATATAGAGCATAATTCGATATAAGCCTGCTAAATAATTGGATGTCATAAAAGCACATACCATTTATAAAATCACTTTATTAACGAAACTAGCTTAGTTTGGCATAAATTAGCCCTGCATTTTCTTTTGCATGGGCAATTTCGCTGCCAGCGACGCACGCACTTCCCCACGTTGTCTAAGGAGTCAGAGCAGCTGAGGCCGCAACCTTCCGCATTCGCGCAGAAGCGCCGGACTAATGCGAGTGCACCAATCACTTCGGAGGATGTGGGCAAAGGACCGTAGTTGCTTTCCTCAATGTGCCTACTTTCATTTGTGCTCGGTACGATGTCGGCGATGTAGTCTTCGTTTCCGGGCTCTACCGTGGTCGCGACACCATCATCTGCACTCACAAACTCGTCCACCGTAGATTCGAATGTCCCGAAAATTTTGACAGTTCGCTCCAAACTTCGGCAACACCGGCAACGGCTTCGTCGCATTCATCAGAATTTACAGTCCTCACCGAGCACACGGAAACCGGCACGTATGAAGAACCCCTCGTACACGGCCGTGCGTACGCGTCGGGCGCCATGGGCACCGGGTTGCGAGTCTGGCCACTTTAGCCCTAATCGTGCCGAGAGGGCTCCTCGGAATCTTGACGCTGCGGGGACATCCAACTTCTCATCGCGTTCGACGCGATTTATGATTTCGGGCTTCACGACGAAAGGCGAATTCTGCCGCTTCATCAGGGCAACACTGCGGGAGAAGGCCCACAAGGCGCAAACACGATAAACCAGAGAAGCAGCCAGACAACTCGCACTTTCGCCATCTTGCACGAAGAGAGCACAAGAGCCTCTGATTGGCTGTCTGAGCAAGCGCTGTAGGGGGGCCAGGATCATTTTTTGCTGGGGAGTGTCGCTAGATAGTGATCTAAAGAAAGGAAGGACGCTTGATTCTGCAACCCGTGAGGGAGCACGGCGAAGCGTCGTCAGGGGAGAGGGGGTGGCAAGTGAGAGATGATAGAGAAAGAGGGAGGATGTGGCCTAATAGACTCCACTATGCGCGACAGAGGGAGTGTTGACGGCTCGCCCGAACAGCCCGAGGCAGCGCGGTCACGGTAGGGAGAGCGGTTAGATGGAGCCGCGCCGCCGGGTTTCCCCGCTACCGCGAGGGAAAGCCAACTTCTGGGGGCACTTTTCCACCGCTTGACGTTCGATATATCGGGAGTCATTGCAATATTTGTTCGATGTAAGCGTAATTTTTGCTATATATACTCGTTGTAACTATACCGTGACCAGAAATTGTTCGATATATAGAATAATTCGATGTAAACGGGTTCGATATAGTCGGGTTCGACTGTATTCCTCTTGAAATGTACAAAAACCATCAACTGTAAGTCTTACCGATCGGGACTTGAGGAATTCATCTTGTGCAGCTGCTGGACCAAATCCTGTGAGAGATTTGACGTTGGACTGATGTGTGATGAGCCGTGCACACTGATAAAACACGGAGAGGGCATGTGACCGTAGCTGCTCTTGCCGACACACCCCCTCCAACGTGTTGCTAGCATCTCCCAGAATGGAGTCCAGGCTCAGAATCTGAAAAACCATTTTTTCCCACCTCGGTCAGAACAATGCACACATCTAAAGACTGGCTGGCACTTGCTATTGCACAGTGTTTGCTCAGGAAGTGACAAATTGGCAATGATATGCTGTGAACAACTTTAACCCTTTCTGGGCTAATGACGCCTGTAGGAATTAATGTTTCACGGAAAATATTCTACACTGGGAAAAACAAACAACACTGTTCTTGGATACGTGTCTGCAATGCTAATGACACAATTTACCAAGTTTTTACTGCAGATACATATGGCTCTCCCTGATTTTTCACAAATGTCTATGCATTACGGGAGAATGAGGTTAGGCCACTGCACAGCATTTTTGGAGAGTGCTGCCAAATGCATATCATCCACCCTGGCTTGGGGGAGAGGAAAGAAGAGGGGCCTTAGAATCTGCAAAATAAGAATAATTTTGTCTTCGCTTTTCTCCGTCTTTTGGTGTTCAGATGCACGGAAACTTTCACTCCATTTAAAGAAAGAAAGGGGTACCAAAAAGGGTAACAGCGACAGTCAAGGTATGGCTGCAGACAGGGGTTTTTAAAAGCTTGGTAAAAGTGAAAATCTGCGAGTTCAAACTATCTAAGAGACTTTACAGAGACTGACTGTACTTGCATTTTAGTGCTAGCCAGACATAGGCCATATAAAAATATGACACCACATACCTGAACATAGGTGTTGCTCTGCAGAGGTTCAGGCAGGCACTCGAGGAGCTGGGAGAAGCACCGGTGTAGCCCCAGAGTGGCCGTACGTAAAACATCAGGGTCTGAGCAGCCCAGTGTGAACGGTTCAACCAGGTACACAACCAGGGCTGGGGGTTGCTGCTCTTCCTCGCCCTCTTCAGCTGCAAGTGCAGAAACACTGGTGCCTGACGAGGCACCCGTTGTCGATCCCGATGTGCTGCTGGCTCCACCACCAAAACTGGCACCACTCCCTGAACCTGTGCTGGTTGGCACTGCGCTTGATCCAGATTGGTTGGAAGATGGCGTCGAGCCACTCTGGTTCCCTGCCGTAGCTCCCGGCCCTGAAGCTGTCCCTGCAGCTCCTGATGCTGAGGATGTCTCCTGGGAGCCCTCTGAAACCCAGCAGTAAAACATTCAAGAATGAGGTCACTAGTAATAACAGTAAACACCATATGAATTTCACTGGCATGCAAAGAAGTTCAAATGAAACTAAAATTCAATGTAACAAAGCCGATAAAATTGGCACTTTGTTAAATAGAAATTTTGTTATATTAAAATTTGACTTTTTACAGTCGCTGAAAAGTTTTCTTACACTAGGCGTGGAAAACTTTCCTTATTATCGGGCGATCGGGAAAGAAAGAATGTCCATAAGAGAGAGAGAGAAAGAAAAAATAAAAAGCATTTTGTTCACCGAGAGTCGACAAAATGAACACATTCACACCTCTCACATGAACACAATTCCTGCGCTTTTTCCCGAGCTTGTGGACGGTGCGGCACTACCGATACGGCAGCATATCGCATGTTTGCACGCGTCTTTATCTGCTCTCAAAATGGTGGCATGCGCGAACGATATGCGGGCAGGCATGCGGCTGAACTTCGCGCGCGCTGCACAAGACAATGAGAAGCCTCCATTTCGCCACATGATCACAAGCAGCCAATGAGGGGCTCGCATTCGTTTTGTACTTTTTTACGCTTTTGTCTGCATTGACGTGACACATGAGGCTCATCTATGGCGGGAAAAAGAGCTGAAGGATTGCTCTCTTTCAAACGAGACCAAGATGGCCATGTAATGGCGGACGGCTACGAAATGCGCCGCCGCCAAATATGGGCGTCTTTTGCGATGTTCTCGCGAGAAACCACGTTGAGTTCGCTCGTTTATTTGGTAATTTCTTTAAAACTACGCATCTCAAAGGCCCAAAACTTCGGCTATGGGTGGAAGGGACCCCGATAATTATGAATATGACAAAATTGAAAAAGCTATTTTTGCGTGATTTCTCGAAGCTAAAGACCCGCGCCCCCTCTTAAACCACAATTACACATTAAGCAGGTATATACTAATGATGTTTGACTGCACTGAAGTTTAACTCTACTTACTTGCACCACGAAAGCATTGCAATCTGTTGCTGAACACATTTTACAAACCACTTAGGAGAGTCTCTGCGTATGTGCAGCGCTAAACAGCTTTGGGGAAAGTAGACTGCAAAACTAACAATTGAAACCAAAGAAATAAACCAGCCTTACAAAAGCATACAAACCCGAGTCTGTATACAGCAGCATAATTTACGCTTAGTACAACTGGGCAGTTGTTCACATAAAGCCATCATCTCTCAGCAGACTAATCAGGTGCACAAGAGAGCATTTTAACTGACCTGCAGTGTCATGTGGTCGTGGCGTGGCATTTCCTTCTTGAGCTGCCTCAGGCGTTGGCGGTGGCCGTGGTGAGGCAAGAGGTGCCCTGCCTTCAGCACCACAGCGGTTCATGGTTGGGGGCCCTTCTAGCATGCCCCTGTCTAGGCTCTGCGTTGCTAGGTGAGGACCTGCCAAATAATGAAGCCCCATAAATAAACCTGTCACTAAATACATCCACAAGTTATGTCCACACATCTCACAATTCACTAGAGTCAATCTGAGCTGTTGTTAAAGCAAGTGTTAAAGCCAAGTTGTAGCCAACCATGCTATATGATTTCACTGCGTGGTTGTGCACTATACTGTACAACAAAATGTTCATTTCAACTTTGATACTTGCATTAGCCATGGCACATCTCTGTATCAGCCAATGCCTATTACCTGTTCCTGTCTTGCTGGATGGAGATTTTCACTGTATGGTAGAAATTTCCACCTGGCAATAGTGACACCTTAAATACACAATGTTGAAGAGTATTATCTTACCCAGCTGTAGCTTGCAAGCACGAGCGAAGAGCCTCAGCCGAGGTCCAAGGGGTCCCTCTGCTAGTGGGCCCAGCCAGTCATCATCGGGAGCTGAAGCAGGCTGCTGTTGCGGCTCACTAGATGGCAAAGCCAGGCTGCCGGACACACGAAGAAGCCCCTCACGCAGACCTCCTCGAGAGAGTGGGCAATGGCGGCCAAGGTTCAGTGCCTGGTAGGTTGCGCTAAGATCTTGGAAGAAAGCTCGTACACCTGGTAGCACCGCTTCGCTGTCTGGCACTACCACCACGTAGGCAATGTCCCGTGACGGTGAGTAGGGCTCTAGCAAGAGCTTGTCCTGAATTAGCAATGACAAGACATGTTAGCACTAAGCACTTGAATAGAATACCAGATGGAATACCATTTGGTCAGGTGAAATCATGGTTAGGAAAGAAGCAGGTCACTGCAGGCAAATAATAGCCAAACAAACTGACACTTTGAGATCTGTACGGATCTTGAAGTGTCACTTTGTTTTGGCTATGGTAAATTACCTGCTCCTTTCCTAACAATCAAAGCTCCATGTAAGCAGCACAAGTTGCCTTGTACACAACATGCATTCTATAAACCCTTTTAGTCACGGTGTACACATTTGTGGATTCGACTTATTTTTGCCATTACTGTGCAGTGCTTGTACTGCAAGGAATAGACAACAAACATTAAGCTTTGAGTAAATTGAACATTCTGATTTCCTACAGTACACCCATTTCACTTTTGAGTGAAATGTATCGTTGCAGACGTCCACTTTGGTGAAGGTACTACAGTGTTTGACGGGACATTTCAAATGGGGTGTTTGGGTAGCAATTACGAAAGATTTTTTTCCCCCTTGTAATGCTTGCACGACATAATTAACCTGTGCATATAGTTCGAGCAGGTGATTCAACATTTTTAATGAAGAAATGTAATATGACTGACTATACAATAAATGAATATTCAATTATTAACATATCTTTTTGAAGTGAGGCCGACAGTATTTTTCAAATAATCATATAACAAGCTCTAGGGCCAGCTTAGATTCGAGCATTTAAAAAAATGTGTCAGTTCGTAATTGAAAATGTTAACTACGGTGCATAGCTAGTGCCACCTAGCAAAGTCAGTATCGCAGCCACTACTAGCTGCACCAGTAACCAACTGAAGTACACGAGCGACATCTCCATTTTGACCTGTGTCGCATTGGTGTGCGACGTGGTGTTATCATAGTTGCACCAAACAGGCAATGCCACTATAGTGTCACTTTTAAACGAAAAGTTGTGCTAGCCACAGAGGCATCGTCAAACGTTCAAGATGGGCTGGACTCAGCATGGATGAGAAAAATGTGTGTCATTGGAGAGAGCAATGGGACACGCTTTTTGCGTGCGCCGTAACAAGGAGATGACACTGATAAGGAACATAAGCACGCAATAACAGAGAAGAGCTGTTAACCGAGATCGCGCTCAATTTGACGCGTACTAACCTTGCCGAACTGTCTGTGCATGCGTTGGCGTGCAGAGGCGAGCTTGCGCGCGTCCACAAGCGTACGAGGCTAGCACCGATGATGACGTAGAGTGAGCTCGGCATGTTCATATTAAATAAATGCTATTTTCATTTTGTGAATGCTGTCCCCACTTTTTGTTCGGCCTACAGTCGAGATAAGCTTTCTTTTTTTTTTTTTTCATGGCTTTGGACATTCAAGGGTCGGCTTAGAATCAGGGCCGGTGTAGATTCGAGTAAATACAGTATATAATTAGGATGGACCTCAACAAAATGCCCAGTGTCATTCTCATCCCACCTTAATTTGCTTTCTATGGAGTCTCCAGCACCTTGGCATAAGATTACCGTATTTACTCGCATACTAGGCGCACTTTTTCTTTTTTCAGAAAATCCGGCTCGAAGTTTGGGGTGTGCCTATTACGTGGGGTAAAATTTACGAAATTTTTCAGCTAGCTTTCTTGCGCTTTAAATTTGAACATATGTCCCGAATATGGCTACTCTCACATAATTTACCAATAAATTCAGTATAAAAGGAAATATAAAAGCTACCTACTTACCTTTTGATGAACAGGCGAGACGTCGACTGCACACACGCAAAATTTATTAAGGCATGACATGCTCCTCTCCTTCCACTATTCAGAGTCCGAGTCGGAGATAACATACTCATCACCACCGGGTGGAGACTCGTCTTCTTGTCTGAGCTACACATGTTGTCTTCGCTCGCATCCAGTGCGTTAGAGATCCCCGTCTTCATGAAACTTTTCCTGACGACGTCATCGGAGATCTCTCGCCAAGCTTCCACAATCCATCCGCACATTTCCATAGGCGGCCTCTTAATTTTGCCACCTGGAGTAAGTTGACCCTGTCCTCCAGCCATCTATTTAGTGTACAGCCTTCAAACGTTGTCCTTAAAAGGCTTATTTAAGGACACGTCCAAAGGTTTCAGTACCGAAGTGAGGCCTCCGGGAATCACGGCAATATCCATGTGCAGCTCTAACAACTTCTCTCGTACACATTCTACAAGGTGCCCATGAAAACTGTCCAAAATGAGCATGGCCGGATACAACAGGCCGCCCGGCCGCCGGCCCCAGATGGTCTTGACCCAGTCTACCATCAACTCTGTGGACATCCGACCTTTCTCCTGGACCCTGACGTAGATGTCTCGAGAGAAATTTCTCTTTGGGAGCGTCTTTCTCTTAAAAATAACATAAGGCGGTAGTTCGCGCCCATCCGCAGTCACTGCCAACATGACAGTACATCTTTCTTTTTCTGCGCCAATGTGCTAATAAGCACACTTTGTGCACCTTTCTCCTCTACAGTTGTATTTCTCGGCATATCGAAACAGAGGGGGGTCTGATCTGCATTTCCAATCTGGGATAAAATGAAGTTCTTTTGCTGCCGGAGCCGTATAACAAAACGGTGGAACTCCAGTACCTTGTCCTCGTATGCTGAGGGCAAGTGCTGGCACAACGTTGTGTGCCTTCTCAGTGTAAGTCCATGGCGTCGCATGAAGCGTGTTGTCCATCCGAAGCTTGCTTTGAAATCTTTCGCTTCGATGCCCTGCGCTCAGGCAATTCTGCGTGCCTCAGTCTGCACTATGTCGAGAGACACTGCACAACCGTCCTGTCAAAGACCCCGTATGTGTTGAACGAGTTGCTCTTCCACTTGCGCATACTTTCCGGACTTGGCACCGCGAAAGGCCCGTCGAGACTTCTTGGTGGCAGGAAGTTTTTCTTTCTGACCTCGCAAGTAGCGAATGCTTGTTTCTCCGACACTGAAATGTGTGCTTGCAGCACGGTTCCCATGCTCGAGTGCATACTGCACAGCTTTCAGTTTGAATGCAGCCGTGTAGCTACCGTACTTCCCCATTGCGGAACACGCGACTACATTAACTCCAGGCCGCTTGCAAAATGGCGAGATGTGGCGTTTTTTTTTCTTTTCTCTGCCTGTGTGGAGCATTGATGGCGATGGCACTGTCGCGAGTCGCCCGGCCTCTGAGAGTCGCCCAACTTTCCGAGCTGCCTCAGTGAAGATAGCGAAAAGCTTAGATCCTCGAGGCAGTTTGGAGGGGGGGTGTTATCGATAGTTGATGGAAGAACTATTTTTCGCTCTTTGATGCGTTTTTCTTCTCTTTTTTTTGGTTTCTTTGGCTGCGTTAGATCATCGTGCTCGCTTGCTTCGCGGCGGTTTGGGGAGGGGGTATCGGTAGTCAACGATGGTTAACGGAAGAACTGGTTTTCACGATGTTGTATGTGCTGTGGGTCCGCAGCAGCTGCGACGGCAGCAACACTAATGAGGACTAGTAGTCCAGAAAATACGTTAATAAGCTTGGGTTGTGGAATGTGCGTGCGTGTTTTCTTCACCTGACACGAAGGGGGAGGAGGGCGTCAGCTTGCAATCATGTAAATGCGGTACTGATCACAGTGCCAAACTTGGGGTGCGCCTATTGTGCGCGGAAATAAAAAAAAATTATATTTTCTGCGACCAAACTGGGGGTGCGCCTATTATGCGAGTAACTACGGTATGTAAATTTCCCACATTAATTGATGGTCGATCGGAATTCGTGACTGAAGGGGATAAGCTCTTGCCTACACAAAATCACAACAAAAAGACAAAGCAGGACAATAGCAAAACAGGGCTGGTAGACATGACAAAGGTTTTAAATAGCCAAGCTGCCAACAAATTGCAACACATGGAGACAACTAGTTTTCAACTTGAGAAACACAAAAAATGCAACCATGCAAACTCACCCAGTACTTCAGGGCAAAGGGTGAGAGGGCAAGCCAGTCCCGGTCATAACCAACCAGGAGGGATGGGATGGGCTGCGGCTCACACTGGTCTTCGGTGCCTCGGCCAGCAAGACGATGAAACTGCCGCCAAGTGAGGGGTCCTGCCACGCGGTATGTGACCTCCCAGAGACCCTGGTTGCGCTTCTTGTGTACAGCATCTTGTAGCAATGGCTGAAGGCCACGCAGCAGTCCCATCGTCATCAAACTACTGGCGGGACATGGGCCTGTAGAGGTGCACAAACATAGTTCTCTTGTCAGGGCAGACAGGTATAGAACTGCATGCAACAGGAGCACTATAACATAGCGATTAAAATCGTAACTGCCTGAGCACTACTATTGGATAAAAAACGAAAATCGCATTGGCAACAACCTACCACCAAAGCCGTCCAACACAGTGTCATTCTAATCACAAAATGGCGAAGGAGCACGTTTTTGCCAAGGTCGCTGTTAGTTTATATTGAGCTCGATTACTATCTAGAGCAGCATTCTTGGCCAATAACCTTAGGAGGTACTGTCAGTTTTGCGTGATTTCGTTCGGCTCAGCGTCGAATGCACGGGTGTAATTGGCTGCCGGCATTTCTGGCGCTGTGCCAAGCTCGTTATCTGTGCATAAAGTCAGGAATGCTGTCAGCAGTGTACTTTGACAAATTCGATGCAACGTCTTGCAAAAGTTATAGCTGCATCTAAAGTGATTACTCAAGAATACTGCCAGTTATAAGATCTTGTTGAGCGCAGGAGTTGGCCGACGCTGAAGGGGACTTTGAGAAGGGAAGGTTTATTTGCATAATGTACAGAGCTTAGGAACAAGTAAAATAACAGTAAACAGTCATCAATAGCTGGTAGCACATGGTATACTGTGGCTCGTGGCAAGAACGCCTCTGAATGTTTCTCCCTTTCCGGTGGTTTGCTGGCTTATAACCCCTTCAGCCTGTCGGGGTCATGTCATTTTCGTCCAATCGGCTAACCCGCACAGATGTCGTCATGTTGTGATGAGCTTCTCCCCCTGTCTGTTTCACGGCGTTTGCGGTGGAGTGCAGTTGTAAGTGTACTACACACTTTTAACAGGTGATAACCCAAACGTGCTGCTCAGCCGGCATGAGGTGAGCGTCATGTTTAGCTCTGGTGACATCGTGGCATTGTATTCCGGTGTTGTCTACCAGCTCAATTTCATTTTGGCTTCCCATCAGCTTCTTAAAACAACAATGCGCGTCTTCGTTTCGTGTCGCTCGAGCTCCACAAGCTCAACAAGAGTCGGCAACTTGTCTCGTGCCACAATGATTTTCACTGAGTGGGCACATCAAGGTTTCCCACCAAAATACCTCACCCAAAGAAGCTGCTGACTCGGGACGAAATACAGAATTGCAATGCAAGTCTCTCCCCACAAGGTCAATCCTGTGCTCAGAGAAGCTTTACTGCACGAGGTCTTTTTCTATGCATTTGAAAAAAAAAGAAAGAGGAACCAGCTACAACAGCACCAACACCATTAGCAATAGCAATTTATGCTGGCTTGAGCTTGGTCACAGCAAGCCTGACTAATGTGTAGGCATTTCATCATGTACAACATCATGAAGGCATTTCAAATAAATAAAATAGCTCATTGTAAGGGGAGAACAACACCAGTGGGGAGTGGGAAAGAGGGAGAACCTCTAAATATATCGCAGAAGACATCTCATGCAGGACCAGACAATTAGATCACTGCTTACAGTGCAGATAAGGCCAGTGATGCAGGCAGGAACTTTTGAGGTTATCCTCCAGTGGTCGAGCAGCGACAGCCTCGAGTGCTCCGGAGGCAACCTCGCAACCGTCCAGGGCCTGCAGAAGAGCCAGTGAGGCTGGTGGGGGGCACACTCCCACAGGCGGCGGCAGTGGCGGCTCGGAGCCCAGCTGCAAAGTCTTGTGCAGCACTGAACACGGAGATAAGGACATGCCCAGACACTGGTTCTGAACATAGTCCAACAGGCCTTCCTCGTCCACCTGCTGGGAAGAGAAGGAAGCGCGTGTCAGAAGGCTCCCAACAGCATGAAAGTACAGCTGGCCACAAAAGTTTGTGAACCGTGTGATATTGAGAAGAATTGAATTTTCAAACAATTTTCGACCAAAGCCAATAAAGGTATACAACAGTAGCACGCTGTTTGCATATACTACTAGTGCAGACTGCGGAAATATTCAGCTTATACTGGGATCCTGCAGCGTGTGAACTTTTGTGGCTGATCGTACATACAGAAAAAACAATTCCTTAGCAATGCTATGGTCAACGGTTGATACCCTTTCGGAAAGCACAACTACAGCTGCTGACTGATAGCCCGAATACTCGCGAAGCGCATAAAAGTTGGAATAATGGGGAGTTCAAAATAATAGATTTGCCAGAAAATAAGTGACTTTATTTTATAAGTGGCCAAGATTGTCAATTTCTTGGCTGTGCGATAACCCATAAAGCCCACCAGCCGTAAAGATGTATTTCAGGGGGAAAACTCGAAAGCAAAAGTTGCTACGCAATAAGAGTGCCATAAAATACAGATCCACTATTAAACTGAAAACATCATTGGAATTCAGTACAACATAACTAACTACTTCCTCAGCTTCAGAGGGAAGAAAAACACTTGATTCAACAGACATTTTATAGCCAAAACTTCTTTTTCTAGACCTTCATATATAAGTGAGCTGTAATCAGTGCTGGCATACTAATTTGGCTATCCCGTTAGTAAGAGTTGACTGTACTGTACATACAGATTCCTAGGCACCTAAGTGTCTCATATCTTGCGACATTCTTGTTATGCAATGCTAATGGACTCCTGAGCATGTGAAGCACCATGTTTTACTGCACAAAATTTGTAAGCATTACACCTTGTAATAACTTGTCTGATATAGTCAATAACTGATATTTTGGACATGCCTGATTATTTGGATGCCTTCGTGGCACCACCATTTACACCAGAGCTAATGCATAAGGATGCCTAAAATTTTCGGTGCAGAAACCTTTCGCCTTCCGATTTTTCTGAATTTTTACCGTGACTACAGGTCCCAAACAGCAGTAATCAAAGTCACTGCCGCTGCCATTTTGATTATGCCACAGACTCAAAATTAAATTAAAAAAATAAAATTATGGGGTTTTACGTGCCAAAACCACTATCTGATTATGAGGCATGCCGTAGTGGAAGACTCCGGAAATTTCGACTACCTGGGGTTCTTTAACATGCAGCTATATCTAAGTACACGGGCGTTTTTCGCATTTCGCCTCCATCGGAATGCGGCCGCTGTGGCCGGGATTCGATCCCGCGACCACAGCCTCAAACCAGCGCTCTTGCATGCCTAGCCATTATGGCCACCATAGCCATTTCCGTTTTGTGCGTGATCGTATGGTCGTTTTGTGCTGTCATGCGCTCTGCAATGCTAGACCTATACCTGCTTCAATGTTCGCTAGCCTGTTTGGTGCAGTGTTTTTCACTGAAAGGATGTGCCGCTGTCCACAATGGTGCCGACACTGTATTTGTCACCTTTGCCAAACACCTTCAAAGCACGAGACGCGCTGCAAGAGTCAAGCATTGCATAATGTGGGTTTTAAAAGTCAGCTTCACTGTGGTACAGCGATGTTACGCAATCAAGCATATACAACACATTGCAGTGAAGCATATCAATAGCGGAAAGGGGCCATATATGTTGCTTAATTACAAACGCTTGCACCCACTGTCTCCTGTCACACTATGAGCACTGAGACACTAAATAAATGTACTAGCAGGCCTTCAGAGCTATTTCAGATGCAGCTGTGGCGATTTGAACCCTTGAAGACAGTACAAGGCATCCATTCATTTCTTTGTCTGTTCCTTTTGTTAAGTGTTTCCGAAGTTCTAAGGGAGTCCTAAAAATAGAACATTGACTGTATTCAATTTAATAGCTGGCCTCGGCTATTTTTTTTTTTTGATGAAACATTCAGTACTTTCACACCATTAGTTGTTACTACCGTATTTACTCGCATAATAATCGCACTATTCTGTAAAAGAAAAAAGAAAAAAAGAATTGATGCAAATTCAGGGTGCGATCATTACGCGGGTTAAATTTCCCATGAAAAGAAACATTTTCTTTTTTCATCCCGCATTTGCTGCGGGATGACAAGCAGGCGGCTGCCGCTGTCAGAGCGGGGGGGAAAAAAGAAAGAAAAGAAAAGAAAGGTGGCCAGCGAAACAAGCCGGACGCGCCGATTGCTATTATTTTTGTTCTTGCAAGTACATTACGCGCATTGAAACAGTTTCTTCCGTATAAGTAATGAATGATACAGTCAAACCTCGATATATCGAACACGGATATATCGAATTATTGCGTATATCGAACAATTTCTATATCACATGGAAAATCGCATGCATTTTTAATTCTTTATTTCGAACGGGGCCGGATGTAAAATGGATATATCGAAGTCCGCCGCCCCAGACCAAGTGCACTCTGTTGACAGGAGGCGAGCTTTCCCGCAACACTCTCGAAGATAGCGGCGGCGCGATCGGCGTACCAGACTGCTGCGTACGACAGCTGCCCACATCGGTTGCGCCGAGGGCGCCATTTGAACGTAGCGGCGGCTTGGAGCCAGCATGGCCGCCTCGATCACGCGCGCACGGCGAGGCTTGCCCCCGCCGTGCGCACGTAATCGAGGCGGCCGGGGAACCAGTTGGAGTGCTTTGTCGGTGCTGAGCCACACATCATGCGCATTGCGGACTTCGTTGGCGGTGACGACAGCACCGGAACAGTGGCGGAGTTAACAGACGTGGATATCGCGGCAGAAATGACTGCTGAGCGGCCAAGCGAAGACGCTGCCGAGGCTGATCCAGCAAGCGCTGATGTTGCCCCGCTCCCGACTGCAAATGAGGCTGTAGCTGCTTTGGCCGTTGTACGCCGCTACTGCGGCGCAATAGAAGGCACTGAACTGTCCCTTGTGGACCATTTGGACTATGTTGAGGACGCCGTGGTCAAGCACGCGGTTGCCAATATGAAGCAGGCTACGCTGCTTCAGTACTTTCAGCGAACAAAATAAATACTTTGTTTGAAGCTTCATGTGAGTATCTATTGCGCCACGATTGGTTCATTGATTGATTTGCGCTAGTTTTTGACGCGTTTTCTACGTGATTTTATATATCGAATTCCGGCTATATCAAACTATTTTGCGATCACCGCGCTGTTCGATATATCGAGGTTCGACTGTATTGTTAATATCGGCAAGTTTGCGACAATAACGTAGCCATGTCCACTTTAAAAGGACAGAAAAAGAGATGGGCACACTTAGCTGCTAGTGCCATAGAAACATATGGCGGGCATGCTGCGGAAACTGTGGCATTTGTCTTCACTGCTATCCTAATACGGCACGTTTCAGCTAAGGGTGGGCGAATATCTTAGCTGCATTACAAGTGTCGGCGTATGAATAGGGTACACTTCTAACATGTCAGTGTAAACGTGGCCACTATCGTTGCCGCTCACGATTTGTTGCGTGCCCACGAGTGCAGACAAGAAGAATCGAAAAGCGCCCTTTATGTTGTTGTTGACCAAAACCATTATGAAGCCTATATATAATAAAGCCAAGGCAAGCTTGCTGTAGCTGTTTTTCATGGAAGTGCGGAAAGTGATGAAAGGAAAGAAATGGGGCATCTGCTTAAGAATGTTGGGTGCGTGCAGACCGCTTGGTATGTCTTAAAGAGTCGTTCGCGTAGCACTCGACAGATGGTAAGCGTGATCATAATTAGCTAGACTTGGCACACGACATATCACTGCGACAAGTTCAGGGTGTGATCATTATACGGGAAAGAAAAAAAATCTAATTTTGACGACAAAATTCAGGGGTGCGATCATTACGCAAGTGCGACTATTATGCGAGTAAATACGGTATATACTATAGTATGTTCATTGGTTGCCAAGACATAACGAACAATTTCGTTAGCTGACAGAATAAGCACACACCTTGGCCAAAGATGGAGTGGGGAGATGGCCAGCAGCAGACACGCCCAATCCTGTTCTGGCAGCTGGGCCAAGCCGTGCCTGCTGCTGCTGCTGCTGCTGCTGCTGCTGCTGCTGCTGCTGTTGAAAGAGGGCTCTTGCATTTGGTCCAGGTCGCGCCTCATAAGGCAGTCCCGTTATGTCAAGCTCATCCTGGTAGAATAGCCCAGCTCGGTGTGACTGATGCCGGTTCACAACAGCCGAGAAGCCACAAGTGCACTTGTATTGGGCCTCCTCACTTGCAGTGGGGACCAGCGATGGGGGCAGATACACGCCAACATCCGCACCCTGAGCCAATCAAGAAATGGTTCCCAGTCAATAGTGCTGCTGGCTCCAGAAGACAGAAGAGTACTAACTTGGGTTGCACATATTATACCTAAATTGGCTAACAGTGCATGGGACAGAACAAACAGAAGGAACAGCTGACACTCTATTTGTCTGTCTTCATTTCATGTACACAGGCCTGAGGATGCTGTGGTACTCACTGCTACAGAAAAGCAGTGGGGTGTGCTCACGATTACTCTCTGAATCATGCTTTCTCTCATGTTTAAATGCAAAGCTGATAATGTGCCTTGTCCGCATCACAATACGGCTCCCTGAGCCAAATGACGAGATTTAAAACCGAAGTCATGTTGTAAATTACTATATGCTCATTCGGCAGGGCATGATTAAACAAGGAAGGGGAAAGTATGTGCAGTGTTAAGAATGGCCGTACGGGGTGGCAACGTGCCAGCTTTCAGCCCGCTGCACGTGTTCCAAGCCCACATGACGGGGCGCCCTTCGGAGAACTGCGAAGGGCCGGCAGCCACGTGGCGTGCGATCAACTCAGGAAATTGGTACTTGGCCGAGCCACCCGGGACAAAGCAGAGTTCTACGAAGCCCTCTGACGTCGGCACTGAAAGCTGGGCGGTACCGAGAACTGTCCGGCCTTTTCACCTGTGTGTATGTGCGGCACGTGTATGTGAGCCCTCATCCTCCAAGTCGACACACCTCATCCTCCAAAAAGGCGGGTCATCTTGAATGACGTCAAACGATGACGTCGAGCAAGGGCTTATAAGCAGCGTTTGCCGGCTGCTAGGGTGTGCTCGTGTCGTGCTCGTTGTCGGGAGCTGAGTGCTCTGTCATGCTCGAAATGTAGTAGTGAGCTGTGTGCTCGTAAACTGTTTGCTGTATGTTAGTTTTGCGGGCTCCATATGGGAGTCGCGCTAGTCTGCCAATGTATGTCATGCTTTAAATGTAAATCCTGCAATTAAATCCTGCTCGCCTAGCCCTGTCGTCCCAAGTTCATCTCCACAGCTACGTCTGCCAAATCTGACAGCAGCCCTCTTGTCATCCTTTTTGCATGCCTAAAGAAGCATGAAATGAACACAGTAGCAGATAACTAATGAGCTATAAGTACCTATATATATATAACACATAATATGAGCAGCAACTTCAGGGTCCTAAAAGACACATTAAAATTTTTTGCAGAAAACTCTGAGAACTTGCAACAAGCCAGAACCTCTCGCATGCAGACTTACATGCCACTGATATGTGCAATCTTGCCCATTAAGGGGGGACGCGGGGATCAGATCGCGAAAATCGCAAAAAAGATCGATTTTTGGCAACGACGCGTTTCGGTATCTGCAATGCCTAATCTACATTGTATCAATATGGTTTGACTGAAAACGCACTAAAAGTGCCCGAAAAAATTTAATTTATCAGTGCGTAGGGCGAGAAAACAGCTTTAAATCGCGTAAAATCACCGCAGTTCGCGGAGCCCTAACTCGTCTTTCCCGCCACCGAACGCCGCCATCTTGGTATCGTTCGAACGCTTGAAGTTTCGCCATTCCGTTTCTGAATTCTTCGGTCGTCGCCATCTTGTAACAAACGCACAAACACAAAAGAAGTGCGGGTCTGCTAAAGGCGGTCACACGGGCCCTGCGATGAAAGCGGGCCTCCGATTGGTTGCCGTACTGAAAGGCGTCTCGCCATTGGTTGCTGCTGCAACAGCGGGCAAGCTGGCAACCACAGCGGACGGCAGTTGTCTGCTTTGAAAACCACGCCGGCGTCGTTCTTCGCTTGACACTCGCAGAATTCGGATTTATGAAAGCTGCCAGGTCAGCGATGGATCGTCGCTCGTTCGAAAAGAACTTTTAAATGAAGCATGCCTTCGGAAAACGGAAGCGCAAGCCTCCTACGGCGAGAAAAAGACGGCGGCCAGCGGGAGAAGCGGAGAACCCGACTGAACACGCGGATAACGTGCCGCGTTATCTTGCACCGTGCTATTCCAGCAGCGAAGCCGACAATCGCCCTGTGACATCGATACTGATAACTAAGCCACCGGAAGACGTGCCAATGGAGGCTCTCGCACCTGTCCGTACGGCCGCGCGAGTCAGCAACCGAGATCGCGTTGTTGGAGGCGACGCGGGTCGAAGGTCTCCATCGCCGGCAGAGACGGTGTGCGTTTCCGATGCATCGTGCGACAGGGACACGCAGCCTGCGAGTGAGCCCCAACCGTCGACGAGCTACATACTGTATGGTGACTCAAGGCTCGCCAGACGAATCGTCGCACGATTCAGATGCACCTCGAGCCGCGTTTTGTGTCAGCGGTGACTGCAGAAGCGCAGGCATGCAGCGTTCGCGACTCCCTTCGCGCAGTGTCAGCGACTGAGCGGAAGCAGCAATGCCAAGAACAAATTTAGGCCCCTTGTGACTGCGAGTTCATTATTATGCCTGTTTCCGCGATGAACTCTTTGATCGCTAAAGCTCTGTGCCCAAGATGCCAACAGCGTTCTGTGGGTGTACACTGCGATACCAGGCTCGGCCTGGCAGTGAAAATGGTGGTCATGCACTACTCCAAACGGCGCAAGAAAAGGATAAAGAACGCCTGAAGAAGGCATCCAAAGCCCACCAAATAAAGAGGCAAAGGTGTAAGAAGATGCCTGACAGCAATGATTCAAAATATTACAGCCCTGGTGCTTTTTAATAAATTTGCAGTGCTTTTAAAACTTCGCAAACTTTGCAGCCAGTTTTCTCAATTGCATTTTTTTTGTCAATCACCTCGCTCGTGGAAAGCGTAGCACAACAATGGCTTGACTGATTTTGGTCCAGTTTGTTTTGCTGTGATCCACAAGCTGTGCTGTACTTAAAGACAGTCTTGAAATGTTTCTTTATCTTTCCATTATTTAATTATTTCACAATTACTACATGGCTCCATGCAGTGAAGCACGGTCATGTGCATGTTATGTTGAGCAAAAAATTATTAGCACACTAAAAAAAAAATCGAACACTGTCTTGATGTAGATTAGACATCTGGGCAAACATGCAAAGTATTTCCAGCTCCCTATCATGTTTCGTTACTGTGCCAGGCTTTCCACAAGCAAGGAACTTATAAATTCTTATAAAACAAAAACTAATTAAAATATCCTAATGAAATTTTAGAATTGTCTCTTTATTGCAATGTGCAGTGTGTGTGCCAAATTTCAGCCCTTTCTGTCAAGAAACAAAAAAGTTAATTCTGATCCCCTCCTCCCCCCTTAATTACCACTTCAGGTGCACATTAACAAACTTGTGCTAGAAGGCACAGATACAGTTAAACCTTGATATAATGAAGTCGCTAAAATCGGCAATTTGCTTCATGGTATCAAAATTTTATTGCATTGAAATTCGACCTTTTATGCAATTAAGTACAGTTGCCGACAGACTTCTCTTGGATGGAAAGGTTGTAAAGCTTTCCGAATTACCAAGCAATTGAAAAAAGAAATGCAAATTTGAATGAGAAAAAAATTCATTTTGTTGAATTTGAGAGTCGGCAATGAAAGATATGGTTTTATGCTGCCTTGATGATATCTTCACATCGGCGGTACGGAGCGGAGCAAGCAGCACTTTCACATCCACTCCGCCCCCGTGACTGATAGTGTCGAAAAGCGCTGACAGTGGGGAGCAAATACTTTGTCTACCTCTGGCTTCAAAGTGTCTCCGAAACCTGAGATTACGCAACCTAAATTTTTAAACATACGGAAAGACAGCGTACATGATGCCACACCCTCTTGGCACGCCCACTGTTTTCACACACGGCAGATTACCTCTAAAAAAAGGCGTGTGGGCTGCGCCAACCTCCCCTTACTTCCTCCCCTCCCCCAATTCCTCGCGCACGCTTAACCGCGTTACCGTGAGCTTCTTTCTTGCTCGCACGGGTAGACAGCACTCATCAAGCCACCATCCTTCTCTTCTCACCCACACACGCTTTCACTTGCACCCAAAACACAAAGCGCACAAGGCGCGACAGGATGTTATCACACTTGAACTTTGTCATATCATAAGAAGCCCACAAACATGGCTGAAAACATATGACTAATGAAAATCGGGCCCCTCGTTCACCTCGTTTCAATCTGTCTTCTCGTTTTAACTTTACGTGGAACATGATGCTGGCACGTGATTTAAGAGGCACGTTCGCAAGCAGCCACTTGTAATTCAACCGTTTTAACATCTGCCTCTGTGGAAGTTTCTATTTATTGACTCGACGTTCCTTCGTGGAGGCAGTGAAATGTTGTTATATTGAAATCGTATATAAACGTGCCTTCTTATATTGGGGTTCTGAATACATGGCGTTCTATGGCCAACAGGTTATAAAGGATGAAATACTATGTTATATTGAGAATTCTGTTATCTTGAAGTTCATTATATCAAGGGTTAACCGTATTACATTCGTGAAGCCTCTATGTTTGCTGTGGTACAGTGTTGTAGCGCCATCCAGCATTCATTCACTCAGCCAGCTTTTTGAGATCTTAGTACACACCTTTGCACAACATAGAACACACATCAAATTGCTTTAAATGATAACAAAACCCCGTGCTAACACAAAATATAATTCGTTATACAGTGCAGTCCACTTATAACGATACCACATATAACGATATATCGGTTATAACGATGGGTCGACATGAGAGTGTCATTTTATGCATTAGGTCAATGGGGAAAAAAAACCATTTATAACGATAGGTTATTCACCGCATATCGGATATAACGATCAAAATTTTGCAGTCTGGACGGCGTTTTCCGTGCCAAATAATCCTAACGTTTGCGTTGCTTAGTTCCCTGAAACGAACGATGTTGAGACGAGGCGATGTTTACCTCCGTAAGTTCGTATCTGCCGCCATTACCGCGCAGCGCGTCTCGCCCCGCCCGCGCACGAGTAGGCGCAGCCAACGTTGGCGCAGCGCGCCACAAGATGGCGCTAGCTGCTTCATGCGCGTCGGCCACAGTCGCTCCGAAAGAGAGAGAAAGAAAAAAAGAAGCGACAAGCAAAGCGGCGCGGTGGCGCCCGTCCCGGTCTCTCTCGCGATAGCAGGCTGACGCCACCGAAGCAGCGTGCAACCAACGGTTCAACCCAGTTCGAAGATGGCGCCGACAAAGCGCAAAGCTGTGTCGCTTGACACGAAGATGGATATTTTGCAGGACTCTCTATGCGGCTTCAAGGTGAGCGCCCTCGTGAAGAAGTATGAGCTCGTCCAGTTAACGATATCAACCATCTTGAAAACCGGGAGCACCGCGATTGTGAAGGCAGGAGCGATCAGCGGCCATTCCGATCAGCGGAAAAGGGGTTAGAGACCCCTTGTACGCCGATGTTGAAGAGGCGCTTTACCAGTGGTTCATCACCAATGGCTTAAAGAAGGCGGGCTTTCTGTGTAAGGATGAACTTCCCCAACCCGCTGAGACCGACCCGGTGGAAGTCGCTGACATAACCGAGCTCTGGGAGCTCGTTCCTACTGGTGACACAGGTGGTGTGTCGAAGGAGGAGTTTTTGACTGCAGACAGTGCTGCCTCGTTCTGCGATGAGGTCACCGACGAGGCGATCGCCGAAGATGTGCTGTCTCGACAGACGCAAAGTTGTGCGACGGTGGCGACGGCATCAGCGACAGTGACAACGAGATCGACAGTGGCTCCTTGACCTCGACCACGATGTCCACGCAAAGTGCACTGTCGTCGATCGACTCCTTAATTGATTTTATGCATGCTAAAGGATTGCCGCCAGTGTTCGCGCAGCAGCTGGAATCCATGCACACCGCGGTTGTGAAGCTGAAGCTGCCGCAAAAGCAAGTGCAGATTTCGGACTATTTCGGCGCGCCTAATCCTTGACACGGTCATTGGCGCTAGAAATAAAGTTTGTTTTTCACGGCCTACTGTATACATCATCTATTCTTTAGAGCAAGTAGCGAATTCGAGTTCAGAGCTGCAAAGGTAAAGAGCGCAAACGCGTTTAAAAAAAAATTTTTTTTTTTTTTATAACTGCAGTCCAGATATAGCGATCATCGGTTATAACGATCATATTTTTCGTCTTTATCGATATCGTTATAAGTGGACTGCACTGTAACACCTGCACACATTTATATGACGAAATCACTTATGTGGAGTTGCAAGGTGTGTTTTCTAGAATGGTCAAGCTAAGTTTATAACATATACATTTTTCTGGCACTTTCAGCAGAGCCAGCCATGAAAGAAACAATACAGGTGCTTGTTCAAGGTCCATTTTATCGGATGTTTATTCCTGGCACAAACAATCTAAATTAATGAATTTCATGTGGATTCGGCAATGGCCAGGCTGCTTATATATTATGAACAGCAAACAAAGAAAGGATAGGGACAGAGACAGGAAGGAAGAGAAGCACCAGTTCCCACCTTGATGTTCATGTTGCAGACGCAGAGTGTGCAACTGGCGAAGTTGTGGTCCCGGAACAGCTCAAGCAAGGAGTCGGACAATAGAAGGTTGACAAGAAGGGAATCGGCCTCAGGAGTTGGGGGCTCAGGGGGACCCCCCAAGCAAGGGCCACGGCCAGCAGGAAAGCCTCCCATTAATGCTGCCTGGTAGGGGGCCTGGCCCATCTCGTAGCCCATAGCTGCACCGGGGCTGCCCATCATGGGACCAGGGTAGCAGGCCCGCTCTTCCATGCCCGGGTGGTGACTGTGCGAGAGAGTATTGTTCACATTAGGATAGGATAGTTCATTCAGAAAGATTGAAAAGTAGGGGTGTGCAAATATTCGAAAATCTTGGATATCACCGAATATTATATTTTTAATATTTATATTCGATTCAAAAACTAGGTATTAGAAAATTTCTGAATGTTCAATTGCATACGAATATTCGAAACAAATCGAATATATTGCTTGCTGTGCAGGAGCAATCATAGTACTTAGCGTTTACATCTATCATCTAAGAAAGTTCGTGATTTTGTGCTCAATTTTGCGATAATTTCATACTGCTGGCAAAATTTCGCCTGTAGAACAAGCTTAGCCACTGGACGGCTAAGCTCTGCAGAAAAGCCAGCCTCTCAGTAGCAAAGGACTCTCACCCTTAATCTCTAGCTTATACTTGACAGCAAATGCGATGAGTGACGACTGATACAGGGTCAAAGGCCTCAGAGTTTACAGGAGATTGATGTGGCATAATAAGGCACAAGTTCACACAAACAGACAACTAGCAGAAATTATTCAATTTTCCAAAGCTAACATGAGCCAAATACACAATCTTTTATTATACTGGCTTATAGTTTAATTTTTGTACCAATGGCAATATAATTGCAATGTTCCAACATGTTAAAATAAACCAACTTGCTAATATATACATGTGCATGTCATTATTCAATATTTGATGCTAGGTACTTGTATTCAATTCATATGAGAAAATTTTGATATTTGCACACCCCTATAACTTAAAAGGTACAACGTAGCATACAATGCACAGGCCATGAAATCGGGTAAAACACTTCTGCCAAAGAATGAAGTTAAAGGCAACTTGATGCCATCTGACTGGACTTCATTCTTCCACGCTGCACACAGCAGCCAACAGCACATCGGTATTCTACTTAAACACATTATACATAAGTATATATTCATACATATATACATGTATACACTAATGACACAGATATGCATAACCATGTACATAAAGAGATGCACAATAAGAATACTTAAAATGATAAACCTAACATACGCCAAGACTTGCTAAGTTTCAAAAAGCTTTTTAATATATAAACATCTGATTGAACTATTTGATACATACTATGAAAGACATACAACGAACGTTCACTACTAGGGAATAAGCAAGAGCGACAAGAACAGAACGAACTATTGTTTAAATAAGGGAAGTCTTTTTAGCATTTCTTTGTATGAATGAATGAATTTGCAACTGTAGGCTGTTTCCACTATCTCTGGGTGTAGGTTCAAAAGTTTACAGCTTGACATTGTATTGACTGCATGTCATATGTAGTTCTAGCTCTTGTCTATATGTAACCTGCATGCCTCAATTTATAACCACACTATGGACATCTGCATGTTTTCAGAAATGCTGAATTGTTGTCTTTTACGTTTTTAAATATCCATGTTGCAAGACGTTCATGGACTGCCTGATATACAGTCAGAATTTTGCTGCTTAGAAACTAAGAATGGGAATCATCATAGTAACGTAAATTTTCTGTAAACCTGATGGCCTGATGACCTAAAATACAGCACCTTTTAGAGAACATTATGGCATAATACAATTGGCACTTAAACAATTTTGGACATAAGCTTTTTACTTTATTAAAAGGCCTATTGTTCTTGATAAGTTATTTCTTAGGTGGGTTATGTGTGTAGTCCAATTCAGGTGCTCATCAAATTGCCATATTTACTCGCATAATGAACACACTTGCGTAATCCCCAACTTTGCTACTGTACAGTTCCTCGATTGAATGACCGTGCTGTAGGCTGCAATCTTTGACTCTTCACACACGTTTACAGCAAGCACACTTAATGCTCAACGCATCCTATCCGCCAGTGCTACCGCAAAGGCACCTTGCAGATTCAAAAGAGAAAAAAATATGCAACTTGCTTTCTGCAACATATGCAGTTGACATACTTTATGCTGAATAGGAGAGTGCCCATGCGGGATGCACAGGAGAGTTAAGTGAGGAAGGGGTGGCCGGCACTTGAGAGGCAAAGCGGTCATATTTGGGTGTAGTGCCAAATTTGTATGTCTACGGCTTGCTTTTCTACTTGCCTTGGGTTTCGGTGGGTGTCATGGCCCCTAAGAAGAGTTACACGCCGTCTACGGGACCCAGAGTTTATCTCATCACAAAATGGAAACGCTGATCAGGCACCGATAAACTTTGACATGTCGATGAGCAGGGCGGCCGAGAAGAGAGATGCATACAGCGTACTTGTCAAAATAGGTGCATGCTTCAACATGATGCTTGTAATAATGGCAGACTGCCGGAAGCGGCTGCGAGGACGAGCTGGGGTGCGGTTGGAGATTGCTGTTCGAAAAGCGCATTTAGTTTTGCTGCGCGTGATTGGCCTAGGCCGCGCTGACTTCGCGCGGCTCAAGCGTTGGTTCTTTATTCTATGGTGTAAATACTACGTGGATGAAGCAGCCTGCAACCTGAACGGCAGGTCTGGTGGTTCCGATGCGGAGTGAAGTTACGGTTTGCAAATGGTATACATTATTTACTTGAATCTAACGCGAACTTTTTGTCTGATAAAACGGGTCCAAAAATTGCGTGCGCATTAGAATTCAGTATGAGCCTAAATCTGTGTTACCACATCACCATCGGCATTTAAAAATGGCCGCCTTGTAGGCGCTTCGAGCCTAGCTGCCATAGCTTCATCTACGTGCTGCAGTACGTGTGCTTAGGCAATGCTTCCTTGGGCTTAGGTTAATGCACCGTTAGGCTTAGGTTAATGCAACTACAAGTTAATGCATCCGAGCATATCTGTTCGCATTTTTGCAGATCGTCTTTATCACTTCTGCAGAGAAGAAGAGCAGAAAGAAATCCCTCGCCGTTGTGAACTGTCTTACGCTGATCCGTAGTGCTGGGACGACATGTGCTGTGGGTGGCCTTCTTGGCATGAACGGAAGTTTCTTTGGTGCCGATGGCAGCCCATAATAATCAAGCAAAGCACCCTATTTACTTGATTCTAACGCGCAACTATTTTCCGTGTGAATGAGAGAGAGAGAGAGAGAGAGAAACGCCCTAGATTGTAACGCGCACCCACTTTCCGTGACCTAAAAACAAAAAAAGTCCTTTACAGTACCGCGCACCTCGTTCTTTCATACAGAAATACAAATTTCTCTCATATGGAAAAAACACAAGATTTACTCCCAATGCACTAAAGTTGCGACAAATAAAAGAAGTCGCAGTTTCACCCAAAAGGCGAAGCATCGGTTACAATAGCAAAATAGTAGACAGCTAAACGAAAAGTAAGGATAGTAGTTTTATCGGCTGTATAAACTTTTAAACATTCGCTGACTAGCTAAATCAACAAGCATGGTATCATGCGCGCACAAGCAAACATGAACACGTCTCACTCAATGAACGCGGAAACTCTTCAAACGCTCGAGTGAGGAAGTGCGGTAGCAGGAGTGAGGAAATTGATGTTTGTGCGGCCTCTCGCTTTGATGTGAACGAAGTGATGAGAACACAGCACGGTGCGCCTATATGAATCAATCGATGAATCAATCGAGATATCGGCCCCTTTGTGCAAATCTACGTTCGGTGCCAAATCTACACACGATGCCTGTTGGGTGGCACAGAAACCGTCGTTCTTGAAGCAAGGAATGCGCATTCCCAGACGATCGCTAAAGGCACATTAAAGGCAAATATTAAGTCAAGCTAAATTGATAGATTAGTGCTTGAGAATCTCTGAGGCATCAATATTATCGCGAACAGAGCCTTAATAATCGAGAAATTAAGGTAAATGCCGGACATGATTACAGTCGCCGACCGATTTTCCGGACTCCAAAAATTCGGACATGCCCGATTATTCGGTCAGCTTCGCGGCATCGCCGTTCTCCCCATAGACCATAATGTATAACAACTGCTGAAAGTTCGGGCACCTTGCAACCTCTCGTCTGATTTTTCGGACACTCCTCGAGCCAACTCGATCGAGGGCATCATGCACCGACTCTGACCGGCGCATAGTTCGACTTGCTGAACGCCATTTTTGTTTTGAACGGAGCCTCCTTGCTGCCCCACGAAGTGGCGCTACTGGAAATCCCCGCTCATCATCATCGTTTCTGCCTGGTTCGAGAGTGGCTGTACAGCAGTTCCGGTTTCAGCTTAGTAAGCCATGTCAAGACAATCCAGCAGCTGATTTGTTTCTTTCGCGGATGACGCTGCGAGCAGGCTGCGTTTTTCGTTTGTGCGACTGGTGTAGGCACGGTGGTGTTTGCTTTGTGTGCTGTGTCGAGGTTTCGGTGTTCCAACGCGGCGTACGGAAACATCGCGTCGACAGTGCCCGCGCAGACTGCGCTGGGGAATGCCGGCAAGCGAGTGCCGGGAGGCCTAAGATTTGTCGCCTTCCGATGTGCTCCCTACTGACGCGGAAAATGTTCTGCCGAGACCTGCGCAGTGGTTGCATTGCGATTCCGGACACCGTCTCATTTGACAGTTTCACAGGTGCTGACACTGCTGTACTGACATGCGCAGAACTCGACGACGGCGAGATCATTCGTCAGGTTTCTGCTGCACCCATTCTCTATGCTGCACCGCCGGACGATGACTCCGAGTCGGAAGATGATGCACCATGTGCTACGCTGCCGTCGCATGCGGAGCGTGCACAAGCAGTGACTGTGCTTTCAGCTGCCTATAGTGACCGTTCGACCCTCTCCGAGATTCAGGCTTATCTGATTGCGCGTAAACGGAACAGCGTGCAACGGCGCACTCACGATTTCTTCAAGCCTACTGCCGAGCCCGAATAAGTGCGTGGAAATAAAAGATTTCATTTTTTTTTCTTAATCTGCTTTTTCGGACACCTGTTTATTCGGACATTTCCGCAGTCCCCGTGAGGTTCGAATAAACGGTTGGCGACTGTGCTCGGCAGAGCAAGAGACTAGGAGGTGGCTACTCTTCTAGCTACACAAGAAACAAATGGTGGTTCTGTGGATATACGCAGCTATGACAGCACAGCAATCATGTGGAAACTTGCAGGGCTGATAGTTATAGTGACATTATTCAGGAGCGACAGGAACCAATGGGATTCAAATATGATACAGCTGCTAATGCCATGAATGATTTGGTGCATGTTTTTAACATGAGGACAGTAAGAAATTTTGTAGCACACTAGGCAAAATGTCATCTTTTGTAAGGGCACACAGATTTGCACAGAGCTGTCAACAACATTACTTATGAAGGAATATATTCCACCGTATAAATTCAATAAATAATCTGCTTACATTATTTACATCTCCTTTATTATTTTATTTCTGCTTCATTTATTTTTCTTGGTCATGGATATTTGGATGCACCAGGAATATTATATGCTGAGTTTTGCGGCTCACTTCTGCTAACTTCTGATAAACCAGATTTTCAAGGCCCCTTCAAGTTCATCTTCGTGGGAGCCCATTGTGAATGCCAGAATTGAAAGGACCGAGTCCTGACCTAGGGTGGCGATCCAGGAGTCCCGGGTGGTGCAGGCCTCCTCCGCCCATGCGCATGAGGAAAGCAGCCTCCTGGGCAGAGCCAGGTGCACCGCCCACCAGATGCGGTGGCGGCACCGAAGGCGGCACCTGTTGCTGTTGCTGCTGTTGCTGCTGTTGGTGTACAGCCGGGTGGTAGTGAGGAAGTGGGCGAGGTCCGGGAGGTGGCTGTGGAGGAGCCTGGGCTTGCTGTGGTGTGTGCTGCTGCCAGCAGGGCTTGTATGAAACCTCGAGAGGAGGCAGGGGTGCCAGCGCTGCGCTGGGAAGCTGAGCCAGTGGAGCGTACCGTTGTGAGCTGACAAAGGTTTGCACCTTGGGAGTCTTGTACACGTACGACCAGTCCTGGCAAGTGAGCAAAAAGGAAATGAGAATCGGAATCACTTTATTTTAACTTTACTTCATGAGTCTGTTGTTGGCACTGTGTCTATCTGCCTTTCTTGTCCTGTTTCCTGGGCTATTTTTGTTGTAATTTAGTTACATTTCAA
This sequence comes from Dermacentor andersoni, assembly GCF_023375885.2. Taxonomy (NCBI): domain Eukaryota; kingdom Metazoa; phylum Arthropoda; class Arachnida; order Ixodida; family Ixodidae; genus Dermacentor; species Dermacentor andersoni. Next base: position 19,439,066 of record NC_092816.1, read on the forward strand.
TTAATTCCACCTTGCCGAGTCCAACCAAATTGACTCAATTATCCACAGGGCTGAATTAAAGAAAGGTGCATAAAGAACATCCAGGATCACCTCAGTAAATTATTTGGCTGAATTTTCCTAATTCTAATGCACCCCTGATTTTAATGGCCACCCAACTTTTAAGAGGTCATACAAAACAAATGTGCACCGAAGTCTAATGTGCACTCGATTTTATAAAAAAAAAAAAAATGCAGCAGCATGGGACCAATCATGGCAATTGGAAATAATACCGTATTTACACAATTGTAAGTTGACCACTTTTTTTTTTAAATTTGGAAATCTGAAGTGGGGGGTCGACTTACAATTGAAACCAAAACATGGCATCGCCAATAAAGCGAGACCAACGGGAGCTACAACATAGTTACAATTTTATGTTTGCTCTATGGCCCTACCCGCAGCTTTTCGCTATCCCGCGTGTTTGTTGGCTTTTCGGAACGATTTTTCAACATTTTTGAGAGTTTTACAGTGCACACAACACTCATGAGGGGGTATCGATAGTTGATGGAAGTGCCGCTGTTCCATTCGTGGCGGCACCCTCAGAACGGGATGCAGAATCAAGCGTCTTTCCTTTCTTTAGATCACTATCACCATAGAATAAATGACCAACTTTACCCTCAGAATCACCCTCAGTATGGCGGCGCTTGTGGGGAGCATCGGTAGTTCATGGAAGAGCAGACACCGCTCGCAGGTTTCTCTTTGCCTGTTGCACTTAGCTTTCTCTATAGTTTGACGAAAGGCATTGGTTTGACGGGTTCTACTAGAGTGCCGGCTACGTGCTTGCATGGAATTCTGCTCATTACGTGCTACTTCTATGCTTCCTCAGTCGTCATGAGTGCTCCAGGCCTATTAATCATTCGGCACTCATTCACAGCAGCGTTCCAAGAGGGCTGCCATCCTTTACGCCAAAGAAACAAATCACTGTGCAGCGCGCCGCAAGCTCGATGTTTCTGAACGGGTGGTGCGAGAGTGGCGACTGCAGCAAAGCAAAATTTTCATCTGTGACGGCAAGTGAGGAATTTCCCACGTGCCGAAGTCTGGACGCTTTCCGGAGCTGTAGGCTAAGCTTGCGGCGTATGTCGCTGAAATGCACGATCGGTCCCTGCCAGTGAAGTGCGACATGGTCATGAAACAAGCCCTGATCTTCGCCTTTTAAGGACCTGCTCCGCCGTGAGTACAACGAGTAGCTGGTGGCAGAAGACCGCGAAATTACACCAACCGGACCTATCAAAAGAGCCTCCCTGACCGCTGCGTGTGGTTGGGTGCATTCGGCGTGGGCTACTATTCCACAAGATGTCGTGGTGCGGTCGTTTGCCAAATGTGAAATTTCGCGGGACGATGATGCGCTGTGGGACCGTAGCAACGATGACGATGGCAGCACTAGTGAAGATGAGTAGTCCAGTGACCGTGTCAGCTACTAATAAATTTTCGTTATCGAATGCGCCTTCAGGTACGCTCTCCTTTTTCCCCCTTGTCACGCGATACGGGGGGGGGGGGGGGGGTCGACTTACATTCAAGTCTACTTACAATCATGTAAATACGGTATGAATCTTGTAAGTTTACCTTCACACAATGAATATTTATTTACATTTATTGTTCACCGTATCTAATCTCACAACAGATAGCCCTCCCTCAGCCCGTCCTCAAAAGTTGCAGTGCAACGAACCTTAGCTCCATCAAAGCCAGGACTTGCACAGCTGCCATAGGGGTCCAATGTTCGATCTCCGGAGTCCCCCAGCAGCAAGTCTGTCCCGGTGCCAGGGCACGATGGGGATGGGGCAGCATTATGCTCCAGCGATGGTGGCGTGGGAAACATGCGTGTCAACTCTGCCGCTCCTGCATTGTAAAACCATATCCCACAAACAATGTCATCATCATGTTTTTTCAGACTCTTTCCCTCTCCTGTCCTGCCATCCTCTAGCTGCAACTAGAATGAAGTGCAACTTCAAAGCTCTTGAAGAAGACTTTGTCAATAAAGGCATTGAAGCAACATTTGCACAGCTGCAATTATTTTGCAACCTGCACACAAGGCAAAAGGTAAAGAATTAATAATAGAATCCAAATAATTTAAAGTGGTGTACTTCAAATTGGCAGGTAACTTGAACTCAGTCACCGTATCAAGCTTCTAAACACAGGAAAACCGACCTGGCAGACTTGCGTGCTCTTGCAGAGTCCAGCACGTCCCTGAACTCTATTGAGTACTCAGAAATACCTTGGGAAAGAAAACTTAAATAAAATTTAATTCTGGGGAAAGTGCCAGAACTACAATCCCAATTCGAACTTGTCTAAGTGGGAGGGATATTGCAACCTTGAAAAATATCTACAGAGGTTCCACAGCTACCCTAATTCTACACAAGAAAAGCAGGAGGATACTTATAAAGAAAGGGGTCAGACAGGGAGACACACAATCTCTCCAATGTTAGTCGCTGCATGCTTGGAAGTATTTAAGCTATTAACTCTTTGAGGGTCAATGACATAAATATACGACACCGCGAACAAGTCCAAAAATGGTTGATGCCGTATATTTATGGTACCGGCTGTACGTTTTAAAAGCGCACCAATTTTCTAACTTTTTCTTTTCTGTCATGTGCTGCCACTATATGGGAATACAGGGACTTTCTTTCGCGAGCCTCTCTCTCTCTCTCTTGGTTTTCGTTGCACGGTTTGTTTTAGCGCTAGTTCGCTCCCGCGCGTCTATATACTACAGCTCGCGCACTGGCGCGGGCGGGGGGCGGTTTGGGTTTTGTTCTCACGGGCGGTTTCGGCTTTTTGAGCTTGCAGAACTGATGGCTCTCTCGTTAGTAATCACTCAAAAGGCAACCGCTTGTTTCTTGCTCGTTTAGTGCTCACAGGGGTGCACATAGGAAGGATACCGCCGTGCATGCGTTTCCATTACTTTTTTTTTTTGAGACTCGCGAAAACTAATTGCCTCTGGTTGCCGATAAGATGAAGATTAGCGGAAGTTTGTCACATGTCTAGCTTTTTTGACGGGCACACAACCGCACAGTTTTCCTGAGCGCACGCACCTATGCAGTTCGATTATGCTATGGATGTACACGGTCGTCCACTTCCAATTTGAACACGGCTCTGGGTGGCCGGCGAGGCCGGCGCTCCGCGGAGCGCCGCTCGTGGCCGCCGGGGTAACTAACGCGCCGGTGCACTGGCAGCCATAGGCGTGGCCTCAGCCGCCAGCACACACTAGTGCCGGCCAGCTGTAGCAGACGACGTGGCTGAGGCCACGCTTGTGCCTGCCAGTGCGCCGGCGCGTTAGTTACCCCGGCGGCCACGAGCGGCGCTCCGCGGAGCGCCGGCCTCGCCGGCCGACCAGAGCCGTGTTCAAATTGGAAGTGGACGACCATGTACATATTAGTGTAAAAGCAGGAACATTTCAGTCTTGCGAAATATTCTTGGGTGCGCATTTTCAAAGCCTTGAACTATAACAATGCATCAAATTCTTTTATTCTGATAAGTTTATTTCCTTTCTTATTGTTGTTATTCGTGAACGAAGAGTGGATATATACCAAAGCAAAATATTTTTTTTCTCACTTTACGGTCACCCTACAGGGTTCATGCTGGTGCATATGACAAAAATTCAAGGGTTTTTAAGGACTTTCAAGGTCCTGTGTGTGGATTTTCAAGGACCACACACCGGGCCATAATTATACATACGTGTATAATTATGAAATACGTACTGTGTCTCGTGACAATTGCCCTTTCCCACAATTGTTAAGCTTCACCGCAATACACGTACGCTCCACCGCGTAACATCGCTGTGCTGAGGCGCAGCTGCCTTTCGGGAACCAGCATTATGCAATGCGTTACGCTTTCTAAGTTTTGAAGCCATACGCGAGGATTACAGATGCGGAGTTGGTGCGATTACTGACAGCAGCGAATTCTTTCAATGAAAAACACGGCACCGAACTGCAAGAACCTTAATAGCGAACGTCAAAGCAGCAAAGCCTAGTGTTGCCACGGTGGTAGCTACTGCTGCCATCGGATCGGCGTGGGAGAGCGCTGGATAATTCGAAGCGGCAAGATAATCAAAACGGTGGTGATGGCTTTGATTAATGCCTTTTGGGACCTGCGGTCACGGCAAAAGCTCCGGAAAATCGGACAGCGAAGGGTTCTTGCGTCTGAAATTGCGACATTCTTATACATAGACTCTATGGGATGCGTGGTGGAGCCTCAAGCCGTCCGCGCTATCGGGCATTTCACAAAAATCGAGCGTCCAGAAAATCGATTGCTGACTGTACACAGGCAACTCCTCCAGCCAACGAAATGGTGTCAAAGACAATTCGTAATGAGTCATCTCTTTTACTCGAGCCAGCAGTAGATCGCGGCTTTCGTTCCCTTTCAATAAAATGACAGCCAATTTTCCCTGATTGAAGCACAAATTCCCAGAGTTTTCCTCGAGTTTTACCAGACAATTCAAAATGCTTGAGAATTCCCATTTTTTTAAACAAAATCGCAGCGGGAATTCAGGAGGGTCGAAATTTTCTCGAATACAATCACTGGAAGTTTATTAAAAATAAAAATTTAGGAAATTCAAGGATTTTCAAGGACCTCCGAAAATTCCAGGACTTTCAAGGCCTTGAAAACGATCTTTTTAAATGCGAGGGTTTTCAAGGGTTTCGAGGACCCGCACGAACCCTGTCCTAGAAAAATTACGGTAAATTTTTTTCGAAATAAGTCCCTAAGAAGAATTGGAATTTGCAATAATAAAAAAATCGACCCTGGGCGGCCGCATATGGCGGGAAGGGGGGGGGGGGACCTTCAAAGGGTTAAACTGGGAAGGCTTAGGAGTAAGGATCGACGGCGAATATCTCGGCAACCTTTGATTTGCCAATGACATTGTTTTATTCAGCAACAATGCAGACGAGTTACAACAAATGATTGAGGACCTTAACAGAGGGTGTAAGAGCGGGATTGAAAATTAATATGCAGAAGACAAAGATAATGATGAATAGCCGGGCAAGGGAACAAGAGTTCAGGATAGCCAGTCTGCCTCTAGAGTCTGTGAAGGAGTATGTCTACCTAGGTCAACTAATCACAGGGAACCCTGATCATCAGAAGGAAATTCATAGAAGAATAAAAATGGGTTGGATTGCATACGGCAGTCATTGTCAGCTACTCACTGGAAGCTTACCATTATCACTGAAAAGGAAGGTGTACAATCAGTGCATTCTACTGGCGCTAACATATAGGGCAGAAACGTGAAGACTGACAAAGAAGCTTGAGAACAAGTTAAGGACCGCGCAAAGAGTGATGGAACAAAGATTGCTAGGCATAACGTTAAGAGACAGAAAGAGAGCGGTTTGGATCAGAGAGCAAACGGGTATAGACGATATTCTGATTGAAATTAAGGGGGGAGGTGGGTCCTAAAACTTTTTTTCTTATTTTTGGGTGAATCTTTAATAAACTCCACTGTCCGGAGTAATTTTTCGTGCTGATTTCAGATCTGTAATTAGATTTTTGATAGCTGTAGCAGTTCAAAAAATATTGAGGTCTGAAGTCAAATTAATTTCAAACTCGTTACGGGGCTTTGTGATGATTCCGTCATGCTAAACCAAAAACTAAATGCATGACACCATTGCTAAAGACCTAATGTAGGGGGTGATGCTATTTTTATTCATTTGGAAGCATTTTGCGGACAAGAAAACTTATCTTGCATTTATTATGAACATTTTTTTCTAATTAGCAGCGATTACTATACCTGAATATAATTTTCATGACGGTGCAAGAGTAATAAAAGTAGCATCACCCCCCAGATAATTTCAATACGAATAAAATGATACCACCCTTGTCATTTTTGGCCAAAAACAACCCAGAAAAAACACCCGTAAGGCGGAGTACAGTGTGCAAAAACATCGAACTGAAATACACGCATTTGAAGTTGCAAACAAATGTAGCTTTTGCTGAAGTGAATCTACAGCAATACAAATGGCACCGTTTTGAAGCTCTATGTTTTGTAAGAATGGCCATACTAAATGTGTACTGCACACTCTCAAAATAATAGCACACTGGCCACTGAACTAGCACAAGAAACTTTATTAGGCACCATGCTCTACCCAGGCACCAGCATGGTGCCTGGGTTTCAAACCGAAGGGTAGAACTCTGTGGGCATGAATATAGTTCCAGTGTTGTACATGCAGGCTGCCTGATTGATAGCAGTCTCCATTACAATCAGTAAGGCATTTTTTCATTTGGTATAATTGACCATGTTACTGAATGAAGGCGCTGAGTGTAAGTAGCCTTCCAAGTCATCTTCACCTGACAGTGGCTGTGGAACTTTGGATCAGAGAGCCAGTGATAGATATGCAGCTGCTAGGTGCTTTCCAGAATCTTACTTTTGTATGATGTCTCGATCACTTCTGCAGCCAGGTGTGTGCCAGCCCAAGGGGCCTAGTGAACAGAGCTCATGATGAGGTTCTCTTTATGAAGGGGTGGTGTGATAGATATTGTTAGGAGCTATCATGACAATATGATTATAGAGTGAACGCGCAATGTGCTTGGTTGCGAGTCCGAAGTGCCGATCTGCGAAATGCACAGCCGCAGATACAAGGTGCCGACGCGCGAAATGCCTAGTCACGGGCTCGAGGAGTCGACCCTCGATGCGCTTATTCGGCCAGTCCGAGGTGCCGACGCGCGAAATGCCTAGTCGCGGGCTCGAGGAGTCGACACTCGACGCGCTCATTCGCGCAGTCCTACGTGCCGACGCGCGAAATTCCTAGCCGCGGGCTCGAGGAGTCGACACTCGATGCGCTTATTCGCGCAGTCGGAGGCGTCGATGCACAAAATGATTACGTGGCGGTCCTAGAAGTCCGCGCGCGATGTGCATGATCGCCGAGTCGGAGACTCCCTATGCGCGAAATGTTTAGCCGCGTTTCCGAGGATTGCGTGCGCGATATGAATTTGTCACGAATTCGAAACACCGAGTGCTGAAAGGCTTAGCCGCATGTCCGAGGATTCCGCGCGTGAATCTTGGTCGCGAAGTCCGCGTCGCCGATGCCCGGAATGCTTAGCCGCGAGTCTGAAACGTCCACAAGCGTAGGGATCAGCCACGCTACTGCGATGTCCGCGTACCGCCCGTTTTGACACGTCGAGATTACGGCGAGTGGAGACATCAAACTCGCGAGGTGCAAAGAGCCGAGCAGACGACGCGAGCGCCGGACCAATGTCGAACCGCGCTGGAGTCACGTGGCAGGCGCGGCCAATCGCAGACTCCGGCACGACCTTCAATCATTTGCTTTTTGTGCGCTTGTTTCTGTATGGAGGATATCGCTGAAGCGGCAAATTTGAAGACGGAGAAATGCGCTTTCCAACGAGACCAAGATGGCGGCGCTCGGTCGCGCCGTTTCGGAGATATTGTGGCGTGAAAAATGCTGTTCTTTCTTGATTTCCGCGAGATTTTTCGCCACCTTGGCTGATAAAACGAATCTTTTAGAGCACTTCTAAGTGGTTTACAGTGATGGTATTTGGGTATCAGATAGAAAAAGGGTTATAGAAACTGAAAATGTGATTTTCAAAAAATCGACTTTTTGGCCATTTTTCGCCATTCTAAGACCCGCGTCCCCCCTTAAGGGGGGATGAGGGGATCGGAACTAACTTTTTCATTTTTTATCTTAGAGTGATGAAATTTGGCATACAGGTTCGAAATAGCATCAAACAGACAGCTGCAACGTTTCACAATCATATCTTCAGTAGTTTTTATTTTATCATTATTTATATATTGCTCACATGTTGCTTGCTCGTGGAAAGCCTAGCGTGACAGCAAAATGGGTTATGGGTCTGTAAATGTTTTTAATAGTTACTAAGAAGTATAGTCTAAGTCAAGATTCTCTTAATTTCTTTTTAAATTTCTCTGCTCTTCTTCTAAACGATATAGTATGCACCTTCTCTTTATGTTTAGAATGTATCATGCTCCAATTATTGTGTAATAAAAAAATGGTGAGCCTAAATGGTAAATCTGAGACTGTCTTGACATAAGGCACACTTCAATAATTGCAGCAAAACAAACAGGATTAAAATCCGTGCTCCCATTGCCGTGCTATGCTTTCCACGAGCGAGGTGATAAGCTCAAAACAAACTTTTGAGAAAACAAGCCTCAAAGTTCCATACTGGCACACACTGTCTAGAATGCTCCTGCATTGTAGAATTTGGTGTCCTTGGCAGCAGGTGACTTCTTAGCCCTCTGTCCTTTCAGGAGATGGACTTTGTGTGCCTTCTTCATTCGCTGGGAGTCTTTCTCGACAGCCCGCTGAAGAGAGAGGGCACCAGGGCGCAGGCCCAATGTTGTGCACAGGTCTGAATAAGCTTTCAGACTGCCCGAGTTGTACTTTGAAATTGCCTCGTGCACTGCTGTTTCCACAGCAAACAGTGAGGCATGCTGGTCTTTTGATACTAGTGACCATATCACTGAATGGAGACTCTCAGCCGCGTTTTGAGTTTTGCCTCCTCTGCACCGGGCCAGCAACTGAGGGTCTGAGAGGCGCTGGTACACAGGCAGGAGTGCTTCAGCAACTTTAGCTGAAAGCTTGTACTTGTGAGCTGGTGCTGGCTGCCCTTCTGCCTCAGCTGACCGGTGGTTGCACCAGCTAAGGGGGCCAGGGGGACACAGCTCATGATGGGGCTCATCATCTGTTGATGTGATGTGGTAGTACGTTGCCATTACTGCCCTTTGCATTTCCTCGACTTCCGAGTGGTTCCGCAGAGCAAGGCCATAGTAGTTTGTCAGTTTTTTGATGAGCTGCTGTGTCAGGCCCCCCTTTCCACCTAGTGGCTCTCCTTTCTTTGCCTTGGCCACCAAAGAGCGAAGTGCAGCCCCCATTCGTTTTTTAACATGATTTATGCAGTCCTCTTTAGATAGCTGCACAAAACCATAAACTTCTTCATCACATAGAGTGCGAAACATGCGGCTGTCCCCGTCACAAACTATGTTTGTGTAACGTAGATCATTTCTGCTCAAGGAGCGCCTGAAGAGCTGTAGTGCAGCCTCAACCTCCATTCTTCCAGAATTCACATCAGTGTTTTTCTGGCACTGGTGTTGCTGCTTCCATTCAGCATAGTTGGGGTCACTTTCTGCTGGCTGTCGGCTGCACCCAAGGCAGAAGTTGGACAGAACTATGCAGTCCAACACAAGCCCTGTATGGAAATCAATTATACAGCCTACGCCGGTATGGGAGCTGTGGCCGCGTGTCAACCATGTGCCATCATACACTACTGTAATGTTCTTTGAAAATGTTGTCTCCATTTCAGTGTACACCTTTTTCACTGCCTCTACAGCATCTGTGAAGATGTTGTGTGCAGCTGCCGCTGCGGCAGGCTTGAAAGTCTTTTTGAGGTGCCCATCATATGTTTTGTGGTGTAACCCACGATGCGAGACATTCATGGTGGCCCAGAAGTCATTAAGAGCAGTTGGTCCTTTCCCAATGCTCTTTATTGCTTGCATAGCTCTGATGTTGACCTCGAAAGCTCTAGAGCCGCTCTTCCTTTGTGAGGACCACTCAGACTGTAGGGTACTACCACAGGAAATGCATGAAAGTACCATCTTCACAGCTAGTCCCAGTTCAGTCTCGCGGTGCACTGCTAGGCCGGGCTGCTGACAAGTTGGGCAAAGCGGGGAACCAATCAGCGAGTTCAAAGCAGCAACTTGAACAAGCATAAACTCCTCTTCTGGAGGTGCGGGAATGGCATTTTCCTGTGAGCCAGTCAGCCCGAACTTGCGCTCCGTTGCTGAAACCGCGCGAAGCGATTCGCGAACTCTCGACGCTTGCAGTTCTGCAGTTTCCGCGGACACAAATCGTGTTTCCAGGTGAGCTTGAATAGTGCGACGTTCACTGGGCGAACAGTCAACACTGCGATGAGCGGCAAGGTCGGCCGCCGGCGCATCCGCGGCAGCGAGCGTGCGCCCGCGTTGCAGCTCCGTCGAAGTGCCGGAACTCGTCGATGGCATGGGACTGCCTTCACTGGCGGTTGTTGGCTGCGGAGACATCTCGGCGTTGAACGACACACCGCGGAAGCGCGTCTCCGATGCTCTGCAGTCGGGCGGCGATGACCGCTGCAAGCTCACTCCGTAATCTGTGCTGGACGAACTTGCGACGGGACGCTCGCGTACGGCGAGACTCACTGGCATGTCGATCGTCACCGGTGAAGTAACACTGCGCCCGCGCTTCGACGGCAAAAGATCATGGTTCGTCTCACTATCGCTGGCTGGTGCTCGACTCGGCGCAAGATCCCGCAGCACGTTGGGCGAGAGATCGCACAGCACGTTGGGCGCGTACTCCGCCGATTCTGAACGGACGCTCGGCTCGGCCGAACCACCTGCTGACAATCGCCGCTTCTTCCTTGCTGTGACGGGCTTGCGTTTCCGCTTCCCGTAGGCATGCTTCGTCCGGTACTTCTTTTCGAACGTGCGCGGATCCATTGCACGTGGCCGACGTCCTCGAAACACAAGAGAAGGAAAGTCCAGAAAGGCTTCCCAGCAGCGGACAAAAGCAGACGCTCCTTGCGCTCCTTGCCTCGGCCGCCATTATGGCGCGGCGTCGACCAATGAGGAGGCGCCTTACAACGAGCCGCGGCGCAGAGCCAATCGGGGCGCGGCAGCCATTGGCTGCTCCGTGCTGCCACTCTCCTGTTTTTCTTTTTTTGTGCGCTTGCTGGCTGGCAGGGAAGGAAGGGAAGGGCTGGGACAAAGAGTCAAAGAGTCGGGCTTTCCAACGATACCAAAATGGCGGCGCTCCGTGGCGGGAAAGCCGAGCAGTCGCGCGTTGAACTTCGCGGCTTTTTCGCGATTTCGGGCGGATTTGTGGACGCCGGCACCGACAAATATATTTATTTTAAGTGCTTAGAGTTTGTTTTTCGGTGAAATATTTCAGTACAAGATAGAAATGATGCTGTAGATTCTGAAAAGCGTACTTTTCAAAAATCGATTTTTTTCGCGAAAATCGCGATCTGATCCCCGCTTCCCCCCTTAAGAGATAAAAAAAATGGAGCTGGGCAGGTCACGTAATGCGCCGGTTAAATAACCATAGGACCATTAGGGTTACAGAATGGGTTCCAAGAGAAGGGAAATGCAGTCAAGGACGGCAGAAGACTAGGTGGAGCGATGAAATTAGGAAATTCGCGGGCACTAGTTGGAATCGGTTGGTGCAGGACAGGTGTAATTGGAGATTGCAGGGAGAGGCCTTCGTCCTTGCAGTGGACATAAGATAGGCTGCTGCTGATGATGAAGTAGATGCTTTTTCTTATGTAAACCCTCCTTCCTATTGCCTTCAGCTTACTTCGAGGAGCACATTCACAAAGCAAACAACTCAGTTACTTAGGCAATTCCGAAGATTCCGAGGAAGTTTCTTTATTTTCTGTTTTGCAAGTGAATATGCATTTTGTTCTTAAATCTAAGAATCCCCAAATTTTGGAATATGAATTCGTAGTGCTGAGGTGCTAACATGACACGGAAATTGAATAACTTGTTATTCTGAAGGTTTGGTATTCTGAAATTACTAGTACTTAAAATTTTCAGCCTGAAACTATAAACAGTTAGCAATCTGCTTGGGAGCATAGTGGACACGACTTAAATTTAGTTTGATGAATGCAAAAGTGCCACAAGGGCCTGAATTCCCATATGCATTCCCATTTCCTGTTTTCATTTGGGACAAGGCTGCTACTACTAGCACGCATTCGCACAGTATGTTTCGAAGAAAAGGGGATATGATCAAATTCCAAATTATTTAAGGGGGGACACGGCTCTTGGCGGCGAAAAAATTGCGAAAAAATCGATTTTTTGAAAACGAAATTTTTGACATCTACAGCTAATATTCCTTTAATTCACGAAGTTTCGAATCTCGGGGAAGAGTATTTCGTCCGCAATATCAATTTATAACATCACTGTGAGCTGAATTCCGCGCAAAAACAGCCCTTTTTATCGCGGCGCGTAGCTCTTTTTCTACGCGCGCGATCGCAGCCATCTTGGTCTCGTTGGAAAGAGGAGCCTTCCTTCTTTAATTTCCCGCCAAAAGCGACTCCGTCGGTACGCCAGTGACGTTGAAATCCAGGGAGAAAAAAAGCCCGAACGCGCGATCCGATTCGTTGACTAGCGCACGTGACCAAAAACGCGCGCTGTGGTTGGCTGCGCGAGGTTCCCATCGTCTGCTCCACTCCGCAGGCGACGCGACTGCGCGTCTCGTAGGTTTGTTGGCACCATGCCCAACGATGTCCGATGCACCGGGAAAGTTCGCCACGAGGCACAAGTTCGGCAAAAAGAAGAAGCGATCAGCTTATAACTTTCAAAAGCGCTCCATTCCTTCTGAAAGCATCGAGAGTAGCTCGCCGCCAACCGCAAGTGATGCCGAAGTAGGCCTAGCCAGCTCACAAATGAAATCGTTACGGACAGCGGCCGCGTTCGGCGTGACACTGCAATGTTGCAGCGTGCGGATTTGTTGCAGAGGGAGATGAATGCTCAAAAAAAACTTCGAGTTCTTGCGTCAACGCCAGCAACAAAGCGGGTGTTGGATTTGCTCACTCGCGCCGACGGCGTTGCAGCCGCGCCAGTCGACGCCGAGGCAGGCTTCGCTTTCCTCAGTAGGACTCCGTGAACGGACTGATGTCGTTAAGTGCAAGGTGTGCGGCGGCAGCGTCGCAGTAGGCAAAAGCGAACGGTAATCTGGCCTCGCCATAAAGATCGTTATCACGTGCGCGTGTCGCGGCGATATCGCGTCGGCATGGAGCTCGACCCTCGTGAACAACCTTGCCGCGCGCGCGATGCAAGTCACCGGGAATCGGCGAACGGCGCTAAACGATGTTTTTGCCGCATTTGGGTGGCCGTGGTCAGAGCGACTACATTCCTGGTGGCTTTTAGCCACTTTCACTGCAAAGTAATGCAAAATTATTTCTGCACTTTTGATTAAAAGTGAATGTATTCCTTTTTTCTCGTTTTCTCAAAACACCGACTTTTCACTTGTACACAATGTAGGGTCAGATTTTGGAATTTATGCTTTAAAAATTTTCAATTCTGCTTTAGATCAGACAGTAGGGTAGCCACAATAACAGTAAAGATTGAATTGCTATAAAATTACTAATATTTGATATATCAAAATAGTATTCCTACCATTATGTTCCTTATGTTTTCTAGTACCCAGGCATGTGCCAATACGAATTTCGTAGCGCATTTACCCCCCCTATTGTTTCTGCAAATTATGAACAATGAATTTAATTTATCTTCAGAACTAAATGGCCTAATGGAAAAATAATTACGTATTTGAAATCAGCACAAACGTCTTAAGAATGGAAGGTTTTATGAATATTGATGGAAAACATCATGAACATTATTTGAATTAGTGTCCCCCTTAAAGAAGCGAAAGTTTCATTCTTGCCTGGTTGGACCCCTGTATCATCCTTGATCAATTTAGTATTCAAGCATTTGCCGTAATCACTATGAACATGTCCTGAAATGTTTTTCTAGTTTTCTCAAAACGACATTTTTGATGGTAGTGTAGTTTTGGAGTGACGATATCTCTGGTTCTACTCATCTTATTGCAATAATTCTTTTTTCATCAGAAAGGTGGACAAATTGGGAGTGCAGTAGGCCTAAAATGTGAACAAATATTATTACAGAAATTTTAAAAAGTAATAATTTCTCCAGGGTTTCACTAATGCCTTCTGCTTACAAAAGTTTGACATGCTGTAACTTCGGCATAAATCAGTTTAGAACATTCATTCTTGTAGCACTGCAACCTCTGATCATTCAACATCATTTTGATGTGCCAGTCTCCTTCATTAACAGCCAGCATTGTAGAGAGAACTTGCCTCCAAATTAGTCCATACAAAAAAACATGAATTGCTTATATTTTGAAAAGTACTTGTTGCATGGGAAAACCAATTGAATATTTGAAATCAGCATGTCAAAATACATAAGTGATGGAAGTTTTATCAAATTGTGGCCACAAATAAAAAATAAAAATTTAAGTGGGGTGTCCCCCCTTAAATAAACTTTCATTGCATTTTGAGTCTAAAATAAATTACGGGGTTTTATGTGCCAAAACCACAATCTGTTTAAGAGGCATGCCGTAGTGGGGGACTATGGAAGTTTGGACCAGCTGGGGTTCTTTAACGTGCCATTTTGAGTGTATATTTGTTGTGTTCCAGCACATTTAGCTGAAGCTCATGACTTTTTCATCGTAAAATTTATTAGAGGTAAATACTGAAGGCAAATATATTTACATATTACATGGAATGCTCCTGTCTTTTCACGACTGCTTTCTTTGTGGTCAATGCTGACATGACAACAAGAAACAATAGTGGGCTGCAGTAACTCACCAAGAATGCCGGCTGTTGTGCTGTTTTTAGACTTTGTGATGGCTTCATCTGTGGCACCTGGAGGCCTTGTGGAACTAGGTGTAGATGGAGCCTGAAACTGACAATAAATATACATGTAACGCTGCACGTTGCCATCTCTGTGTGCTGGAAATAAATTGTTGATATGCAAATCACAAGACAGGCAAGCTTACTGGGACTCAGGTGAAAAAAAATCTGGGAAAATAACTTGTGTTATATCTGGGACTCGAATAAAGTATTTGCTCCAACACAAAGCTTATAGCTATATTTGTGGCATGTCACATGAGATGGTAGGTGGAAGTGACCTACACATAACATGGGAGGCTGATGCAAGTTTCAACACGAGTCCATCACGTGACTTCTTCTGGCACGGCTAGATGATTGCACAGGTATTGCATACTTCATGTGGTTGACATTGACGCATTCAAGTCAAATGCAAAGCGTGCCATGCAGCTTGGCCATTTTGGTTGCACATTAACTTATTCCCCCCCCCCCCCCCCCTTCACAGTCCCTAAACTGACCGAATGAGGGCCTTGAAGTACCGTATTTACTCGCATAATGATCTCACTTTTTTGTCAGAAAAAATTTACGCAAATTCAGGGGTGCAATCATTACGCGGGTTAAATTTCGCGCGCAAATAAAATTTTTTTTTTCGTCCCCCGTTTGCTGCAGGATGCGGGTGCGGGACACCAAAACAAAAATGGCGGCCGGCAGAGCAAGCCGAACGCGCCGAACGCGCCGAACGCGATTTTTTTTTTTTTTCTTCTCGTGAGTACATTACATGCATTGAAACAGTTTTTTCCGTATCAGTAATGAATAATATCAATAATATCGGTAAGTTTGCGGCAATAACGTAGCCATGTCCGCTTTGAGGGGGCAGAAACAGATGGGCGCGCTTAGCTGCCAGTGACAGAAACACATGGCGGGCATGCTGCGGAAACTGCGGCATCTGTCTTCACTACTATCCCAATACCGCACGTTTGCGCTAAGGGTGGGTGAATATCTTAGCTGTGTTACAAGCGTTGGCGTATGAATAAGGTACACTTTTAACGTATCAGTGTAAACGTGGCTACTATGGTTGCCGCTTGCGATTTGTTGCTTGCCCACGAGTGCAGATGAGAAGAATCGAAAGGCGCCTTTTTTGTTGTTGACCACAACCACTATAAAGCCTACACATAATAAAGGAAAGTTTGGTTGTACCTCTTTTTGTCATGGAAGTGCGGAAAGTGATGAAAGTAATGAAATGAGGTATGTACTTAAGAGTGTTTGGTGAGTGCAGACCGCTTGGTTCGTCTTGAATAGCCGTTCGCGTAGCATTCAACAGATGGTAAGCGTGATCATTATTAGCTAGACTTGGCACACGACATATCGCTGTGGCAAGTTTAGGGTGCGATCATTACGCGGGAAACAAAAAAAATCGAATTTTGACGACAAAATTCAGGGGTGCGATCATTACGCGAGTGCGATCATTATGCGAGTAAATATGGTAGGTTGATTCTGCATGTAGGTAGAGCTGCTCAATTTCCGCTCATTAAGTTTTATGGGAATACCAACATTAATGCTACTGGCTATAATAAAAGGGATCCCACGGGCACTAAAGATTAAGGAGGCAGGGCACATATGTTTAACATTTGAATTTCGCAACAGACATTCAAACAGGTAGCACAAACAATGGAAAACATAAACTAGGGCTAGTCTCGCTTACGGGGTCGTCGCTGCTCTCATCGGAGGAGGAGGTGTCAAAGATGTTCTCCAGGTCGCACTCGGTCACCTTGAGGTCTTCGACTCTGGTGAAGCCGGGGTGCCGAGGTGTGGGAGGGGAGCCACCTGGGGCTAAGTCCCCCTGAGATCCGGGAGTGGTGGGCTCTCCAATGACGCCAGCAAGAGGGACGCCTGCCACACCCGACGAGTCTACAGACGAAAGTGCTGGCTCCGTGCCCACTATCTCCATAGGTACACTATCCTTTTCTTCTTCCTGTGTCCACACAAAACACAGACAACAAAGGCTTCGTAAAACGGGTATAATATTTACCAAAGTGTTGCGGCAGGTTCTATATCAATCCAGTGCTTCAGGTAACACTGTTTGCACGGGATAAGAGAAAGGGTTACAGGTGTGAAAAGGGCAGCACGCTCTGTCATGGGCACATACAAAGGCATTGAAGCAGGAAGGCAAGTACTTTGGACTATCATCCTTTTTTTGTTGCACACTGTCTCACGACTTGTCTCGTGAAATCCTCCTCTTCTCAGGTGACAGGTGATATCAAGTGACAGCCATTTTCCTGGAGTCAACAGGGTGTGCAACTGAACTGTGAGGCCGAATTAAAGGGGGATATGGCTTTTGCATAGTGAAATATGGCTGAAGAAAATCAATCTTTTGAAAATCACGCTTTCAGTTTCTATAACCATTTTTTTACCTTATCCCGAAATATGATCACTGAAAACCACATAGAAGTGTTCTAAAGAATTTGTTGCGTCAGCCAACGTGCCAAAAAATTTCGTGGAACTCACAAAAGAACAGTGTTTTTTAAGCCACCATCTCTCCAGAACGCCGTAACCGAGCGCCGCCTTCTTGGTCTTGTCAAAAAGCAAATTTCTCTGTCTTCCAATTTGTCACTTCAGCCATCTTTTCCATACAGAAGCAAGCACACAAAAAGCAAATGACTGAAGGTCATTCCGAGTCCCCAACAGGCCGTGCCCACCATGCAACTCTAGCACGGTTTTGCCATTGATCCGGCGCTCGCTTCACACGGACGTCATCTGCTCTTTGCACCTCGCGAGCTCTCAATGTCTTGACCACTGTGATCTAGACGAGTGCCAAAACAGGCATAACGCAGACATTGCAGAAGCGCAACCAACCTCTCCATTAATGGATGTCCCAGACCTGCAGCTAAGCATTCCGAGCATTCGTGACACACTGCGCGCAGGATCCTCAGACACACAGATAAGCCTTCTGAGCATTGGTTTTTTGGACTTCACTTCCAAGTTTACTTCCAATGACGTCAGATTTAGCTATGCTCATAATATTCAACAAACATTCTACTGCATTCCGTAAGCTTTCCAAGCCCTCACAAAGTTCAAAACAGAAAAAAATTTACACAATACAATCTTTTCAAAATATTATAGCTGCTGCAAAAATTAGGCCGCAACAGCACAGGGTAAACCTCTACTTAAGTGATGGCTTACAAGGCATGCATGTTTCAGCAGCTTTGCTGCCCATGTAACAGTGCCTCTTTTCATGTGCAGCTAGAGCTCCTCTGCCGTTGTCTAGGAAAAAGAATTCAATATGTTGCTGAAAGCCTTTGTTTAGTCACCTGGTCATCGCTACAAAAATGCAGCATTGAATGCGAGAGACATTATGTGAGTGATGCCAGGGGTAAGACTCTCTGCTCCACTAGAGGCACTATGCAAATAGAATTCTGAGACGCGCTGCAATTTTGCGGGACACATGCTCTTCACAGAGCAGCAGGAGATGGATGGCTTGCGGAAAAAAAATAAGGCAAGCAAAGCACTTCAGACTAAAGGCGAAACCCTACAGATGCCATGCATTTGATAGGACATCAATAACTACAGCTCTGGTGCCTTTTAAGAACATACTTAAAATCTAATGTACAACTTTGAAGGCCATTTTCTGAACACCATGTTTTTCTTTCCTCCTGCTCAGCTTGTTCCGCTGATTTCTTTGGGACCGGTAGGTCTACCGTATTTACTCGAATCTAGGCCAGCCCTGATTCTAAGCCAACCCCCGAATATCCGAAAAAAAAAAAAAAAAAAAAAAAAAAAAAAAATTGAAACAACAACAACGTACCTCAAATCTAGACAACAAAAAAGTTGCAAAATGAAAACAGCATATATTTAATATGAACATGCCGAGCTGCCTCTATCATTGCTGCTAACCTCGTCGCTGTAGCCCAGATCACATGCATGCGCAGACAGTGCAGCACGGCTTGCATGCATCGAAACGCACTGCGATCTCGGTGAAGTGCTTCTCTCCGTTATCACGCACTTACCTTCATTGTCGCTGTCCTAGCCTAATTGCGGCACACGCAAAAAGTGTCCCCTGTTGCCCTTTCCAATGATTAACGTTTTTCTTATCGATGCTTAAGTCCTGCCCGGCTTGAACGTTTCACGATACCTCTGCAGCTAGCACAACTTTCCATTTGAAAGCGGCACTATAATGGCATCGCCTGTTTGGTGCCATTACGATAACACCACGCCTATGGGCCACGCTGCACGCATACTTCAATTGGCTACTAGCGTAGCGAGCAGGAGCTGCGTTGCCGACTTTTCTAGATGCCACTAGCTATGCACCATATTTATCATTTTCAATTACGAACTGGCGCATTCTTTAAAATCCTCGAATCTAAGCAGACCCTAGAGTTTGGTATATGATTATTTGGAAAAAAGAAAAGCGATCAGCCTAGATTCTATAAATACGGTATTTCAAGCCTGTGCTTTTTACTATGCTCTTTGAAGTGCAGTTCAGGGTGTGACGACTTTGCTTTTGCAGTATGGCTTTTTCTGAATTAATGATTCAAATAGTTCTTCACAGTCTAGATGCCTGTTGTACCTGTATATATATATATCAGTTCTGACCTTATAAAAAGTGAGAACTTATGAAAATCATATAAATATAGATCTAAAGATGTGATGCCCTCAGCCATTCATTCACTTTGGAATGCGAAGTGCTTTGAACGAGCCTTTTATCACATTTTTTAAGTTGTTCAGACTTGGGACAAGCCAGAGAGGGGAAAAAAATTCGTAAATATAAACGTTGTTTAGATCTAACTTTCAAATTTCTATGATAATATAAAAGAAACATTTCTGCCAATTTTCATCAAAATTCATGAAAAAATAAGAAAGGTGATTTGGAAAGCCACGTCCCTCTCAAAAGAGACGCTCCTTGAAACTACTCTTTATTACTTGTAGTAGAGGTTTCAAAATTCAGCCAATCATAGAGAGTTTTCTATGCAAATTTCAAATATCTCATTATTTTTTGTGTAGATGTTAATAGTTTTTAGTTATGTGACGCACAATGGCAAAATATAGTCATCTTTGTGGGCACCTTTTTATGCACTAAATTTTCACAAAAAGCATTGTGCTATACCTTGTTTAGCGTGTTGCTGATCCCAAAGTGCTGTTGTCTAGCCAAACAGCGTATACAATTACTTGAAGTATGCAAAAAGATTAGAGCATTTCAACTAATTCTTTTTTTCCGATGCCCTGAAATATAATAACCTTATACTTTCGCAACTACTGCTGCGAGATATTGTAATTTCAAGTAGGTATCAACACTGTACATATCTTCAAGAGTATGTATGCCTAATTTCATTAGTGTAAGACAATTAACCCTTTCGCTGTCACGGACGTACCGGTACGTCATCGCTCTCCCCCCCCCCCACAGTGTCCCTGACGTACCGGTACATTCTCTATCGTGCGTTCAAAATTTCGCGCCTGAGCGCAAAGCTGGCGCTCCTAAACTGGCCACGCCATCTGTTGACTCTTTCTACAAGTTCGTATTTTCGTCCCGACCTGTGTTAGTACATGTATTGAAGAGAACGATGCGACTGCCACTCCCCCCTTTCTCTTCGCTGAGTGGCGCGGTGGCTCCGCGTTCGCTGGATCATGCGTCGCGCGCGTGTAGTTATGAGTTCAAGGGTTGTTCTGCCATCTCCGCTGGTTTGAAGGTTTTTATTTTTCTTCTGTTGGTATGTTTGCTACGGCGCGTCAAGTTCAGGCGCACGCGCCGTTGCCTCTCCGAAAAGAGTGACTCGATTGCTGCTTTCGCTCTCTCGCCGCACCGTCGCTTCCTACTTGCAGCAGTAAACGTAAAGCCCTTCGAACTTTGTTTTAGCCTTTTTCCATCTCCCTCTGTCTTCTTGATCACACAACGTCCCATTTCTCTCCGTTGTGCTGGCGACTGAAAGCGCATCCTTCCTGCGCGCGGTTACTTTCGGATAGCTGAGGCGCGCGGGACCTTCGTTTGCTCATTGGAGCGGTGGCTCTTCCGATTCAGAATACGAGCCGAGCTCGGATTTGGACTCGGACAGCGTCTCATGCGAGGAAGAGATGAGTTCCCCATCGTCAGATTCGGATGTTGAACGGATGTTAGTCAGGCTGATGATGATGATGTTTACTAACAACAGCTGCAGAACACTGAAATGTGTATATTGCATTGACTATGTTATTTGTATACCAATCATAATCAAAAATAAATTGCTATGTTCATTCCCTGTTATGCTCGTTCCCTGAAACCAAACCGACACTGGGGGTGCGTCACGGCCAGAAAGGTCCGACAGCGAAAGGGTTAATTATAAATGTAGAAGGTTACTTTCATGCGATTTTGAAAAAAGTTAGTTGAAATGTTCAAAATTTTTTTTCATAGTTGCAGTAATTTAGATGCTGTTTGAACAGACATCGGTACTTTGGAGCCTACAAAGCGCTAAATAAGCTGTAGCACAAAGCTTTTTGGAAAATTAATTACACAATAAATTGCCCACAAAGTCGAAATATTTTGCCACTGTGTAGGACATAACACAAGGACTATAGTGCCTACCTAGAAACTAATGACATATTTGAAATTTACTTGTAATGCTCTGTAAGTGGGTGGATATTCAAATTTCTAGTACAAATATTTGAAGAATGTTTTTACAGAAGCGTCTCGCCTTAAGGGGGGAGGAGGGGATCAGAATTAACTTTTTTGTTTCTTGACAGAAAGGGCTGAAATTTGGCACACACACTGCACATTGCAATAAAGAGACAATTCTAAAATTTCATTAGGATATCTTAATTAGTTTTTGTTTTATAAGAATTTATAAGTTCCTTGCTTGTGGAATGCCTGGCACAGTCACGAAACATGATAGGGAGCTGGAAATACTTTGCATGTTTGCCCAGATGTCTAATCTACATCAAGACAGTGTACGATTTTTTTTTTATTGCGCTAATAATTTTTTGCTCAACATAACATGCACATGACTGTGCTTCACTGCATGGAGCCATGTAGCAATTGTGAAATAACTAATAATGGAAAGATAAAGAAACATTTCAAGACTGTCTTTAAGTACAGCACAGCTTGTGGATCACAGCAAAACAAACTGGACCAAGATCAGTCAAGCCATTGTTGTGCTACGCTTTCCACGAGCGAGGTGATTGACAAAAAAAATGCAATTGAGAAAACTGGCTGCAAAGTTTGTAAAGCTTTAAAAGCACTGCAAATTTATTAAAAAGCACCAGGGCTGTAATATTTTGAATCATTGCTGTCAGGCATCTTCTTACACCTTTGCCTCTTTATTTGGTGGGCTTTGGATGCCTTCTTCAGGCGTTCTTTATCCTTTTCTTGCGCCGTTTGGAGTAGTGCATGACCACCATTTTCACTGCCAGGCCGAGCCTGGTATCGCAGTGTACACCCACAGAACGCTGTTGGCATCTTGGGCACAGAGCTTTAGCGATCAAAGAGTTCATCGCGGAAACAGGCATAATAATGAACTCGCAGTCACAAGGGGCCTAAATTTGTTCTTGGCATTGCTGCTTCCGCTCAGTCGCTGACACTGCGCGAAAGGAGTCGCGAACGCTGCATGCCTGCGCTTCTGCAGTCACCGCTGACACAAAACGCGGCTCGAGGTGCGTCTGAATCGTGCGACGATTCGTCTGGTGAGCCTTGAGTCACCATACAGTATGTAGCTCATCGACGGTTGAAGCTTACTCGCAGGCTGCGTGTCCCTGTCGCATGATGCATCGGAAACGCACACCATCTCTGCCGGCGATGGAGACCTTCGACTCGCGTCGCCTCCAACAACGCGATCTCGGTTGCTGACTCACGCGGCCGTACGCACAGGTGCGAGAGCCTCCATTGGCACGTCTTCCGGTGGCTTAGTTATCAGTATCGATGTCACAGGGCGATTGTCGGCTTCGCTGCTGGAATAGCACGGTGCAAGATAACGCGGCACGTTATCCGCGTGTTCAGTCGGGTTCTCCGCTTCTCCCGCTGGCCGCCGTCTTTTTCTCGCTGTAGGAGGCTTGCGCTTCCGTTTTCCGAAGGCATGCTTCATTTAAAAGTTCTTTTCGAACGAGCGACGATCCATCACTGACCTGGGAGCTTTCATAAATCCGAATTCTGCGAGTGTCAAGCGAAGAACGACGCCGGCGTGGTTTTCAAAGCAGACAACTGCCGTCCGCTGTGGTTGCCAGCTTGCCCGCTGCTGCAGCAGCAACCAATGGCGAGACGCCTTTCAGTACGGCAACCAATCGGAGGCCCGCTTTCATCACAGGGCCCGTGTGACCGCCTTTAGCAGACCCGCGCTTCTTTTGTGTTTGTGCGTTTGTTACAAGATGGCAACGACCGAAGAATTCAGAAACGGAATGGCGAAACTTCGAGCGTTCGAACGATACCAAGATGGCGGCGTTCGGTGGCGGGAAAGACGAGTTAGGACTGCGGTGATTTTACGCGATTTAAAGCTGTTTTCTCGCCCTATGCACTGATAAATTAATTTTTTTCTGGCACTTTTAGTGCGTTTTCAGTCAAACCATATTGATACATTGTAGATTAGGCATTGCAGATACCGAAACGCGTCGTTGCCAAAAATTGATCTTTTTTGCGATTTTCGCGATCTGATCCCCGCGTCCCCCCTTAAATTAAAATCTAGTACAGTCGAAACCCACGACAACGAAATACTTTAGTATCCCCGGCGAATGTCTATATGATCTACAAAATTTGTTGCTGGGATAATTGGTTCATGCTGATAAATGAATAATTGATATGGCTTAGATTGGCTTGATGGACAGAGCGCTTGCGCAATCCTGGTCTGCTGTGTATCTTAAGTAGGCGAAATCTTCATAATAAAATTTAGCTGCGAGTTGGTGCTTGTCCTGTGCGTCAGTGTCTCCCGTGTCCCGTCTTGAAACAGCACTTCACCATGCGCGCATGACACCATGCTCGTTAATTTCGTTAGTGTGCCAATATTCACAAACTTATACGGCCGATAAAACTACTATCCTTGCTTCGTATAGCTGTCCACTAATTTCCTATAGCAATCAATGCTTCGCCTTTTGAGCAAAACTGCAACTTTTTTTTACAATGACGAGTCTAAACCGAGACGTCCCGATGGAAAGGTTGTTGGAGACTGCCCCACATCCAATTCTGTACAACAAGATGGACCCTGAATACAAGGACGCGAAGGCTACACCCAGTACATCATTCTCTTTGTTTTTTGCATGCGGCGATGCTGCAACAGAAGGGAGCACACCAACATGATTATGATTATGGCAATGACTTCCGTCATCTTCATGAGACATGATGCGTTAATTACGCACGACAAAGAACGTAAACACAGCGCCAGTCTGTCAGCAGACAAAGGAAAAATCATGCGAGCATGCAGAGTGGGGCAGTGGCGGAGGCCCAATCCGGCCTCGACAATTCAACCGTGGCAGCCTTAGGTGGCAGTAAAGGTGTTTAGGTGGCAGAGGTAATTAGCGCCATCCATCAAGCTGGCGGGAAAGCAAATCCGCTTCCCTCCCACCCCTCCTCGCAATTACACTCCCCTCGCTCTGACTCTCCACTCCCTTGTAACTCCCTCACCTTCGATGGTTTCTGCGCACCCCCGCCTCTGCGCTGACCCGGCGCCAGCTTAGCTCGGTGCTGGCAGTTTTGTGGTCCTCGCTCACTGTGTGCTTGTGCGCCACAATATTTCACTACTCGCATCATTTGTGCATCGTGCTATAGTCCATGAGTCCTTCAAGAACAAGTCCTCCTTTTAATTCTAAAAAATTTTCGGGTCCCTTCGAGTTTGAATTATCAAGATTCGACTGTAGTTTTATTGGCCGTATAAAATTGCAAACATTCGTGACTAACTTAACAAGCAAGGTACCATGTCATGCATGCACAGGTAAATATGAATACATTGTGGTCCCACAAAAACTGTCAAAATGCTAGAGTGAGGAAACGCAGTGGTGGCAGCGAGCGAATCGACCTTCATGTTGTCTCTCACTTCAACGTTGAAGCTACATTTACGAAGCTACAAGCTCTTGGTGCATGCACTTTCTCCACATCGCAGATTGCTTTGAAGATGAGGCCTGGCGGGCGCATACACTTTGTCTACAGCACAGATCATTTTCAAGATGCGGTGCCTGTGCGAATGCGCCATAAGCAGAAGCAGCCGAAGTAGAACGAGCTCAGATACAGTCGCCGACTAATTTTCCGGACCTTGCAGGAAACGAAAAAATAGTCCGAAAAATCAAACAGTCTGGAAAATTTGGTTCACCCTTAAAAAAAAAAAAGAAAAAAAAAAATGTTAGGCTTAGAGTGGCTTTAAAAAAAAAAAGTCTCTTGCGCAAGAGTGATGTCTCCATATACAGTCCGACAGGAGTGTCGCCGCATTTGCAACCTCCATTGCAGGAGATTGCCATGGAAATCATAGAAATGAGCCACATTTCTTTGCCCCACTTGGCTCTTGCAAAGTGGCGCAATCACACGAGGTGGTGCCAATCACACAAATGTGAAGCTGCACAAACACACACAAAGATGCGACATCTCCAAGACACACCTGCTCTGTAGACACACCACATGCAAAAAAGCAACCGAAATTCACCAAAAAAGAAAGAAAGTAAGTGGATGTTGTATTAAGTGATTATACGATGGTGCTTACCAGGAAGGGGGGGAAGAGAAAAAGAAGAAGAAGAAGAGGAAGAGAAAAGCTGCCATCCCCTGGAGAGCTTTGTCAGCCAAGGAAGAGTGGGCATGGCCTCCAAGACAGGAGGATACCATGCGCCCCCTAATCTTGGAGGGTATGAGTGGGCCACTGAAAGCCAAGCCTGGCTAAGCCAGCAGAAAATCCAACATGGCGACGCCCGAGGTAGGGTAGCGTGGCTCGAAATGAGCAATTTAGTGCAGAAAATCTAACTCTGGAGCCTAAATTCATCCCAAAAATTGGTCGCAAAAATGCATAAGCTCTATGGGAGCCCCGACAGTGCATTTATGAAGTCCGGAATATCTATCAAGTCCGAATTTTGGAGTCCGAAAATTTTGTCGGCAACTGTATAATAAAGTAAATCTAAAATGTTTCTTGCCGATAACAGCATGCAATGAATATGGGTTATAATGAGGGTATTATTGTGCAGCGTCGTCTGTTATAATGAGGTATGAATGTATAAACATGGCTGTGCAACTCACCTTGACTGCAACAGGGGTAGCAGCTTGACTGGTTGTTCCACCCTGCTGTGCAGAAGCTGGCTGGCTACCAGGAGTGGCAGCTGCATTGGCAGTAGTAGTGGCAGGGTCTTCTTCTGCCTCGTCGTGAAACTCGTATGGGTCCCTCGCACTTGGAGCACCGGGAGTAGAACCGGCTTCCCCCACTTGCATCGCAGAGTTAGCAGCCATGCCATCGCCACTAGGCTCTGGTTGTCGGCAGGGCACAGAAAGTCTCCACGCATCGTTCGGGCTCGATCTTCGAGGAGCACCCATGTGCGGTCGTTTGGATGGGGGCACATCCCTGCCAAACAGAGTGAAACATCTTGGTGAGAAAAACAACTAGCACAACGTTATTAAGCAGCAAGTTTATGCAATGAGACCAGTATCATCCCGTGGCACTACCAACTTTACTTGCACAAGACCACATCAAGATGCACTCAGCTGGTTCACAAGCACGCTCCATAGGCATAAAGCATGCCTAAGCTCATAATGAATTAGGCCTTAATATACCCTAATGATAATGATCGCACTTTTTTGTCAGAAAAATTGACGCAAAATCAGGGGTGCGATCATTACACAGGTTAAATTTCCCGTGAAAAGAAAAAAAATTTTTTCGTTTACTTCCATTATGCCTTATGGACCCCATGCTGGGTCTTTATGAAGTAGGTTACATAAAATTGTGCTAGGTACAGACACAAAAATACACCCAGAAGATGAACAAATTAAAACGACTAGGCAAGAAAAAACGAGCAAACGCTGGAGAGGGTGAGGGCAGTCTGTGCAGTTTCGAGCAATGCCAGAAGACGGTGAAAACAAGCTTTTAGGCAAGCGTGCCTTTCATTACTGCTTTTACCTGAGCGTCATTCAAGCAGGCAGATGCTCCACTTTTTTCTTTTCTTGCGATGCCCTTTGTGTCACTTGGTTCTCTTCTTAACCTTGTGGTGGTCCCATGAAGGCGGGAGCTTGACTATTTGTGGATGCAGTAACTCTTCCGGCAAAAGTGAATTTTGACTTGAGCTTGAAGAGTTTCTGCTGTTGTGATTTCATGCTGTGGAGCTGCTGTTTGTTCAGCAAAATCAGTTGCAAGGCAGATTCAAACCATTCTCTTCACTGAAAAGATCCCTGTATTCTCCAGGCTGCAAATTATGGGAATCCTTGTCTTCTTAGAGGGCTGCATATTCATATTACAGCACATGTCTGAGTAAGGAGCTGTACCTACAGTGTGTGCAGTTGGTTGTAGACAAATTGTTGTCCTTCTGCCTTTCTGCATTGGCATCTTGTGGTTGCTTCTGGCATTTAGCATGAGCGAGTTGTGCCTGGCTTCGTTTGAAAATCGTAGAAATGGCCCACTTTCAAAATCGATCAAGGGACTTTTTTTTGTCTAGTATGAAATTCGCTCTATGTTCACTGCAGTACTAAAAAAAATTAGGTGCTACTCAAAATGTTGTGCACATATTTAGCCTTTTGTTTTAAGCAGTCGCTTACTTCTCGGAAAGTTCTGTCGGCATCACTGCAGCAGCTTCGGATCAGATGGAGCTGCGACGAGAGAAAACTTTCTTCCATTGCCACACTCACATTCATAGCTGGCAACACTTAATCTGTTCTGTTGCTCTGCCCTTTCAAGCACAAGTATCAACCTACCTTGTTCCGTGGGACATAATTAAACATACTGCATGCATAGTAAGCAAAGCGCCGGACACGAAAAGTATGTAGCACATGACCTTTTGCGCTCACATTCAGATGCAAAAAATATGTGCTTCTGCTGTCTCTTTTCATAAAACTATTTTTCGTCTACTTTCTCTAGGAACCTGTACAAGTGCTGTGCATACATGCAAAAAAAGCAGGGGCATGTGTTCATTCGTTCTTTTTTTTTATTTGTGCACATATAATTTTGTGTTTGATCGTTGTCGAATGAAGACGCTGAGGCCCAAATTTCTAGTAGACGACAAACTTGACACGTGCCGCGTCACCAGCTCCACGGTGATGCCGCCACTGTTCTCTGCCACTATAGCACATGCGCACATGAAAGTAACCTGTGGAATGGCTTCCATGCATCTAAGCAGATGGCGCTACGCAAGGAGAGTGCTGTACTTACCCAACTGTAATGCCCATTTTTTTAATGACATTCATTGCTTGAACTTTACCCTCGCGTTATGTTCGAATAACGACAAAATTTGCAATTTTAAAACAAATAATTCCGCGGTCTGCAGCGTAACATTGGTAACCTGTAAATTTACGTCTCAATCCAATCCACACACAAGTCGACCAAAATCAGAACTTGTTTTTTGTTGGAATCGATGCCATTTTCACTGTACTTGTGAGTGGTGTTACGGTTATGGTGCTCCAGTACCATGTGGTCTTTCGTGCTTCGAGTCTGCTTATTCGTGACATTATGGCAACATAGCGCATTCGATATGGTGCCCCCTTTGAGAGATGAGCAATTTTGAGGGCTCTGAAGGAGGGAAACTCTACCGTGGCTTGGCGGCGAGACATCAATGATTTGCAGATGGCAGGACCACCAGAAGGTCCTTTTTAATCAAAAGTGCAGAAAAGCTTTTGCAGTATTTTGCAGTGAAAGTGGCTAAATGCCACCAGGAATGTAGTTCGTGTGACCACGGACACCCAAATGTGGCAGTAACATTGTTTAGCGCAGTTTGCTGATTCCCGGTAGCTTGCATTGTGTGCGCGGCCATAACATTCACAACAAATGGGTTGCTCTGGTTGCCGTTCCACGGGGCGAGCTCCACACTGATGCGACATCACCAAAGCACGCGCACATGATAATGATCTTTATGACAAGGCCATATTCTCCTTTGCATTTGCCTACTGTGATGCTACTGCAGCACGCCTTGCACTTTACAAACGACATCAGTGAGTTCCTGGAGTCAACATTGACGATAGCGAAGCCTGCCTCAGCATCAAATGGTGTGGCCGCAACATCATCAGCGCGAGGGATGAAATCCAACGTCCACTTTGTTGCTGGCATTCAAGCAAGAACATGAAGTTTTTTGGCGGGCATTCATCTCCCTCTGCAGCGACTCCGCACGTAGCAACATTGCAGTGTCACGCCGAACGTGGCTGCTGTCTGGAACACTTTCAGTCATTGGTGAGCTGACTAGGCCTACTTCGGCGTCACTTGCGGTTGGCAGCAGACTATTCTTGATGTTTTCCGAAGGAACAGAACGCTTTTGAAAGTGTGGGGATGCGCGACTCTCACGCGTCCCCTGATATGTTGTTTTCCGGCATAGCTCCCGTCTCCTGTAATCCGGCTTCGCCGCGTGGCTTGGTGCTTGCGACAGTCGGTGTGGTTGAAGCGCATTGTGAGAGATGGCGCAAGTGTGGCTCTGCTAACGCCACCTAACAGTGGGGTTACTTGGGCGCGAAAAGGAGAAGGCTCTTCCTCTTTGGTTTGGAGTCGGCAAGCGGCGCAGACGTTCTACGCGTGCGCTGATCTTTGCTTCTGCGAGACCGTCTCGCGAAGCCTACCCATGGTCAAACACGATCATTCGGACGCGCCACCGTTCGTGTGACCATACGCGCGAACGACCAGCTGTTGGTCGCTCATTCGCATTTTTTTTTTTTTTCGTGTGACTGGAAAGTAGGCTCTCGCATTACAATCGCAGTTGCGTTACACTGGAGTAAATACAGTAGTCAGCTGGGCTCGGAAGGAGAGAGTAATGAAGTGAACTAGACGCCCAGCGTCTGCATTTCACAATATCCCTCAAGCGAATGCATTGCACAGCGGCAGAGTCAATGCTTTTGTCTATTTTAATATGCGGTCTGTTCTAGCTGCTTAAAGTTGAAAGTAAATTGAGTCGTAAGATATTTTGAATACAGAGTAGGCAAACCCTGAATAATGCAAAACATTGGATTGTTAGCCCTGCTAGGTCTGCAAGATTTACGTCAAAGAGCTGCATGGCAAATGTCAACACTCAAAGCACTAAACCAGTCTCTACATGAACCGCAACATACAAAAACATGTGGTAAGTGCGTGAATGATGAATTACTGGTGTAATGTGCTGAATGCTCAACTTCTTATGTAGATGAGGTGCACCCCAATGCAAGGGAACCCCAATGCAAGGACACCACTGTTGTCTTGAAAGTTTCTTTAAGACAACAGTGGTGTCAGTTAAAACAGTTGCAACTACAGTCGCCGACCATTTATTCGGGCCTCACGGGGACTGTGGAAATGTCGGAATAAACAGGTGTCCGAAAAAGCAGTTTAAGGGGGGGGAAAAGCTTTATTTCCACGCACTTATTCGGGCTCGGCAGTAGGCTTGAAGAAATCGTGAATGCACCATTGCATGCTGTTCCGTTTACGCGCAATCAGATAAGCCTGAATCTTGGAGAGGGTCGTACGGTCACTATAGGCGGCTGAAAGCACAGTCACTGGTTCTACACGCTCCGCATACGACGGCAGCGTAGGACATGGAGCGTGATCTTCCGACTCAGAGTAATTGTCCGGCGATGTAGCAGAAACCTGATGAACAATCTCGCCGTCGTCGAGTTCTGCGGATGTCAGTACAGCACCTGTGAAACTGTCAAATGAGACGGTGTCCGGAATCGCAATGGAACCACTGCACAGGTCTTGGCAGAACATTTTCGGCGTCAGTAGAGAGCACATCGGAAGGCAACAAATCCTAGGCCTCCCGGCACCCGCTTGCTGGCATTCCCCAGCAGTCTGTGCGGGCACTGTCGGCGCCATTAGACACTTGACGCGATGTTTCCGAATGCTGCGTTGGATCACCGCAACCTCGATACAGCACACAAAGCAAACACCACCACGCCGTCACGCCGACACTAGTCGCACAAACGAAAAACATGGCCTGCTCGCAGCGGCGTGCACGAAGAAAGAAACAAATCAGCTGCTGGATTGTCTTGACATGGCTTACTAAGCTGAGACCGGAACTGCTGTAGCCACTCCATCGAACCAGGCAGAAACGATGATGATGAGCGGGGATTTGCAGTAGCGCTACTTCGTAGGGCAGCAAGGAGGCTCCGTTGAAAACAAAAATGGAGTTCAGCAAGTCGAACCATGCACCGATCAGAGTCGGTGCATGGTGCTCTCGATCGAGTTGGCTCAAGGAGTGTCTGAAAAATCAGACGAGAGGTTGCAAGGTGTCCGAACTTTCGGCAGTTGTTATATATGGCGGTGCCGCGAAGCAGCCCGAATAATCGAGCATGCCTGAATTTTTGGAGTCGAAAAAATCAGTCGGCGACTGTACACTTGAACCCGACTATATCAAACTCGTTTACATCTAATTATTCTACATTTCTGAACACAGTATAGCTACAATGAGTATATATAGCAAAAGTTATGCTTACATCAAACAAACATAGCAGCGACTCCCGATATATTGAACTTCAAGCAGCAGAAAAGTGCCCCCAGAAGTTGGCCTTCCCTTTCGGTAGCAGGGAAACCCGGTGGCGCAGCTCCATCCAACCGCTCTCTCTTCCTTGACCGCGCTGCCTTGGGCGATCCGTTGACAACCCCCCCCCTGCAAAAAATGATCCTGGCCCGCCCGCAGCTCTTGCTCAGACAGCCAATCAGAGGCTCCTGTGCCCTCGTTGTGCAAAATGACGCAAGTGCGAGTTGTCTCGCTGCTTTTCTGGTTCACTGTGTTTGCGCCTTGTGGCCCTTCTCCTGCAGTGTTGCCGTGATGAAGTGGCAGAATTCGCCTTTCGTAGTGAAGCTCGAAATCATAAATCGGGTCGAAGGTGGTGAGAAGTCAGCTGTCCCCGCAGTGTGCAAGATTCTTCTCAGCATGATCTTGAAGAATACGGGGGAGATTAGGATTAAAGCGACCAAACTCGCGACCCGGTGCCTGTGGCACCTGACGCGTATGTACGGCCACGTGCAAGTGGTTCATCCGAAATTGCTTCAGACGTGCCGGCTTCGGTGTGCTCGGTGATGACTGTAAATTCTGATGACTGCGGCGAAGTCGTTGCCAGTGGTGCCAAATTTTGGAGCGAGCTGTCAGAATCTCCAGAAGCTGTTGACGAATCAACGGTCGATGAGTTTGCGAGTGCAGATGATGGTGCCACGACAACGGGAGAGCTCGAAAATGAAGACTACATTGCTGACATCGTACCAAGCACAAGTGAAAGTAGGCACAATGAGGAAAACAACGATGGTCCTTTGCCCACATCCTCCAAGGTGGCTGATGCACTCGCACTAGTCCGGTGCTTCTGAACAAATGCGGAAGGTTGCGGGCTCAGCTGCTCTGACTCCTTAGACAATGTGGAGAAGGGTGTGCGTTGCAGGCAGCGAGATTGCCCAAGCAGAAGAAAATACAGGACTATTCCATGGGAAACTAAGCTAGTTTCATCAATAAAGTGATTTTATAAATGGTATGTGCTTTTATGACATCCAATTCTTTAGCAGGCTTATATCGAATTATGCTTTATATCGAACTGATAGGCGTCTTCTTGAGAGTTCGATATAGCTGGGTTTGACTGTAGCTGTACCTCATCAGCACGACAAATAAAATTGGGCTCCGATGGATGGTAGAAATGCTAGGCCTAGAAGCACTGACTGTAGGGCACCTCACCATGCGTTCACACTGCACCGCATGCAGAAAAGCTTTGTGACCTCAATGACCGAGGTGTGAGCCTCTTGTGCACTCTTCTTTCTGCCAAAACATCTACTGCTTGCAGTAAGAAAAAATGCCAACTGATGCACATATTTTAATAAGTGTACACTTTCATTCTGTACTGTAATGCTTTCACTTTTGCACATAGTCTGTGCACCAATCACTATTTATGCATAGTACATTGCACAAATGAGATTGCAAAGAAGCATGTGTTCCCACACAACCACTTGGGAGTTTCTAGTGTTGCTGCATGACTTGATCCTTCATAAAATTTTGTAAGTGCCTGTATGTGCCTGTATCCGCACAAAATTAGCTCAACAACCAAAATTTTCCAATTGCTTTACACTACTTGAATTTACCATCTGAAAGT
Organism: Dermacentor andersoni; assembly: GCF_023375885.2. Classification (NCBI taxonomy): domain Eukaryota; kingdom Metazoa; phylum Arthropoda; class Arachnida; order Ixodida; family Ixodidae; genus Dermacentor; species Dermacentor andersoni. The sequence continues at coordinate 19,471,572 of NC_092816.1, forward strand.
TCCCTGTTCGAAAATCCCCAGATATGTAACAAGACGGATTCATTTTGATTGAACTTGGTACAGTGCAGTCCACTTATAACGATATCGATAAAGACGAAAAATATGATCGTTATAACCGATGATCGCTATATCTGGACTGCAGTTATCAAAAAAAAAAAAAATTTTTTTAAACGCGTTTGCGCTCTTTACCTTTGCAGCTCTGAACTCGAATTCGCTACTTGCTGTAAAGAATAGATGATGTATACAGTAGGCCGTGAAAAACAAACTTTATTTCTAGCGCCAATGACCGTGTCAAGGATTAGGCGCGCCGAAATAGTCCGAAATCTGCACTTGCTTTTGCGGCAGCTTCAGCTTCACAACCGCGGTGTGCATGGATTCCAGCTGCTGCGCGAACACTGGCGGCAATCCTTTAGCATGCATAAAATCAATTAAGGAGTCGATCGACGACAGTGCCCTTTGCGTGGACATCGTGGTCGAGGTCAAGGAGCCACTGTCGATCTCGTTGTCACTGTCGCTGATGCCGTCGCCACCGTCGCACAACTTTGCGTCTGTCGAGACAGCACATCTTCGGCGATCGCCTCGTCGGTGACCTCATCGCAGAACGAGGCAGCACTGTCTGCAGTCAAAAACTCCTCCTTCGACACACCACTTGTGTCACCAGTAGGAACGAGCTCCCAGAGCTCGGTTATGTCAGCGACTTCCACCGGGTCGGTCTCAGCGGGTTGGGGAAGTTCGTCCTTACGCAGAAAGCCCGCCTTCTTTAAGCCATTGGTGATGAACCACTGGTAAAGCGCCTCTTCAACATCGGCGTACAAGGGGTCTCTAACCCCTTTTCCGCTGATCGGAATGGCCGCTGATAGCTCCTGCCTTCACAATCGCGGTGCTCCCGGTTTTCAAGATGGTTGATATCGTTAACTGGACGAGCTCATACTTCTTCACGAGGGCGCTCACCTTGAAGCCGCATCGAGAGTCCTGCAAGATATCCATCTTCGTGTCAAGCGACACAGCTTTGCGCTTTGTCGGCGCCATCTTCGAACTGGGTTGAACCGTTGCTTGCACGCTGCTTCGGTGGCGTCAGCCTGCTATCGCGAGAGAGACGCGGGACGGGCGCCACCGCGCCGCTTTGCTTGTCGCTTCTTTTTTTCTTTCTCTCTCTTTCGGAGCGACTGTGGCCGACGCGCATGATGCAGCTAGCGCCATCTTGTGGCGCGCTGCGCCAACGTTGGCTGCGCCTACTCGTGCGCGGGCGGGGCGAGACGCGCTGCGCGGTAATGGCGGCAGATACGAACTTACGGAGGTAAACATCGCCTCGTCTCGACATCGTTCGTTTCAGGGAACTAAGCAACGCAAACGTTACGATTATTTGGCACGGAAAACGCCGTCCAGACTGCAAAATTTTGATCGTTATATCCGATATGCGGTGAATAACCTATCGTTATAAATGGTTTTTTTCCCCATAGACCTAATGAATAAAACGACACTCTCATGTCGACCCATCGTTATAACCGATATATCGTTATATGTGGTATCGTTATAAGTGGACTGCACTGTATAAAGTGGGACCACCTTACACATCTGTCAAACTGACATTAAGCTTAAGAGACTTTAACGCATTCTATTGACAGTCATGGAATTTGATGCAAGCGATGCTTGTTTGCCTCCTTACAACTCCACAGCTGCACATGGTACACGCACGCATCCAACTCTGTGGCCAATGGAAATTGTAACAAATGACAAAAGGCAATTGGCATAAAGCACTGACCATGCAGGTTGGTAAACAGTGGTGTAATCATAAAGCAGGCTGCTTCCTAGTGGCAAGGGGGCCTCGGCTTCCAGGAGAGCCTCGTGAGGAACAGCAGGAAGACACGGCCGTTTCAAGCCTGGGTGCTGTTGCTGCTGCACGGGCTGGAGAAAAAACAACTCTTAGACGATGTTGGGCCACCATAACCAGTGCACTGAAATTTGTTAGTTTGACTCTGATGGGACATGAGAATATCAGAACAACCCCTCTGAGATGAGCTCAACCAGCTTTTCCCAACCCTGAAATGAAATCATGGGTGTGCTAATGCGCCTTTGAGTTCACCCCATCAAAGTGCAATCACTGTGGCATGGGATCGAACCAGCCTATATTCTTTCAGAAGCAGTGAGGAGGGTGTCTTTTAATACTTGCAAAGTTCTATGTGAAGTAATGCACAAATTATATTTGCCAAATGACCTATTCTGAAAATTCACATGGCAATGCCAAGCCCACATATGGGGTCAGCATGAAAGGCGTAAATTTGATAGGCTACCTGTTGCTGCTGCTGTTGCTGAGGCTGCTGTGGTTGTTGCTGTTGTGACGCAGGAGGTCCAGGTGTTGTTGGGGGAGCCTGCAACTGGGGAGCAGGAGTCCCAGGTGGACCACCAACCGGTGTGCCTGGTGGCAGAGAGGCTGGACCACCAGGAGCAGCCAGAGGAGTGCCTGGCATCTCTTCAGTGCCCACTGATGGTGGAGCATGTACTCCCGAGGACCCCAGCGGGGTAGCCGCGGATGAAGATGGAACTGACGAAGGACCACCCCAAGGATGGGACGTGCCCCCTGGTGAGCAGGATGGTGGTGCTTCCAAGGGTGGTTTTACTTCGAGCAAGGATGATGGTGAGAGCAGCTGCAAAGGCATCACAATGTTACCTCAATTTGGACTGCATGGCTGCTCTATCTATTGTAGGTGCCAGTGCTTCACATTCTGATGAGCAAGTCCTTCTGATACAAGCAGTTTCAAAATAATTCTAGTAAGAGAACAATAACTTTTTCTTGGGCAAGATGGTGTTTACTGAACGACATGGTAATGTAGCACAAGAAACTGGAAAAGAAAGATTCTAAGGAACTGACAGACTTTCTTTCTCTTCTGTCTGTCCTTTAGACTCTTTCTTTTCCAGTTTTTTTGCGCTACGATACCATGTCCTTCTAGTTAGAGAAGCTTAACGACGAAAGAACCCTTCTAAGTATGTTTCTTTTTTTCTTTTTTTTGCAGAGCAATTACTTGGAGTTCAATATTAAGTTGAATATTGAATTATGTGGGTTCATTTATTTATGGCATCTTTAAATCTACATGTTGAAGCATCACAGCACTATTGACAGGCGTAAATGAGGGCAACATTAGGGCATTACAGTAAAGTCTCATTAGTTTGATCATAATTAGGGGCACACAAACAAAAGTTTTCAAATACGAATTAAATATGAAAACATAGCTTATTATATCGAATACTGATATGCACATGCATATGCTAGCAAGTTTGGATATTCTAACATGTTGGAACATCACAATTACATTGTCAATCGTAAGAAGTTAGACTAGTAAGTTGTGTACACGATAAAGATTGTACAGATAAAGATGTAAAGGAATGACTAAATTGCTTTTTGCATATTTTTTACTGGTTTGTACGTTCCCAGAAAAAACAATTTTTTGGCAACATTATGTGCATCACCAAAATGCAATCATATGATATGGTTTCCGGCCACTAGATCCCATGAACAAGAAAATGCGCGAGGCATGTGTGCAATCGAGTAGTAGCCATCCATCCAGGGAGCTTCACCGTAATACTCGCCCGCCCGTTGCACGTGAAAACACTGGTGCGCACCCTGTTTTTTATTCCGGTACCAGCGAATCTCCTCTCGGGTCTTTGCCCACTGCATTCAAGGCTACTGCCGCCAATCCTATTGGGATAAACATTTTCACCCATCTTTTTCACAGTGCTAGGTGCCACTGTAAGCGCACTGCACACTCCTAATAAGCAATAACCCAAATGCACCGTTCCTTGCTGCAGAATGCGATCATATGGTACATTTTCTGGCCAATAGATCTCTTGTAAACAATAAAAGGCATGAGGCGCGTGCGATCAAGAACAGCAGTTGCCTATGCATCAGTTTCACCACAATACTCGCCCGCATGTCTCACGTGAAAACACCAGTGATCATTTAGTTTCTTATCCCAGTGCCAGTGAATCTACCCCCGAGTCGTCGCATGGCATATTCACAGCTATCGCCGCCAACCCTGTTGCGATAAGTATCCTCGACTATCTGTTTTACAGCGTGTAGGGCATAGTGTGGTTAAAGGCGTACTGCATGCTTTTAGTAGGCGATAACCCAAGCAAGCCAACAGCCCCCATTGCAGGTGCTGCGATGTACGTGTCATGTTTGGTTTTGGCGGCATCTGGCGTTGCCTGCCAAGTCAATTTCATTTAGGTTTCCTGTCGTTGTTTTAAAACATTAAGCAATAGAAAGAAAAGAAAAGGCGACATGGACCGCCCGAAAACCCCACCAATGCACACCAAGCCCCAATGCGCACCTCGTGCCACAAAAAATGCTTCACATTACGTAGATGCCAACTACAACCGAGTCTGTAGGCCTTTTAATTACTTTGGATTTTACGTTTTGCCGGTTAGTACAATTCTTCTCACATTCCTATTCCAAAACGTATGAATAAGGCTCTACAGTATTTGGCTCATGTTAACAGGAAAATTGAGTAATCCCCACAAGCTGTCTGTTCTCAAGGAACCTGTGGCTTACTATACACAACCAAACGCCCATAAACACAGAGGCATTTGACCCTGTGCCAGCCATCGCATATCACATGTGTTGTGAAGCAATAAGCTTGGGACTGGTGTTGGCGCTACAACAGAGTGCAAATCGTGCTCTTTGCAACTGGGAATCTGGCTTTCCCGCATAGCTTGGACGTTGTGTGGGTAAGCATGCTTTACAGGCAAAATTTTGTTACCAGCACGAAACGACCAAATTCAGCACAAGATCAGACCCGCATTCTCAGATTAGATAGAAACAAACGCTACAAACCATGTTTGCTCTCACTCAGCAGACAATATATTCAAAAAATTTCGTATACCTAGTGTGCAAATCGAATACAAATATTAAGAACATTCATATTTTGACATTTTTAATAACTTACACTTGCTGCTTGGTCCTACCAGAATTACTTTACAGTATCAGACATTCATCACACTGATGCATTTTGCAACACACCGGTCGCCTGCAACATGCTTGTCACATAAGAGCTGCAATGCCAAACAAAAGTGTCTAGGGTTGCTAATGTTGAATTAAAATGAAGCAATAGAATGCGCATCACTATTGTCATCACTCTGAAAAGGAAGACGAAAGGCAGAAAAAGCATGCAGCCCTTCCCTCAGCCAGTCCCCCCCCCCATTTCTGCGCCATGTACGCACGGACTCCCACAGTATGTGAAGGTCCACCAAGCACTTCTATCAGTTCAGCCAGATCAACGTACCCTTTCATTTGAATAGAGAAGCTTCGTGCCATTTCTTTAGCAAGTTTCACACCGTGCAAGCAGATTTTCGGATGTGCTCTTACATGAGTGCATCCTTAATGTGAATCGGTCTTGCTAACCTAATGTGCAGAACCACGACCATTGCAAGAATGCGCGGTGCGTGTTCGTGAATTTTCATTACACGTTTGTTTTGACACTGCGTCATTGTCATTGGGTGCAGTGCAAACTGTGCAAGCACAGATGTGACTGTCAACGAAGCCTTCATACGCTTATCCCAAACGAAGCTAAGCTTGCTAAGTAACCGAGCCGCAGCTGCTACAACATTCCTGTTGGGCCTACTAATAGCAGCATTTCCTTTTCTACCGCAAGAAATACATGTGACCTCCGCTATCTCTCGTCCAACACATCCGAGATAAGCCATGGCCTCGAGGTCTCACCTCTAAGCTCTCCATAGGCCTCAATAACATGGAAAAAATATGACTGCAGGACTACCTGCTCCCCAGGTTGCCGATCCTTGGCAGAATCAGTTCCCGAGGCTGCTGGGCTTGCACCGGGTGCCGGGGAAGGTCTAGACTCATCTCTCGGCGGCGGGTGAGGGGACAGTGTGGGCATGGCGGGGTCTGCCTGAGATGCCTGCGAGGCAGGCCCTTCGCTGAGCAGCAGTGGCGTGCCTGGGTGAGAGCACGACCCCACTGATGGTGGGGGCCCCCCCACTGCTGGCTGATGGGACAGCTGGGGCAGGCCTCCGCTGGCCACTCGGGACACAAGAGCCACCGCCCCCTCATAGTCCACCTGGCAGAGAGTACGCCGCAGCACATGTTGTGAGTGCGCGAACCTTCTTCCATTATTTGGATGAAAGCGGTGAATAATACGGATGAACCAACACATAACAAACATGATCATGATGCGAAAAGCAGTATTCATTCTTAACTCTTAAACAGCCTTTCTAACTGGGCTCACTGCGCAAATGGCAGGAAATGCAAGGGTAGTTGAGCTCACTGCATGAGCACCTCGTTTATGAAATAACCGATGCAATTCCGCTCCCATTCGTGTTGCTGTGCCTTGGCCACCCAAATTATTCCCAAGGTTCACGAGCTCCAGAAATGTAAAGGGGAAATATGCGAGCCTGCACAGCTAGGCAGTGTTCGCTCGCCTCATCAATACCTTGTGGCACCCAGTCTTGGCAGCACGAGGTGTGAAGTGGGCAAGTATAATGGAAGGATTCCTCCAGCTCAATTTGACACCTTTCTTATTATCCAAAAAATCATGGCAGGCCAATCGCAGTGATAACGTAGGCAGAACCCTGCTCAGACAACTGAAGAAACATGAAAAGAAATGGCTCTGACACAGTCATGTTACTTTATCTCGGCCCTGGTTTGGAGCCATTTCTCAAGTATGTGTGGTGTGTATGCAGCGTTGGCCATAACCTTATTTAAAGAAACCTCTTTAGTGCGAGTAAGCCCGCCCTTGTCGTCAAACACATGTACTGGTGTAGCTTCTAATAGTCTCCGTTTGCTGTCTGGTGCGATTGCAAACATTTATACCCGATGCACACATTGCCAGGAGTCATGCAGACCAGACTTGCAACACCTCATTTGCAGCTCTGCAGCTTTTTCACAAGGGAGATCCAACATTTAACATTTACTACAAGGAGGCATTAGAACACTAGGAATTGGAATACAAACTAACCCTGAAACACAGAAAGCCATTGAGACATATGGCAGACAAAGTGGCCTGTTTCGAGTAGTATAGAAGGGGTCGACCAGCCCAGGCGAGAGCGGCGGAACTAAACATGCACCTGAGTTTGCATAAAGCGGAAGATCAAAGACTGATTTGAAGATGTGCTTCAGCCAACAACCCGGGAACCCACATTCCTTTCCCACCTAACCTCCAACAGCGGCCTAGAGCCGTCCCCATCCTTAAAATAAAGGCTTTATTCATTCATTCATCTCGGCCCTGGTGTGGACTTCTGTGGTTTGCAAAACTGGGAGCGCACCCTGTCAAACCATGACACATCGGTTTTCAGCACGTGCAAATCCACATTGCCAGGCAGCTCACTGTGCCACCTGCAATGCCATTCACCAATACGCAGCATCAGCAGCTTATTTTAGTTTCACAAAAGCACTGTTGCAATATCAATCTGCAACGGATGCAGACTGTGTGCATACAAACGCTTAGCTGTGAAGGGAGGCGGAGCGTCATCCCAGTTTCGCTGGGAGATGATAACCGCTACAATAACTGAACCTCAAATAGAATGACCAAGCCAGTGATCTGATGCAACCTGTAGGATACTTATGTAAATATCTTGGAAAGTATCTACAGTGATTCCACACCTACCTTAATTCTCCACAAGAAAAGTAGAAAGATACCTATAAAGAAAGGTGTCAGACAAGGAGTCGTTATCTCTCCAATGCTATTCACTGTGTGCTTGGAAGAAGTATTCAAGTTATCAAACTGGGAAGACTTAGGAGTAAGGATCAACGGCGAATTTGCAGATGACATTGTCCTGTTCAGTAACACTTGGTACAAGTTACAACAAATGATTGAGGACCTTAATAGAGAGTATGAGAGTGGGGTTGAAGATTAATATGCAGGAGGCAAAGATAATGATCAATAGCCGGACAAGGGAATAAGCGTTCAGGGTAACCAGCCAGCCTCTAGAGTCTGTGAAGGAGTCCGCTTACCTAGGTTGATTACTCATAGGGGACCCTGATCATGAGAAGGAAATTTACAGAATAAACATGAGTTGCAGCGCATTCGGCAGACATTGTCAGATCCTGACTGGAAGCTTATCATTATCATTAAAAAAAAAGGTGTACAATCAATGCATTCTACTGGTGATATATGGATGGGGCAGAAACTTGCACACTGACAAAGAAGCTCGAAAACAAGTTAAGGACCACGCAAAGAGTGATGGAATGAAGAATGTTAGGCGCAATATTAAAGAGACAGGAAGAGAGCGGTGTGGATCACAGAGCAAACAGGGATAGCCGATCGAAATTCTAATTGACATTAAGAGAAAGAAATGGAGTTGGGCAGGTAATATAATGCGTAGGTTAGATAACCGGTGGACCATTAGGGTTACAGAATGGGTACCAAGAGAAGGGAAGCGAAGTCGAGGATGGCAGAAGACTAGGTGAGGTGATGAAATTAAGAAATTCGCAGGCGTTAGTTGGAATTGGTTGGTGCAGGACAGGGGTAATTGGAGTTCGCAGGGAGATGGCTTCGTCCTGCAGTGGACACAAAATAGGCTGCTGCTGATGATGTAGATGCTTTTTCTTCTGTAAACCCTCCTTCCTATTGCCTTCCGCTTATTTCGAGGAGCACATTCACAAAGTAAACAACTCAACTACTTAGGCGCTTCCGAAGCTTCCAAGGAAGTTTCTTTTTGTTTCTGGTTCGCAAGTAAATATGTATTTTGTACCTCTCTCACTTCTATAGCAGCCAGAAATGTCTGTTGCCTCAGTACAATGTTCCAAAATGCGGCTGTTACGTTGTCGCAAAATGAGACAGCACAGAGAGGTAATGCGTTGCAGAACAAAATTTTATTGTCAAAATTTTGTTAGCCAACTTTGGCAAGCTTTGCTCGATGATATAGAACAGCACTGCCAACAGTACAATGTGCACCGCATGCGTCGATCGGCAGTAGCAGCGCTGCCGTGGAGCGGTATTTTTGGTCAACTGCTTTCGGAGATACGATCACTTTTGCGAGATTTTGCGTAATTCAGCGCCAGATGCAGAGCAACAGCGCTCCACGCAAAGAGTAGCATTTCTCCAGCGCACGCTGTGACCCTTAGACGCCGACGTATCTGGTGCCAAGTGCAAAAGTGATAGTATCTCGTATACCCGAAGGCAATTGACATTGAACATTGACCTCTAGAGCTGTTTATGATTGGCATTTAATTATATCGTTTCAATGCCGCTATTACTAAGCATATGTTATGAAATGTGCTGTCATTCAATGCTGAGGTGGAGTTACGTATGTTAAAGCATGATTCCCTACGTAGGACAGTAACTAATGTGTTTATATTATGGTTTTGTCGAAGTGTATGACCATGTGAACAAAAGGTGTGTGCCTCTGCCGTTGTCTTTGCCAGTATGGGGGTGAAGGACTCTCTCAAGCCATCCTTGAATGGCTTTTCCCTTCGCCTCCCATCACATGTATATGTGATAAACCAATAAAGAATCAATCAATCAATCAATGAATCAATCGAGATATCGGCCCCTTTGTGCAAATCTACGTTCGGTGCCAAATCTGCACACGATGCCTGTTGGGTGGCACAGAAACCGGCGTTCTTGAAGCAAGGAATGCGCATTCCCGGACGATCGCTAAAGGCACATTAAAGGCAAATATTAAGTCAAGCTAAATTGATAGATTAGTGCTTGAGAATCTCTGAGGCATCAATATTATCGCGAACAGAGCCTTAATAATCGAGAAATTAAGGTAAATGCCGGACATGATTACAGTCGCCGACCGATTTTCCGGACTCCAAAAATTCGGACATGCCCGATTATTCGGTCAGCTTCGCGGCATCGCCGTTCTCCCCATAGACCATAATGTATAACAACTGCCGAAAGTTCGGACACCTTGCAACCTCTCGTCAGATTTTTCGGACACTCCTTGAGCCAACTCGATCGAGGGCATCATGCACCGACTCTGACCGGCGCATAGTTCGACTTGCTGAACGCCATTTTTGTTTTGAACGGAGCATCCTTGCTGCCCCACGAAGTGGCGCTACTGGAAATCCCCGCTCATCATCATCGTTTCTGCCTGGTTCGAGAGTGGCTGTATAGCAGTTCCGGTTTCAGCTTAGTAAGCCATGTCAAGACAATCCAGCAGCTGATTTGTTTCTTTCGCGGATGACGCTGCGAGCAGGCCGCGTTTTTCGTTTGTGCGACTGGTGTCGGCACGGTGGTGTTTGCTTTGTGTGCTGTGTCGAGGTTTCGGTGTTCCAACGCGGCGTACGGAAACATCGCGTCGACAGTGCCCGCGCAGACTGCGCTGGGGAATGCTGGCAAGCGAGTGCCGGGAGGCCTAAGATTTGTCGCCTTCCGATGTGCTCCCTACTGACGCGGAAAATGTTCTGCCGAGACCTGCGCAGTGGTTGCATTGCGATTCCGGACACCGTCTCATTTGACAGTTTCACAGGTGCTGACACTGCTGTACTGACATGCGCAGAACTCGACGACGGCGAGATCATTCGTCAGGTTTCTGCTGCACCCATTCTCTATGCTGCACCGCCGGACGATGACTCCGAGTCGGAAGATGATGCACCATGTGCTACGCTGCCGTCGCATGCGGAGCGTGCACAAGCAGTGACTGTGCTTTCAGCTGCCTATAGTGACCGTTCGACCCTCTCCGAGATTCAGGCTTATCTGATTGCGCGTAAACGGAACAGCGTGCAACGGCGCATTCACGATTTCTTCAAGCCTACTGCCGAGCCCGAATAAGTGCGTGGAAATAAAGGATTTCATTTTTTTTTCTTAATCTGCTTTTTCGGACACCTGTTTATTCGGACATTTCCGCAGTCCCCGTGAGGTCCGAATAAACGATCGGCGACTGTAGAGACTCCCCCGGGACATTCAACTGCTTGCCCAATGATGAAAACACTCCTCAGTGAAATTCAATCACTAGTACTCAACCACTCGTTGCAAAAAACATCCTTGTATTGTATTATAAGACGATATAGAATGATACTTGTCCAGTTCTATATAAATTTCAGAAAAAAGAACTCCTTGAAATTACGAAAGGTTTTGCTTTCGTTCGCCTCCGTGCCGCCCAGGCTTTCGAGATTCAGCAGTTTTGTTATCGTGTAGTGCTGCGCTGGTTTTGCTGGCTCGTGAAACTCACACAAACTGCACGTAGAAGAGAATTCAACTTCCATATAATGTCGTGGCATGCCCAGACGGCCTACTCCACTTGACCAAAAAGCAGCTGCAGCGGCGAATGCATCGCGCTCTTTTGGCTCAGTACTGCCGTCTGTTGGGAGCCGTTTTACTCACCGACAGCAGTAAAGGGTAATGATGGCACATGCAATAGCGCCACTCTCCCAGCTAAGTGGCGGGAGATTTGAATTTCAAAAAAGGTATTTGGACCCTTCAGATGCAGTTTTCTCATAAACTTCCATATTTACTCTAATCTAGCGCGTACTTTCCTTCCTGATAAAATGGGTCCAAAAATTGTGTGCGCATTAGAATCGAGTACGACCCTAAACCTGCGTTCACCTTCAGCATTATGTGTGCTGCAGTATGCGTGCTTAGTTTAGTACACTGTTCGTCTTCACGTTTTCTGTGTTTGCTCTGTCAGCATGGAAGCTCCGACTGCTAAGACACACGATGCCCGAAATAAAAGGAAAGTGATCATGTGTGCAGAGACTGACAGAAATGGGGCCGCATCTTGAGCATTCGGGGTGCCCGAAAATTGCGTGCGGGACTGGCGCAAACAGAAAAGCCGTTCTACTCTGGTAGCTGCTGCATATAGTGCGGCTGCGCAGCCCCTAGCTTGAAATCGATCTGCAATGGAGACTAAGTCTACGCATCTATGCGTACCACGCTGCATTCTCGTCGCTTAGTTCGCGTTGACGCAAGAGGCCGCACAAAGGTCAATTCGCTCACTCCTGCTACAGCACTTCCTCACTCCATTGTTTTGATAAAAGAGTTTCCGCAGTCACTGAGTGAGACGTGTTCATGTTTGCTTGCGCACAATTGACGCTATGCTTGTTAATTTAGTTAGTAAGCAAATGTTTAAAAGTTTATATGGCCGATAATACTATCCTTACTTTTCATATAGCTGTCTACTAATTTGCAATTGCAATTGATGCTTTACCTTTCAGGCGAAACTAACTTTTCTATTTATCGCAACTTCAGTGTACTGGGAGTAAATGTTTATTTTTCCAAGTGAAAGAAAGTTGTATTTCTGTAGAATGAATGAGGTGCGCAGTACTGTAAAAGACTTCTTTATTTAAGTCACAACAAACGGGTGCGCATTTCTCTCTCTCTTTTTTTTTTTTTTTGTCGCTGAAGATGCGAGCGTTGCAATTGAGTAACTGTGGTAAATTTTTTATTGGCACAAAACAAGTGTTGAGAGGTTTCTGGAATGGTATTCAAACAGTTCACATCGACCTAGTATTTGCCTTTAGTGTGCCTTTAATCAGGCCCGATGCGTGGTACTCTATGCTGCGACTGCCATCTCAAGTGCCTTAAACAATTCTACGTCGATGGGACGTGGATTTCCTTGTTTTTGCTGCATTTTTCTCACTGAGGTGCACATTAGGCATTGCACTAGGTGTGCAAAAACTGTTGTCACATGTCAGTAGCAACATGCATGGCACTTCAAACGGTTGGTCAGCAAACAAGATGGTGTAAATGATGTGTTTGCAGCACACGTGATCATTCCCGGTGTTTGGCTGTTTTTGTAAACAAAAATGATGGCGCCCACGCAAGTGCAATGTGTGGGTATTTTACACAATTTTAGTGCAAAGCAATCGCATTTGAACACATTTTGGAGCCTGCTAGCCTTGCGCGAGTAGGTAGTATGTGGGGTTACGCTGCGGCAAATTTCGCTAATGTGGGATTGTAGTACAGCGACATTTCGTTGTTGAGAGGTATGAAATGCATTGAATCCTATGGGCGTTCGCCAGGGATATGAAAATATTTCGTTGTCGCGGGGCTTCGTTATCATGGGTTACGAATGTATAACGAAATTATTGATCTAACAAAGTATTTATCTTTTCATAACCTCTTGTCCATAGAACACCATGTATTTAGGACCTCAATATAATGAAGTGGTTTGTATGCGATTTCAATACGGTGAAACCTCGTTAAACCGTAGTTGGCCGGAGCTCGGAAAAAGTACGTACTAAACGGTCGTACTGTTTAACCGAATTAGCATGAGATTGCCCACTTACCTGTCGAAAACGAAACTCTGAGAGAGTGCGATGAAAGGGGGAAAAAACATGCAGTATTTATTCACTTCGCGCGACAAAAGTGTTATTTTCGTTTGATTTCGTAGCGGCATAGCACAACAACAGCGGCCTCAAACTTACTGAAGCTGCGTGCCAGCTTTTCAGCCAGCCCCCTCTTCTCGCAAACGCTGGCATGGCAGATTCCTCGTTGGCGTTACGTATTCTCCATGCACGCGCGCAGTAGTGCTGCAGAAGTTCCAGGGCGCCTTTTTCATTGCCGGGTGCTGTTCTCGTCACGACGATTGCATTCATGAGGCTGATGTAATGCGCAGCTTCTGCCACTGTCGGGCCTAAATTGCCCGCTTTCCGTGCCATCCTCATCACTGTCGCTAGTCGACACTTTGGCAACAACAGAGGCAACGATGGCGAAAAGTCGAACCTCGTAGCCGACATCTTTTCGCAGTCGCAGCAGCGCTGCCGAGCAGCTTCTTCGCATTCGAAATGCCACACACCGCAGTCAACAGCAGATCCCTCTCGCGTGTAAGCGCAGACTTCTCCGTGTCACGTTCGATAGCACAGACGACGTCTAATTTTTCTTCTATGCTGAGCACTCGGCATCTTTTTTTATCCGAGCTTCGGCATGACGAGAGTCCTCGCTTGCACGATGCCACAATGCTCTCTGGCATCTCTCTAGCACAGCGCCGAAATGATGTTGATGTTGATGTGGCTTCACGCGCAAACGCGCAGGCTGCTTGAAGGCCGTTCCGATCTCTTGAGGCTTGTTGTTCTGCCGGGCCGCTCGATGAAGACGACGCACCGCCGTGCTTGCGCGACGAAAAGTGGAAACGCTACGTTTTAACCGATGCGTACGCAATAAGCTGGTACGGTTTATGCGGATACACAACACATTATGTTCAATGGCCGCTGAGTCGGGGATTTCACTTTACTACTTTTAATACGAAACTACTGTTTAAGCGGGTACGGTTTAACGAGGTTTTACTGTACTGTTTAACCGAAATAGCATGAGATCGCCCACTTACCTGTCGAAAACGGTACTCAGAGAGAGTGCGATGAAAGGGGGAAAAAGCATGCAGCATTTATTCACTTCGCACGACAAAAGCGTTATTTTCGTTTGATGCCGCGGCGGCCTAGCAAGACGACAGCTGCCTCAAACTTACTGAAGCTGCCTGCCAGCTTTTCAGCCCGCCCCCTCTTCTCAGCAAACACTCGCATGGCATATTCCTCGTTGGCGTTATGTATTCTCCATGCATGTGCGCCGTAGTGCTGCAGAAGTCCCGGGGCGCCTTTTTCATTGCCGGGTGCCGGAGTTTGGAATAGAGTTACATTATCGCGCCCCTGTTCTCGTCGCGATGATTGCATTCATGAGGCTGACGTAACGCGCAGCTTATGCCACTGCCAGGCCCGAATCGCCCGTGCTGTCGCTTTCCGTGTAATTCTCATCACTGTGGCTAGTCGACACTTCGGCAACAACAGAAGCAACAATGGCGAAAAGTCAAACCACGTAGCCGACATGTCTTCGCGGTCGCAGCAGCGCTGCCGAGCAACTTCTTTGCATTCCAAATGCCACACACCGTAGTCAACAGCAGATCCCTGTCGCGTGCCAGCACCGACTCCTTCGTGTCCTGTTCGATAGCATGGACGATGTCTAATTTTTCTTTTATGCTGAGCACCCGGCGTCTTTTATATCCGAGCTTTGGCATGACGCGAGTCCTCGCTTGCATGACGCCATAACGCTCTCTGGCATGGCGGCGAAATGATGTTGACGCGGCTTCACGCGCAAACGCACAGGGCACTTGGAGGCCGTTGTTCCGATCTCTGAGGCTTGTTGTTCTGCCGGGCCGCCCGATGGAGACGACGCACTGTAGTGTTTGCGCGACGAAAAGTTGAAACGCTACGGTTTAACAGATGCGTACGCAATAAGCTGGTACGGTTTATGCGGATACAAAACACATTATGTTCAATGGCCGCTGAGTTGAGGATTTGACTACTTTTAAAACGAAACTACTGTTTAAGCGGGTACGGTTTAACGAGGTTTCACTGTATAACGAAATTTCACTGTGGCCAGAAAGGAATGCAGAGAAAATAAATGGAAATTTCCACAGATGCAGATGGCCAAAGATGGAACTACAATTGCCTGCTTGCAAACACACCCCTCAAATCGTGCGCCCTGCGACAAGAGGGACCGTCGAAGCGGAGCCGCATCATGCTTCGAATAAAGCCCAAGTGCGATAAGATACTAACACCGACTGCTCACTGTGTGCTTTAGGCGCGAGTGAAAGTGTACAATGGTGAGATAAGAAAGGTGGTGGGCTTCACGAGTGACACCTTCCTGTGCGAGCAACAGGAACGAGTATTGACTCGGTGGTTACCACACATTCAGTGATGTCCAACAAAGGTAGTCATTCAATGGCACAGAAGACATCTCTACAGCATTGTCTGAAACCTTACGCTGCTTCCAATATGGAGAATAAAGTACATGATTAAGCTTGTGAAATATAAATTTTTTGGTTTGAAGCAGTCAAAGTGAACAGTAATTAGCGTTGAATAATTTCAAACAAAGCAAATAGTTTGAATAGTAGTGGAATTCGCACAAAGCCTTGACAGAAGAGCCACATGATGACAAATTTAAGTTGGCTATTTACTAGGAAAAACAAGGGAAACAGGTTCATCTCCGGAGCAAGGTGCGAGACCATGTTATTCCATGATATAACCAGCGCTTGTCCTTGTCGCTTCTTTTTGTGCTCTGTGTTTTAACTCTCGCACTGGTTATATCATCATCCCTGGAGTCAGTTTATTTTCGAAGTGCCATTATTCAGATATTTTCATGCAAGAACACAAGTCGACATTTCTTACAGCTGCAGCAGCACAGAAAATTTGTTTGCAGGCCCTTGTTCACTATGCCTGCTTACTCTGGCTCATAATTGAGTAGGTGCAGAAATCAGTAGGCAAATGCAAACAAATCGATCTTTGAATTGTCTTGGCTATTAGCTATGTGATGGAACTTGCTCACCAAAACTGAAGCTCTCAATTATACATGTTTTAAAATGTGGCATACTTTTTTGCATATAACACACCTTCAAAATCTTTAAAATATAATGGTAAGATTGGGGTGTGGGTTCTACACCGATTCCAACTTGAGGTGTGGCTTCATGGCCACGCGAATTCCACCTTGAGATGTGCTTTCACGGCAGCGCAACTTGCGCTTCCGTGAAGCTACTTTTAGGGTGTAGTTCTCTGCCATCAGTATCACCAAAGAGATGGGGAATAGAGCCGCTGACCAACAATACTTGGCCAATTCATGCATCTGCGCATAGAGACCTTTTACAATGATTTCAGCACTGTATGCAGTTATTTATGGAGGTTATATGGATGGATTTCTTTTTCTTTTCGGAGTGTTGTAATTGGGGGTGCAGAGAAATATGTGTACATATTTGTTAGTTTCGAATGCTGAAATTCGAGCCGAAGGGAATACTCAATAGCATAATATTCAATCGAATATTTGCACCAGTCTATACACGACTGTAATAAATGAGTTCGGCTGTACCTGCATTATGATAAGCACAAATAACATTGCTATGGGCCAGTACTACTGAAAACGAAAGCACATGCTAAAGGAGCAAAGATATAGCAATGATTTTATCAGGCACATAATGGAGCAGCGATGTAAAAAATGTAAAGTACCACTTTCTTGTTGAACCACTGCCTTTATTTAGTCTGCAGCTTTCATGGCCATGTCACTAGTCAACGAACAAGTTGTGGAGGCCCACAGCTCATAAAATATCAGCAGAATCAAACACTCTTTCTGCTGATACATGACGAAAACCACACAAATGAATACAGTCAAACCCGGCTATATCGAACTCTCAAAAAAACGCCTATCAGTTCGATATAGAGCATAATTCGATATAAGCCTGCTAAATAATTGGATGTCATAAAAGCACATACCATTTATAAAATCACTTTATTGAAGAAACTAGAGTAGTTTCGCATAAATTAGTCCTGCATTTTCTTCTGCTTGGGCAATTTCGCTGCCTGCGACGCACGCACTTTCCCACGTTGTCTAAGGAGTCCGAGCAGCTGAGGCCGCAACCTTCCGCATTCGCGCAGAAGCACCGGACTAATGCGAGTGCACCAATCACTTCGGAGGATGTGGGCAAAGGACAGTAGTTGCTTTCCTCAATGTGCCTACTTTCATTTGTGCTCGGTACGATGTCGGCGATGTAGTCTTCGTTTCCGGGCTCTCCCGTGGTCGCGACACCATCATCTGCACTCACAAACTCGTCCACCGTTGATTCGGATGTACCGGAAATTTTGACAGCTCGCTCCAAACTTCGGCAACACCGGCAGCGGCTTCGCCGCATTCATTAAAATTTACAGTCATCACCGAGCACGCGGAAACCGGAACGTATGAAGAACCCCTCGTACGCGGCCGTGCGCACGCGTCGGGCGCCATGGGCACCGGGTTGCGAGTCTGGCCACTTTAGCCCTTATCGTGCCGAGAGTGCTCCGCGGAATCTTGCACGCTGCGGGAACATCCAACTTCTCATCGCGTTCAACGCAATTTATGATTTCGAGCTCCACTACGAAAGGCGAATTCTGCCGCTTCATCACGGCAACACTGCGGGATACGGCCCACAAGGCTCAAACACGATAAAGCAGGAAAGCAGCCAAACAACTCGCACTTTCGCCATCTTTCACGAAGACAGCACAAGAGCCTCTGATTGGCTGTCTGAGCGAGCGCTGAGGCGGGCCAGGATCATTTTTTGCTGGGGAGTGTCAATAGATAGTGATCTAAAGAAAGGAAGGACGCTTGATTCTGCAACCCGTGATGGAGCACGGCGAAGCGTCGTCAGGGGAGAGGGAATGGGAAGTGAAAGATGATAGAGAAAGAGGGAGGATGTGGCCTAATAGACTCCACTATGCGCGACAGGGGGAGTGTCGACGGCTCGCCCGAACAGCCCGAGGCAGCGCGGTCACGGTAGGGAG
This sequence comes from Dermacentor andersoni, assembly GCF_023375885.2. Lineage (NCBI taxonomy): Eukaryota > Metazoa > Arthropoda > Arachnida > Ixodida > Ixodidae > Dermacentor > Dermacentor andersoni. The sequence continues at coordinate 19,489,759 of NC_092816.1, forward strand.
AGCGGTTGGATGTTAGTTGGATGGAGCCGCGCCGCCGGGTTTCCCCGCTACCGCGTGGGAAAGCCAACTTCTGGGGGCACTTTCCGCCGCTTGACGTTCGATATATCGGGAGTCACTGCAATATTTGTTCGATGTAAGCGTAATTTTTGCTATATATACTCATTGTAACTATACCGTGACCAGAAATTGTTCGATATATAGAATAATTCGATGTAAACGGGTTCGATATAGTCGGGTTCGACTGTAATACGATGCTCATGGCACTGTCATGTAAAATGCGGCCTCGTTAGCGAAGTTACGTTGTCGGAAATGATGTTCTGAGACCAAGTTGAATAATGTGCCTACAACTGTGTGAACAATTAATCATGTTCCATTTCCAAGGCACTGGCCCAACTACAATGCAGCAGCGAGGGCTACAATCTTGATTTGTCATTTTCAATAAGTGCTTGACCTGACAGAACATACAATTTACAACTTCAGCTGCGGCTTTAACGGGACAATGTGCAATTTTTAATGCCCATACACTGAACGCATTCAACAAAAGCAAGGCACTAGGTCAATAATCATAGGAACTATGCCCATCCAGATGTTTCTACTGTCCCGTTTGTTCCAGCTTTATCAAATCAGCATGCAGTGAAAGATTGAGACTGGAGTCTCAAAACTTGTAAAGCTGCCCATCATGAGCTTTCTTTCTTTCTTTTTTTTTTTCATGTTGCTTGCCCTGCAGCAGTTGTTTATTTAAATGAACATGTGTAGGCCCCCTTCATGTAGAAATAGCAGTAGTGGCTTAGCGAACTTGTCGTCCACGAGCCAACGCCTACAACTGACTGCCTGATCCATTCGTAGCTTGGCAGCTCATAGCATCCTTTCCGAGCATGTAAGGTCCTGCACGTCATTAGGGAGTCAAACTCTGCGTTTAGTAAATGAGGGTTTACACACCCCAGGCACAGGGCTGCGCCGGTGAAACGGTGTGGAAGGCGCACTGTTGCTGCCAGTGGCACTTCGTGATGGCTTTGCCTGGCTGCTGAGGGAGGAATGTGCGGGGCTCTTGTCAACACCAGGCTTCTTGGCAGAGGCACCTCCCGACGGGCTTGGAGATGGGCCCCGGCTGACCATACTCCCAGTCCCCGACGTGGCAGTGGCCACACAGGGCCGAGTGCCACGGTTGCACCTGTGCAGAGCACGAAGTCAGTGTACAATTTCAGATACGGCTTATTTGCTCACTGATTTCATATTGCTTAAACTTCGGAGATTTTTGTTTGCATGCTTCAATCAAGTGCTTGGGATCCGTTTGTTTGGCTTGTGCACAAAGAATGATAAACTACCATTGTATGTGCACCTCTATTGTTGGGAAAGCAAGGTGCTGCAGAGACGCGGACTGTTTTCACTGTTTGTTGGAAGCCATTGTACAAAAGAAAACTGGATCAACTACGACGCTGAGCATTTTATTGAACGTTGTGCGACAAAAAACTGCAGTTCCTGCTGTGAAATTTCAGCAACAACAAAACTGTGGTAGGTGAAAAATTAACCAATGATTACGATGCTCCCTAATGCGAAATTTGAATGCAGCCCTATACGTGTTTTCATTTTGCAATATATTGAGGCAAAATATTGGAGAGAGACATGCAGCAGAGTCGGCAATTGTTGAAAATCTTATCTGCGGGTCAAGTGCGTTGGCTTTCATACGTGATTCGCCGAAGGTTCCAGCGTAATCGCTGGTGCCACTTGGTTTACAGGAAGTACTACACAATTTGCAACGCACATACAATCAGTTTACAAATTAATCGTAAACCATGACAATCGAAACAAGCGTGAACGAGACCAAACCAAGAAAACCAAACAAGCGCAAGTGAGAGCTGACGTGAGCAGACGACAGTACAAAACTAGTGGTCCAGCTGAGACCACATACTAGTATGCACCGACCAGTCGGGCGGGTCTGCACGAGACCAGTTTCTTGCACGCATGTGTCCGCCGTTAGTGGCTCGCATTCTTCAACTGCCACACTGTGTTCACTCTTTCATATTTTGCTGTTGCGCTCGTTCGCTCGGTAATGCCGCCGCCGCTTGTTACAGGAATGGGTCATTAAGAGCTGTGCTCTAAAACATTTGGAAGTTGCCAGAACAAACGTTTTACACTGTATAGTTGATGCAAGGAGAAACCAGCTCTGTATTCTTCAAATTTATTTCATTTTGCTTTCATTACTTGTACTCGCCAAGTTGACTGACAATTTATAGCAGCCAAGGATGCTGGCTAGATAATGACAGGGATAAGGCAGCCACATAATGTTCATTGTATGATAAACTTTCTCCAAAATACTCCAGCTGGTACAACTAAACTTTATTTTTTTGATCAGCCAATTGAGAACAATTAATTGAAAATACTTTGAACAGACCAGGGCACAATGGCAATAATTGGGCAAAAGTGGGTACTCAATTTGTGATAAAAAAATAAAAGTAGTAGTAGAAGAAGAAAAATGCTATCTCTGAATTTATTACGATACACTTCCATTTCGATATATAGTTGCATGTTTTTTATATGTTCAGTTCCTCATTTCTTTGCCTGATGCTCCACGTAAAACAAGAACGAGAAAACAATGAATATACAGATTTCCCCAAGCTCAAAGAAACAAAAGAGCTTTCTAAGAGTACATTCAGCTGGTTGAAATGGAGCACTTGGAACACATTCACCTGGCTCATTCAGAGCGCCATGTTCTAGATCAGAGCACTTGGAGGCATCTCACCTTTGAGCTGGGAGTGCAACCAAGATCCAACAGAATCTTAATCACGTAACTACTGTAAATGCTCTGGGAGCAGCTAGCACGTTCAGCTGAAGCAGGCTTTCTCTGGCTCCAATCTCAAGAGCTTCGTATAGCTGCAGACCGATTTGGAGTACAGTAGCAGCCATTCGGATGTACTATAAGTAAGCCTTGATCTCTCAATTTAACGTAAAGCATACCGTAACACAACATGCGCTTATAAAAATCCTCAAATATAGAAGAAAGGAAGCCAGCTGTTTAACACATAGCTCCTATTCGACTTCAAACCAATAATATAATACATCTTTAACAAGCTCCCAGCTGCAGCAATATTTAAAATACCGATTCACATTCATGGTAATCTACTAGTGGACCATACATGATACCCTCAGGTGCATTGTGACCCACCAATGAATTATGCACCATTGTACATGCAATCGGAATCAACAAAACATTTCCCCAGCATTTGTAACGTTAACATATTGCAATGACATCACCTCTGTGCAATAAACATCAAGGAAAAAATAATAAAACCACCCAAGGGTTGCATGATGTTCATGCAGAACTGTGTGTGAATGTTATATGGAGTTTGATGTCTCGCAGCAATAATGGGACTATAAGATGCGACATGGTGGAAGGCTCTGGACCAATTTTGATCACCAAGGGTTCTTCAACACACAGCTGAATGTAAACGTACACGGCCATAGCCCCCTAGAATCAAACCAGTGCACTCTTAATGCCACATCCATTAAGCCACCATGGCGGGTCACAGGAAGTAGGCAGTGACGTGAAACACACCGAAAGCAGAAGCAATGAGTCTGCCCGCAGGGGTCGCAGAAGTCCCAGCCAGCGCCAGCCTCTTCGTCACATGCCCTGGAGAGCAGAGAATCTTGCCATGCAGCCACTTTTGCCTTCTGTGCAACCAGTGCACAGGGAGCCACGTGGGGTCCCATCGGCGGTTCGGGGGGCGCCAACCGCACTGGCCGCGAAGACTGCGACGTCCCAGTGGCACCACTTGCAGTCCTTGCTGCCATCATGGCACTATGGAGGTAGCCTGGCTCACAAGGTGATGTAGGAGGTGTCAGAACAGCTGTCAAACCGGGTGGAATGCCAGGCTTGGCACCAACGGGAAAATTGTGCGGCCGGGGAGGTGCACTGCCATGCGTGCCACCCGCTGCACCGAATGGACCACTCACTACTGCTGGGGCAGGAGTTGCAGGGGTGGTGCCTTGGGACGGCTCGGTTTGCTGTCCCGGCACCACTTCATCACTTTCGGCAACGAACACATAGGATGAGGGATACCGCAACTTGACACCACCTATGAGGAAAAAAAAATTTGGAGTACTGAATCTTTGCAGTAGCTTTCCTTTATCACTCGGCACACAGGAAACATACTGAAGTTCCAGTGACAGCTTTAGTATTTCATTTTGGCCATTTGGGTAATCGTATACAAAGCAGCAACAGACCTTTAGCCGAAACTTTTTCAAATGTATACAGTGGAGAACTACACAACTGCAATGTTACAGATGGATGTAGCACCATCCGGTAAAGAAGAGCCCACTCTTTCACAGCAACAGTGTTGACCTTTGTTGGGTGTAACAGTGTCCAAATAGAGAGACTATCTCAACACAGTGACCAGTTGTATAAGTTTCACTGGAGTGAGAAGCTTGAAATTTGTATATCTCTTGCCCCATCTGCACTGCTCACCATATACACCATATTATTGCTTGCCAAGTTGCTGAAACAGCACCTGGATGGGCACAATATCATCATCATGAGCCTATTTTATGTCCACTATAGAACAAGGGCTCTCCCACCAATAAGGTTCCAGAATATCGGGCACAGTTATTCTTTGTAAATGTACGCACCTACAAGGACCTCAAGAGCACACGGCAAGGGTTCTTCGTCTCCGGTTGAGGAAGTTGCGTCGCCCCGATGGGCAGAGTTGCTGAGGAGAGGCAGTGGGTAGAACTGGTGCCACTCAGCCAACAATGTCTGGGTGGACACGTCATTCTCTTTGAATCCTTGGCCTGTCAGCACACCAGCCAGGCCATAGGGCCCCAGAATCACTATTTCACACAGAAGTGAAAGGAAAAAAAGAAATGGGGGGAGGGGGGGTCAAGGATCAACATGAATATTTGCATTGAGGCCAAACCAGGGAGCTTGCAACTTGAAAAGCAATTAACGGCTATAAAAACAAGGACAAGGAATGCTCTCTGAGCAACAGGCATTTCCTTTTATGCAACAGCATTGTGCCCTTACAACCTGAGAGTTCCCTGCTTTTTAGCAGGAGATCTTAACTCCACTTATAACAGTTGTTCGGGTACCTATCTTGCAAACGCTTCGCACAAACTGTTCAAAACAAAGGAACTCATTCAGGTAAAACTGGCAGTGAAACTAACGTCGTAAATGATTAACAATATTAGCTAAATGCAGCATGACTGATGCCACAGCCATAATTACTGAATCACACAAGTAGGGAGGGTTGTGTAAGGTATGCTCACAAGCAGCATGGTGAACTTTGTGAGCTTAGCTGAGTTAATACTGTAAACATTATACAACATTGACAGGTCACTAGTAATACCGCTATGTTTCCCCATAAATCAGGAACATAAATGGGGCACTGTAATTTCCTGGTCATTCCTGGCCAGTTATTGAGATGCAATACAAGAAGCAGTCAAGGAGAGTGTTTCAGCTGTAGTAGCCGTGGGAGATTAGGGCACTGAGACAGCAAAAAAATGTTGTGTGGGAATTATTTTTGTAGAAATTAGTTGTGTGGAAAGAAATGCATTCTGGCTGGCATCATCTTCATGGAAGGAGATAAAAAAATATATTCAGTAAGAATGTCTGTCTGGGGCTAAGCAATGGCAACCATCAGGGGCAGAATTGTAAACAAAACAGTAGTGACGTTGGTATTACTTTCCCCACGGCAACAGTGCCGCCACATGACGTTTCTCACCTTTACACGGGCTTTGGCTAGCAGACTGTGCAGCCAACAAATGCTGCCTAGAGATACGATGGATGGGTGGGTGTTGCCGCACATCAACGCTGGCACACACTGTGCTGTCACCATGTACGAAGAAGTGAAATGAAAACGAAAGCTGTGTTCCACTGGAGCCCCTGTAAAAGAAGAGGGGGGAGGCCACAGTGGCATTTGCATAAGTGTAAATTTTCAAAAGAAAGATACTATCACATAAATTCCTACGCGAATCATTACGAGACTACTTCAATGTGTTGTTGCGTTTCCACGTTGCCCTGCATTTGAACAGTGGCTTAATTCAGACTCCAAAACCTACACTTGGGACTATACTCCATTCTTAGAAACTGGCTACAGAGTAATTACATTCTATATTTCAACGTAATTATTCATGACAGACATTCTGATTATTTATTTCTGTTCACTAGAGGTGGGCAAATATAAACTTTTTCGAATACAAACACTAGTAAGTGTCAAATGTTGAATCGAATATTGAAGTGAAAGGACAGCTAATTATCAGCAGCCTAAAATGCTACCTTAATGCCCTTGTCTCAATAAAGCACTACTTAAGGGTAGTTTATAACAATGAGAAAAAAAATTTGACCTTTCTCTTAAGCCCTTAAAGGGGCAGGCAAAATAATTTTAACTGTATTCGTCCCACGTATGAAAGAGCCACTCCTACTGTGAGAAGAAGCTTGGCAAGAGAGAGAAAATGATCAAATGAAAGATACACGGCGACGGTGCCGCTAAGTACCCACACTAGCTTGTCGTCAAGTCATGCATTTTGATGGAATCTGCTCGTGCCTAGTTAATTTTTATCAGTAAAAACTTAGCAAGTTTCGATAACCTCCTACGGTCAATTTAATGAGACTAGAGTTTCAAGACAATTGCGTCCCTTTAATGAGGCCAGCACTGCATTAATGCAACACAACAATCATAAAAAACACTGTCCTTACCCCCTATCTTTGTCTGAACTATCGCAGGGCTGAAGAAACCATTTGCCCATCCTGGTAAATCCTCTTGATAATAGGCACCTGCAAGTGTGCAGGAAACAGAATGAAAACACAAATTAAGTACCATACATATGTTAGTGTAAGGAACCTTCACAGTTGGTGGTGATGAAATAAGTGGGATGGTTGTACACTCGGAATCGCCACTATTTAAGAATGAAAATGCCCAAAAGCCCCTCACAAACAGTTAGCAAATAATTTGCTAAATACAGCACCTCAACACAAATCCGTTAGATAGTAGGCTTATGCAACTGCGACATGAGTGAGGTTGGCGACATAATGTGTATAGGGCATTCCATAAAACATAATTTCTGGATCCCTTGCCACACTTGGCTTTACCAACACCAAAAAGCAGCAATACATTTAGCATTGAATATTGCAAGTTAGGTTGCGATCGCAGTCCTTGGGGAAAGTACTGTTGTTTCAATGTCATCTGAATATGCAGAAAACGCACACACTTCTAAATAAGTATGTGCATTATCTGCACATTCTGAATAATAGTGATCTGTATAAGATGAGCTGCTAAATGTCTTAAATTTCTAAGTCATTATATTTATCTAGCAGTACACACATTCACAGCAATGTCAATTGTGTGCCTACGTTGCCTGGGCATTAGTCGCTTTTTGAAAATCTGCCTCACAGACTTGCACTTGCCAAAGCCTTCATTCATGATAAGTGGCAACACGCTGGGGTGACATACCTTTGTATAAGGTTGTGTAGAGCCTTGAACAATAGGGAACGACACTCGTAGGAGAGGCCATTTTCCCAGCTGCCTTGCTCTGTGTCTGTAACGGAAATTATTTGCTCTGTCATGCATGGATTGCTATGAAATGAGAGGAAAAAGACAGAGGTCCTAAATGTGCTGATATAAAACTGCCTAACTAGTCCCAAGCATTACTTCAGTGATGACATATCAGCAAACAGCTCCTATATGAAGATGGCACTTTTTGCAATGTACAGAGCTTTTTAATGCATTCATAATCATTGCCTACAGACAAATGCCATAATCATACCAAAATCAATACACTCAGAAGTCAGTGTTCTTTGTGTCATGTACAGATAACATTGACAACTTGAAGTGATTATTTCTATTAATTTTTATATTCAAGAAACCAAAAGAAGTATACAAAACACTGTTTGGACAAATAGCTTAGAAGGTAGTAGTCAATATAATGTGAAATCTCCAGCTTTCTTCCCTGCCATATTCTCACTGCATAGTAAATAGGTTCTGTGGCCCACAATGTACAGGCATTTATCATATCAATGTACAAACAAGTGTCTTGAGCTGATATTTGTAGATGACACAGCCTCAAGTGTAACTGCTGTCAACACAAGGTCGCAGATGTTGCACCAGTGTTGCTCTGCTTAATACATTTTTTTCTGGTTACCTGTTGACAATCATTAATGTTTTGAATTTCCAACACAGTAAACACTGATGACATGCATGAATGAATGTTGAGTTGAATAGCTTGAACAGTATTCCAGATGATTTGGGCAAGTCATACTAACATAACACTTCTTTGATGACGACTGGCATGTCAAGATGATGATGACTGAAGTTTATTGGCACAAGGGCATCTAAGGCCAAAGAGCGCCAGGACATGTGTTTTGGTTTAGCAAAATTGTGAGTTTAGACTATGACCTAAAATAAAGGCTGGATGTCAAGATACCTGTCAGTCACACTTATCCAAGCTAGTGAAATGTGAGAAATAATTTCTGACAGGAATGTAATGGGAAAGAGCAACAGCTTCAAAAAGGCAGTGGATTAATAAAACAAAACTGCATGTAGTTTCCAAACTGTGAACAAGCACTACTGACACAAGTTGGCCGCGGCTGCCATCTGCGTGGCGGAAACGTGCAGATACTTCAAGGGGAGTACGATGTCGGATAGTGCTTAAACGCAGCGGCAACATGAAAACTCGCGAGTCTGCACATCCCGATTTGGACGCACCCGTCAACAGCTCCAGTGCGATGGACTAATTTTGGGCCGCCGAAACCGGCACGTTACGGATTGCGCTCAACCGCGCCCCCTTTCCCGCCCGCACGCAGGCGTCATCCTAGCGAGCAGCCGAGCCGGTGGTCGCCGACGAGCGCGCGCGGGTAGGGCCGTCACGTGACACGACACGCCGCCTCCTACCGCCTCCACCACCTTGGCGACCCCTTTCGGCCCCGCGCCAGCGGCCCGGGCCTCAGGAGCGGGAGGAAGCGGCCCCCCTCGGCCAACATCCCTCGCCGCCGTTTTCGCGGTGCGCAGCAGGCAAATGCCTACACGCGCGCCACGCATCGATTGATCCGAGGCCCCCTTACGTGCTGTTGCGCCGCCGCGCACGTTCTTCTTTATTCCACTGGTCCAACGGCTTCCATTTATTTCGCCAGACCTTGCAAAGCGTCCTGAGAAACGGTTACGAAACCCGGAGAACCGTAATCGCAGTCCCACGACTTTCTGCATGAAGCGCGTGCGGGTTGCGACACGTGCTTGAAAAGGCGGCGTCGTGAAAGTATTCAAGGTCACTTTATTTACAAAGCAAAAAAAAAAAAAAAAAATCGCGATGTTGTACCGAAGTAAAATGAAGTAACGTCACCGCTGCCTATCAATCGAACATTTGTATCGAAAACATTGCAGCGCTTAAGACATGCGAGACAGTGAGCTGTGGCGGTCGCACCGTTTTGTATACGACATTTACTTCTGCGTCCTTGACTTACGCGCTGCAATGCTACTGAGCTATCAACGAGGCATGTTCAACAACCGGCCTTGACATGCCTGCTCTGCTGACAGGTGCACACAAGTCGTCGACGCGCAAAACGTCGCTCTTCCACGGAGACGCATGCAAAACGTTGGTCGACAACGCATGTATGGAAGGCGTCGGACACGGCTGCTCTTCTCTCTCGCTGCCACAGGCGGCCGCGGACCCGGAAACGACCACAATCGCTGCACGCGGAAGCGAGCTGCGTGCGTCCCTCACTCTCGGCGGCACGCACCTCGCCGGCCTCGGCGTCTATCGACCGGCGCAGGTCGCGAAGACTCGCGCCTCCCCCCAGCCTTACACTGCGTTGGCACAGCAGCGAGCCCGCTTTCGGGCCACCTCGCTGTTTCTGAAGCCCCGACGCGAGCGGGCGTAGTACGCGTGCGCGCCAATAGCGGCGAAACGACGGCGAGCGGAAAAATCTGGGGGCACGCGAGCGGAAACTGCCCCACGATCGACTGGTTGGATCCGAACCTCTTCTCCTTTTGTGCTGCGGCAGGCGCGCATTTCGTGCGCGACAACACGCAGAATCTTGCGACGATTGTTTCCAAACATGCCTGCGACCTTGCCAGGCCGCAGCCCGCGCCTTCGTTCTCCCTCCCGTGCGCTTGTGCACGAGCGCCCGCATATGGGTCAACCAAAGCGCGCGCGGCGTGGTCGACTTTTTTGCTGCGCCGGCCCCTTCTACGCTTCAGCTACGATCAGGAACACCCCACTCGGTCACCGGGAAGGACTCACAATAAAGAAAAGCGCCGCCTCCCTCCACCTTGTAGTGCTAAAGGCACCTAAGGCATCCTAAGACGTGCGACCCTTTCAAATGTAGTCGGCGAGTTTTTAACCGAGCGAAGATTCGTTGGCAACGAAAATCATTCTCACCGGAGTGCGGGAAAACATAATAGTGATCGATTAAATTTCGAGGCGAGCGGGTTCGGTCACCGTGGCCATCGAGAAGGGCTTGCCGCGGGGAGAGAGAAGCCACGCCCGCTTTGTACGAAGAGGACCCTGCCCGTCCCCGGGGGCACGTACGCGTGTCGCAACACTTGCGCGCGCGCGTAAATGGGGCGCAGCCAAGACGGCATGCGCTTAATGGAGCAGACGCGACAGTTTTCTTCCCGTCTCTGATCGCATACTCGCGAGAAATAAAGGTAATTAAACCTGATCGAAAGGTTCGCCTTCCAGAAAGCCTACCCGCGTGCTCTCTCTCCGAACCCGAGCTTCTCACCAAGACTCCAACCAACGGGAGCAAGCAGGCCAATGTCAGTCCTCCGCGGGACTCGACAAAGAGGCCATCTTTCAACGTGGATAAATGCACCGCGGGGCCCGACCCACTTGAGGAGAAAACGCCGAACCGGGCACCGTCGTTCGTTCATAGTGCACACAGGGCGAGCGAAAAGGAAAGGCGGCCGCCGGGTTGACGACCGGGCGAGAAAAAAGAAAAGCGCGCGGTCCCGTTTGCGCCAGTGGGGCGAGACCGCCGGCGAGGCTCGCTCCCCCTCCGGTGCGTTCACCCCAGCACGCACGCGGCCGCCGGGCGTAGACTACGCGCCGTGCGAGCGCACGTCGCGGGAGCCGATGTCCCCCCCACACGCACACCCCCTTTCTTTTTTCGCCAGTCCGGTCCACTCTGACCTCGGCATGCTCATGACTCCACGGCGGAGGGTGAAACCGCCCCGACGAAGAGCGCCACGAGCGGGCTCTCGCGTGGCCAGAACTTGTCTCCCAATAAGCCATTCGCTGTTGCAGCGCGTTCTCGTCCTGGGGCATCGAACGAACGCAGCTCAAGCGATTCCCGTCGATTTCCCACTCGACCGCGGCTGAAGGAGACGGGCGGGCGCACAAACGAGCAGATCGACGCGTGTCACGAGCGGAGGAGTGTATCAACCGCGATCGCGCACAGTGGGTCACTGCCCTTCCACCACAGCGGCGCCCCACGTCGCACGAAGAGGCGTCCGAAAACGGGCGAGGGGGGCAGGCGTCAAGAGAGCGAACCTGCTGCACAACCTGGCGACGACGGTTAAAAAACGCCTCAACCACGAGAGCAGGGGCAGCAGCGCCGAGGGGACAGAGCAACGTCGTGGCCACCCGTCCTCCCCGCGCGCGGACTGACAGAGGAGCGTGCTCGGCGAACGCTCCTGTCGCCAGGCCTCAGTGCGACCACACGGCTACGGCTGAAACGGGCGCGGGGGGGGGGGGGGGAGAGGAAGCGGCCACCGAAGAGCAGCAGCGGCAGCAGAGTTCGCCCCTCAGGAAGGAGCAGACCGGGCCGGCTCAATGAACTCGGGCGGGCGGCTGGCTCCGTGGAACGGGAGGGGGTGTTCCCCAGCGGCGCCGAAAGACAGACCTGAGTCGAGGCAGCGAGAAGGCTGGGGCCCACCGCCTTTTCGCGAAATAAGAAGGGGGGGGGGGGGGGGGGGGAAGCATTCGCCGTGTACCGCCGACACACGCGGTGCGTGACGCGGCGCCACTGGGAAGGGCAACGCGGCCGCTCTACACCGGGGCACGTCCGCATAACTTTTCGACACGCAGCGTGTACACAACAGATTCGCTACCTAATAGTGCTGTTAGCACGTCTTCACGTGCTTCGCCGATTGCACTACAGAAGTGCAACAATGTGTGTATATAAGAAGGACACGAAACAGCCCTGTAGAGGCCACAACTGCAAAGCGTATTACAAATGCACCAAATTGAGAAACTATGCGCTACGACTCAAATAATTTTACCGCTTGCTGCTCCGGCGAAAGCAGAATACCATTCTTGCACACGCATGAAGTTACTTTGTCACCAGAGGCCCACACTCCCCAGTAGCAGAGAAGCCTCGCGCTTCGTTAACGCGCCACAATGCTGCAGTCCTATACCGAATGTTTTAAGAATAATAACCCGCACCCGCGGCGTCAGACGCACACGGTGCGGGCAACGCTCGCGCCGCAGCAAAGGCTACGTGAGTGCTAGCACGGGGGCCTACACCCCGACGCCCACCGGTACGGGTGTGCAGGCCACCACGCACCTCCGCAGGGGGAAAGAACGGCGGCATTCCTCGGGCACACACAACGGATCACGGGGAGAAAGTGGCCCGTTTCCGGTCGGGAGGCATCGCCTCTCCCACCGTCTCGGGCGGGGGAAGGGCGGCTACAAAGCCAAGGATGAGACCGCCGACTCGAGCGACCTTACCTGGTCGCCCCCCCCCCCTCTCTCTCTCTTCCTGCGCTCGGTCTCTCTGCTCTCAACGAATCCGTGCACCGCCGTGAAAGCCGCGGGCTCGCGCCTCCTGACGCCGCTGTTAGGTGCAACGGAGCCCCCCGCCACGAGCCGGAACCGGCAACGCACCTCTCCGCTGCGGAGTTCAGACAAACGACCCCGCCTAACTTACTGGGCCATCCGCGCACTACCCCACCGTGGCACGGGCCGTCGTGAGCGCAGCAGGCAGGTTTCCAAATAAGCACCGCACACGGGAGAGCGCCCTTCAGCCCAACACGACCTCCTCAAAGCAAGCACGGCTAATGATCGCCAAATTCCTTCCGAGATGGGCACGCGCAACGCCGACGCTGCGTTTCGTCAACTATGCACGCAACTGGAAGCGCACATGCGCCGTCTTCCTTCACCTCCTCTCTTTCACGGCGCCTGCGCTTTTCGGACGAAAGGAGCCAGTCGAGGAGACATCAGCCACGAGGGTTGCGCGAGTCAGCCCCACTCAGTTCTTTACTTTTCCATCGCAGCCGGGCCGACCGGTCAATACACCACGCCCGAAAATCGCCCCCCTCCCCCCACTCCCCTGTCCGGAATAGAAAGGATACGCCAGCGAGGAAGGCAAGGGGGCGCCTGGTTTTGCACGGAGAGGCAGGCGGCAGGCCAAGAGGGGGCGAGGTCGCCAGGTGTGCGACCGACTCTCCAAAGAAAACTGCGAAGGATACCAGCGGTAGCACACACTCCGCGGAAACTCTGCGGCGGCAGTCGGCATCACCGCCACGCGGGGCAGCGCCGGCATAAGGGCAAATGTGCCCCGTGGCCGCGTTATTTTGGCAGCCGAGACGGAAGCCCGCCGGCGCTGCGAGCAACCAGAAGTAGGTCGCGCGACAACCCCGCCGCCGCTCGTGGCCAGGGAGGGGAAAACAAGAGAGGACGCAGCGATGCGCCGCAGCGCGGAGCGAGCACGTCGCTGCGCCTGGACTGCGCGCGGTCCGAGGCACGAGCGCATCTCCGCGCGCACGACCCGAACAATGAACGACGCGGATGTCAATTGCGATGCACGCATAAAAAAAAGTAGCCGAGCTAATTAAACCCAAGCCGTACGCGGATCAGCAAAAAAGGCGCTCCGGTTCTTTTGTTTTCTATAGTATTGAGGTCGTCGACAAAAGAAATCAAAGCCGTCGCGTGGGCGTTTCACCGACCACTGCTTCACGAAGGCGGTGAAAACAGCTGTTTCGCAGCTGCAGAAACAAAACGGATCGAGGACTGCGGAGGCGTCTGTCATACAACACAAAAGATTCGAGAAAAACTGCAAAGACAACAAAAACAAGGAAGAGATGAGGCGGGGGGGGGGGGGGGGAATAGATAAGCAAGTAGACACACGGCAGGCTCGCAAACGGCAAAGGCGTCCTGTGCCAAAGGCGTCCTGCGCACCGCGCGAAGAGACCTCCGAGGAAGCGAGAAGCAACGGCGCGCCCCAAGGCCGGCCGCAAGCAGCGGAGGGGGGTGGGGGGAGAGAGAGATAGGATGCCGTGCGTGCAGCCGTGCGGCTTCTGAGAGCGGCCGGCACGCGCGCTCGTCACGCGACTGCCTCGCCCGCGACAACTCGTCTCGCCTCGCAGCGTCGCGACGGCTCCCGGTGCGCGTTCACGAGCGCTGTTTGCTGCTCGACTTCCACGCTCCCCCCGCCAGAACGGGTGCGTGAGCAGAGCGACTGGCGCCTCGCCGACGGTACAGAGCTGACGTGACGCGCCGCCGCTGTTCGTTCAAACAGCGCCTTCTCTCGCCATGCGCGACTCTCGTGAATAGGCGCGTGTCCTCAATGATCCTGGCGTTATCAACTTACAAGCCTTTCCGCCAACGTGTAATGATGTTCTGGCTCATACATGGCGCAAAGGGAAATGCTCAAGTCTACTTCTGGGACGTCAATGCCAAGCTACGGAACGTTCACATCTACGTGTCCACCAAAGGCGCTCGATGATAGCCCAAGAGGGATTGCTCGACACGACCACAACCATTACTATTAATGCGATAGCAAATATATGGACACTACAGGCGCATTTCTGCCGACGACGTCGCTGTGAGGTTCCGTATAAAGTCCAAGGGCGATAAATATTGCCGCCGCGCGCCGTATGCTGTATGTGTGTGGGGAAGCATGCGAGGGTGAGTCGGCGATCGCGTCTCGAGGAAAGCGGGGAAGAAACCCGCCGATTTTCCGTCGCGCGCTATGCTCGGAGGGAACGTGAGGGGGGGGGGGGGGGGGGGGGCGTTCTGAGCGCCCGGCTGGGCCGCTATCTTAAAAGCAATCTGCCACGTGCACAGAGTCCGCAATGCACTATGTTTTTGCAGTTTAGTTCGCGTTGATGGGAGCGACAGCACGAAGGTCAATCCGCTCGCTGCTGCTGCCGCGTTTGCTCACTGCAGCGTTTTGACAGCGAGTCTCCGCGGTCATAGAGTGAGACGTTCATATTTGCTTGTGCGCGTGTGACACCATGCTTGTTAATTAGTATGTTTATGTTTACAAGTTTATACGGCCGATAAAACTACTATCCTTACTTCATACAGCTGTCCGTTAATTGCTATTGCAACCGATGCTTCGGCTTTCGGGTGAAACTGCGACTTCTTTTAATACATGTGTGGACATCGTCTCTGCAAGTACTATTTGCTTGTAGAGAAATTAAATATTTCTTCGTCAATAATAATGTTAGTAATCAAGACGTCCCTCACAACCTACTGTGCAGTTACAGTATGTCCAAAAAATGAATGTAAAAGTGAAGCGTCACCGACTCTTGCCTCCTATACTCCCACTTAGCCGTCGGCTGACGCGCGCCACAGGTCGACCCCCCTCCGCTCCGACTGGGTCGCCGCAAACTCAAACGTTAAGGAAGGCGATGCGCACCTCCCTGACGACCTCGCCGAACGCCAGACCAACGTGACGCCGGCTAGAGTATCCGTGCCAAGGTCGGGACGATGCTGCTGGCCGGCACAGGACGCGCGGTGTTGGATCTGGAGGACAATACCAATTGCTGTCCCCCAGATTTTGGACCTTGTCGTTGGGTGCGGGAGTTGGCCGGGGTTGAGGAGGACTTTGAGATGAAAACTGGAGGTTTATTTACATTATTTACAGTGAGAGTACAAAGAAGTTAACAGTCGTAAAGTCATTACGGGCCGGCAGCAACTCGGACGCTGCGGCCCGTGGCAAGAAGCTCGAAACAGGTGAATGAAGGAATGCTCTCTCGCTGCTCCCGGTCTCTGGCTTTTGAGCCCTTCGGTGTCTCGAAGTCACATCGCGTTCGGCCAATCGGCGAGCCCGCTCAGGTGTCGTCATTTTCGGCCAATGGTAGGCTCCCGTGCGATTGTGTCACACCCGGCGCACAGGGTCGCTCCTCAGGCCCCAATTGTCCGAGGGTTTACTTCTCTCTGCGGTATTGCCTTCCCGGTCTGCAAATGCCTTCACAAAGGCGGATGGGGGGGATTGCCGCCAGGGCTTCACGGTGCATTACAGCCGTCTTGCTTCTGGACCCACGTTACCTGGAACAGTGCCAGGCTCCCGCTACACTTTCGGGAAGAGTGAAGCAGTGAATAGCTCCACCTGCGGGGCACGAGGTGGGGGACGCCAACGCGTTTGCACGTGCCGCGCCTCGGGAACGGGGTAGATCTGCTTCTGCGTTCCTTACTTAGGTGTGGCGCGATTCGATGTGGTCTGGTGAACTCTAAGGAGGCTCAGGAAAAGGTCCCGTATCTAACAGCGGATCGGCGAAATGCCTGCGCGCACTATAGTCGAGATTCGCCAACCGCAAGGGTACGCGCTGTCGTCACACGACGCAATCACTGTCGCTAGCGTCACCTTCGGTTCTTTCGAACGAGCCCACCTTGGCCAAGTTCGATGCCTTTCGCAAGGCGGTCGTACGGTATCACAAAAACGACTTCTCACTGACACCAAAAACGGAAGCCCGCGTGATTCGATGCGTTATCTTCAAAGACGAGTTCTAGTTTGGGAATACATGTCTGTAGCTGGAAGGTGCACAAAAACTTCAAAATTAAATGGGCGCCCAAGTCTCCAGAGAGAGATTGTGAAGAGAAAGAGGTGCTTTATTTTTTTTTTTTGTTAGAGCCCACCGACAACTTTCGTTACCTGAAGAAACGGGCCAAATACATTGTGAACGCGTGCTGCACAGCACAAAACATGACAGAAGGGAACCGTATTATGGCATTGGGAGAGGGCTTCGTTCTGATGTGGACGTAATAATAGGCTGCCTGCTGATGCTTATTCTCGCTCTTCCTGATGTCTAACCGTTTTAACAACTTCAAATGTACTAGACCAATTATCCATACATTTCCTTTTTTTCCTGCTAAACGATTCCCAAAGTAAAAAGACTGTCTGATCGATCGTAGGTATAGCGGGCCATGAGACAGAGTCAGATGCAGCGATCACATTAGTACAGATGAGCTCCGCTCTAGTAAGCCGCACTACTTGTTTAGCTTCCCGGTCGAACATAACTAAATGATTCTAGTGTTTCGGCCAATCCTGTAGCGCAGTAACGGTGCCTTGGGTCTTTGTTTGCGAGCACCTGGAGGTGGTCTGCATTCGCACTTGGCTGCACGCGGCGGCTCAAGCTTTCTTTTTCCCCCTCGAAGCAAGGACTCACCGTTGAGCTCGGGCGAGACGAGGCCGGTCAGGTCCGGCTCCTCGCCGTACCAGAAGAGCCAGAGCTCGCGCCGGTGCTGCTGCTGCTCGGGCCGGGCCACCCTGCGCCAGACGCACAGCAGGTCGGCCGCGAGGCACTTGGCAAACGACCACAGCACGGGCTCGGACAGGGGTTCCACGCCACCGCTGCCGCCGACTGCCGACGATGAGTGCTCGGTGCTCAGACGACGCCATTTGAGGCCACACAAGTCCGCCTGCGAAGATGCGGACACCGCAAGTCAGTTGGTTTCTTGGCTGTACATGGGCCGTATTTTGTAACATTCCAATTCATTATTCCTTTTATTTTTCTTCCGCCCTTTTACATTGGCTCGGACATGACTCGCAGACCGCCAGATCGCTGGTATAAGCCATTCGGTGGGCCGCAAGAGAAGCAGAATGAAAAAAAAAAAAAAAATGAAATGGAAAGTTACATGTAAGGTAAGGGCTCAGGTATTTGTATAATAGCGAGCTGCTGGCGGTGCTTTGCATGAAACCATTAAAGCTTGTTTACTTCAAGCGTACTGCTGGAATAGGCGCACACAAATTACAAGCCAAATGCGTTCGTCAAAGTAATTCCATACGCAGGTAACTGAGCAAACGCCCTAACAGTGTGCGCTGTGAATTAAGCAGCGGCAGAAGCAAATAACAGCGCGTGAAGTCGGGAGAAAGCGGAAAATACACACGCAGTAACTGCGCTTGCCTTTTGCCTCCCTCCTGTCGACACTTGACGCTCGGTTGTTTCCTTTTCTTAAGGCTTACATCGCCTACCTCAAACCAGTCGTATCCATTTACAACGGACAAACCCATTCGTTCCGTCTTCAAGTACTACGCCAAAGCGCTGCTGCGATCCGTGAATTTGTATCGAATGGAATTGTTACCTTACCCAGCTGTTGCTGCAACAGTAAGCATTCGTCCAGTTGGAATTTCAAGGTAAAATATTAGTAGGCAGCAAAAATACGATAAAGACGAACATGACTGTAGACGATGAGACTGGCCGCGTAGCAGTTTGTTGAAGCGCTCGTTAGCGGAAGCGTGAAACAGAGCCACAAGGATTGAACTAAAGAATACCGTTAAAAAAGATAGAGAGAGAGCAAGCAAACACACTAACAAGAAAACACGAACATCGTCAGAATTTCACTTTTCTTTAGTGTTTCCCCGGTGCGTGACCATCTGGAGCTAATCTGATGTTTGATGTTAAAAGTGCACTCGAGATGGCGGGAACAGGTGGTACGGAAGGGGGGGGGGGACGTCACGTTACCCACGCACGAGTGAATGATCCTTGGTGCAATGGTCATGCATCTTGCAACAATCATGTACACTGAAAATCACACCTAGACGATCGCACAAACGTCTTCATAGGTTCCATTCCCATAACGTTTCGGATGCCGCGTGCCATCTAACGTAGCCATGAGAGCCTCCTTAACAGGCTTAGACTATGTGTTTCCCTTACGCGACAATATTCGCATCGCATCCGGCGCGCGGGCTCGCGAGACTGCGATATGTGCAATGTGCCTGAGACAACAGAGCACGTACGCTAACTTGTTGCTCGCCCCGAGTACGAATGTGGACGGCAGGCAAAGACCTTTTCGCTGGCGCCAATTAACATCAGGCCGTTCATTGAAAAAGTGCAACTCGGCCGTTGGCTGGACGTAACATTGTTACGAGTGGAAATATACCGACAAAAGAGACTACACTGTCTTTACACTGCATCCAGACCGAAAGAAACGCTCGCGCCAAGAGCCCGAACACTTCATCGTCTTTCTCGTGGAGACTCGTCTTTTCAGCATATGTCGATGGTATCGTAATACTACCTCCCGGCGGCAAAAGCGCTGTGCCAGTGCTGTTAAATATCTAAGGCACGTGGGGAGTTGTAGGGCTTGAGCCTGGCGACGTACACAACGTCACTGGGTGTCACAGCGGAGGGCTTTTTGGGCGTGGCTAGAATGATTTCATAGGTGACATCGGTCACTTGGCAGAGCACGCGATGGCGGCCTGTGTAACAGGAAAGTAGTTCTTTCACGAAGGCCAACATTACGGGATGGTGACCAAAGCAACACGAGGGTGCCGGGGGAAATGTGGACATCAAGGTGTCGTAATCGTAGTGGTGCTTTTGTCTGTCTTGAAACACTAGCAATATCAACAAACCGAGCCAAAAAGGCTCTCAGAATTCTTTGTCAGCACAAGCTTAGATACAAGTTTGTGCGCAGGCCTCTCGGACACGAACGTGCATGTAATCGCACCCTGCTGTCTGTCCTCATCATCGTTGCTCATACACTTCCCTCTTTGGCTCCTCTTCCAGTCGAGAACAGAGGCAAAGGAATGTCATCGGAGACCGACCTCTATTTCCTGGAAAAATTCGCCTCTCTATCGCAGCCTATTTGAAGACTAACAAGTGAAACAAGAAGGAATTATGTGTGAACATGTTAAAAAAAGGAGAAACAAGAAATATTTTATGTAACAGTGTGATAATTCCATCAAGCACAGTTTCTGAGGCTGTCAAACAGCTCATACCCCTTTTCGGCAATTAGCTTAGCAGGCGAGTGTGTCATTATCCCAACCTACATTCTGCGATGCTACTGCCGAAGAACCGACCTCTAATTGCAACGAGTTATACAGCGCACGAGCAAAAAAAAAAAAAAAAAAAAAGTAACCAATTGATACTTTTACCGCGATACTAAAGCCCGATTAGGAGGCGCACGGGATACGCGTCTCGCTAAGCGTGCACGTGAGCGTGCGCGTCTCAGAGTCGGTACGCGTGTGACGAAGGGAAAGGCGAGCAGCCACACGATACGCACTAGTGAGCACTTCATTGCGCGTGTAGCACAGTGCTGCTAGGTCACCTACGGGAGTACGCTTGGATTTGAGAAAAGTTTATTTTTAACTTAGAAAAAAAGAGGAAATCGCGACCGAGAAATCTGATCCCGATCAGGCTCGACGACAATCGAATGTGCCCCGCGTATGACACCCATATAAAATTTTGAGCACTTGCCTGTTACGGCAGCGTAGGTCATCACGTTTCTCGCCACCTCGTTCTACAAACACGCTTATTCACGAACATTCACGCGCTTATTCTTATGGTGCTTGCGCTTCGCCGGCCAAAGTCCAGGGCGAGCCCCAACTCAGGCGACCAGCGGTACATTGCTGACATCCATCGTCTTTATGCTACACAAAACCCGCGGCGACTCCAGGCACATCACCACGGTTCCGAAACAACCACCTGTTTCCAAGCCCGCACCGTAAGTTTACATGCCGGCCACGTGACAATGGCGCACGAGCTACCACTTCCGTCGCGTACGCTCAAAATGACGCTCAAAATCAAGCTCTGCCGACACGCGCGCGGCCTGCGCTTCTCCCCTTTTTTTTCACCTTGACTTGGTCAGTGGCCGCAATTTCTTCATCATCATGTTACCTGACCAGACGAACTTTCGTCGAACTCTTGACTACGTCTCCCCTCTGTATACGCATAGGACAAGCGCGCATGGGCTCGCAGAAGCGTGACGCGTAGCCAGGCGCGTACGATTTAGCCCTGTGTGGTTGGGCTTTAACAGCTCATGTTCAGGCAAACGCGGTACAAGTGGTGAGCAACGTAATCATCGAATCACCGTCCCACGTCTGCGCCCAAGAGGCAAAATGACTCAGGCGTGAAAAAAAAAAAAAGAAAGAGAAGAGAGAGAGATAGGAAGGGGAGTGGGGGAGACTTGCACCCGCGCAGCGTCCTGCCAGCGGCGACTGATCGGGCGTCCTCGAGGAAACGCGTATGCCGAGCGGGCTGTTGCTGCATCGATCGGCGGGGTCCGTCGGAACGGGTGCCTTACCGCGGCAGCAACCATCGATCCGTTTCAGCAGAAACGCCATCCATCGGAGGGAGGCTCGCGGACGGGGCGGCGACAATGCAATTAGAGAGCGCGCGCGCAAAGAGAGCCTGCTTTAATTAAACACGCCGGCAACGCGACGACGACGACCGAAAAGGCTGAGCGCTCAGTCGACTTGGCGTGGCCTTCTTTTGACACTGCATGTCCCGCACCCATGACGCGAGAAATGCACTGAGTTCCTCACCTGCGATTCGGACACGACCAGAGCGAGACCGGCTTCCCTCCGAGAGTGTAATGTGCAGCATCACGATCCCCACCGTATGTGCCAAGCGTACGTCAAGATGGCAAGCGTGGAGAGCTTTTGAGAAGGAGCTAAGAATTACATCCCGATGTTACACACGAATGCCTATAGGAACACTATCTCCTAACCCCGTGATGCCCAGCGTCATAGACGCTACGTTGCGTTGGATGCCTCAAAATGCAGACTCGTGAAGCCTATCTTTGCTCACACTTGCGATTTATAAGCTCGAGAGTTTCACAATTATATACTTATCTAATTACGCTGCAACTCAAATAACATTTGTGTTTTCTTTTTGTTCAAATGAACTATCCTGGGCAAGAATAAAGGTGAGCCAGCTGTTCCAATTTTACTTGACGTGGAACGTGTCTGGGCATTACAAAGTCAACGACGACCAGGTTCATCTGGACAATGGCGACAAAACCTAGATCACCTATAGATAAATCACCAAGATTCCGGGTGCTTATAAACGCAAGCGACTATTTCCCGCCGCTGCGGCAACGCTGGCTCATCCGCGGTTCCTCCAACCCGATCTGTCCTGCCCTGCTCCTAGTTTTCCATTTAATCGTGTTCTCCGCGCGTACAGCGCGCCACAGTGAGTGCTCGGAAGCCGCGCAACAGAGATCCCAATCTGTAATCTCAATTTAACCCTACACCAGCTCCCGAGACCGCGCCGCGGCACCGCCCCGCCCTTTACCCCACCCGACAGCAGCCTTCCGACAGCCAAACTGGTCCAGGCGAGAGGCCTCGGCCGTAAGGTCGATCCCCGCGCGGTAACCGCAATCGCTGTGCCGCCCTTGCGAAATCCGATGTGCGCACTTTTCGTGACCTGCTGCCCGCAACGGAAGGATATGAGCGCTACAAGACGCGGTACACAATTGTTTCGCGGTAGCCACGAGCAGCCTTCCGGAATCCGGGAAGGCGCAGGACGGTTGTCACTAAACGACCGCCCTTCACACGCCTGATCAAACAACAGCATTTGACGCTCCTTGACGTCCTCGAAGGCGGGGAACGGCGCTGGCACGGTGTGTTGACCTAGCTGAGGGAAGCACAAGGCCGCGTATGTTCAATGTATGACGCGCAGTGAACTCGGTTACCTGGCCAACAAGGCGTAGCGCGAGGTAAGTCATACAGGCAGACGTCTAAATATTGCAACAAGTACCTCTTACTTGCCGTGTGTTCGTATTTCTTTCTTTCTACCTCTCGCAACTCGGATACATTATATGACAGCGCCTCGTCCATCTTTCCCTTTAGCCCAAATGACTTCGATCAAGGAACAAAATATGTTGCTATCTTTACCGTCATCCTCACAAAATTGACCTTTTACTCTTGGGCGATACTGGTGTGCTGAATTCCTCTAAGCTGCGGTTGTGTTTACTTGAGACAAACGTCAGTGCCTGACCATAATAGGCTGCGGATGCGCTTAAGGTGTATGAAATCAGGAGAAGGCTCAAATCTAGATATGCACTGGAAAAGTTCCGGTCGCTAACATACACCGAAGAATGCGGAGGCTGTCAGCCATGGAAAAACAAAACTAGAACGTGAGATCTTGGAAGTGGCGGCAATAGCAAACAGTGGACACGGTATGCGCATTAGCATGGACTCGGTGGCACATTTGAAAAAGGAAGCGCGTTTTACGGGTTGCTGCAGCTAAGCTGGTTCATTGTCCACATGCCTGGTTCTACGCCTTCTGTACCAGCTAATGACGATGGACAAATGTTGCCCTATAGTAATGGTGCATGCGTTGCTTGCTTTTTTTATTTTTCGCTTAAGTTACGTGAATCACTCAGGGCACAAACGCGTTACCAGAACTTCCGGTGGCCCTTTCGATAGAATCCGCCCATCAACGACAAGCCTCCAGAGCAGACCCAGACATTACCTTGTTCCTAGGAGAAATCCTGTATGTACGGCTCAAGGGGCCTTTATTAGATGGATCGTACTGCGTATAGGGCGAATGCCCAATCACGATAAAAAGCAAAATGCGACATTGCGCACGGAGTCTAAAGAATTCTCTGTCGAAAAAAAGAAAAATCTGGTTCACGAGTTCATTAGCGCGAGCTCGATGCTAGAATATGCCTGGTGCCAGGGGCCACAAAAGCCTGTTACGCCAGCCGAAGAGTCAATAGAGAGAGCAGCAAGATAAGCGGTCCACGGAGCCCCTGCCTCTAAGTAAACGGGCGGGATGTGGGAGAGGAAGCTACCGGAAGAAAAAAAGCAACATCCGCCCCAGCGGAACGAGCGTGCGGCGACCGCGCCGATCAATGGGC
This sequence comes from Dermacentor andersoni, assembly GCF_023375885.2. NCBI lineage: Eukaryota > Metazoa > Arthropoda > Arachnida > Ixodida > Ixodidae > Dermacentor > Dermacentor andersoni. The sequence continues at coordinate 19,513,492 of NC_092816.1, forward strand.
TTCCCTCCCGCTCGCCGCTACCGCATGTGTCGGGCCGCGCGTAAGGCCCGAGACGCGCGCAAGTGGACCTCGGGAAGTGCGGCGTCATCATTCGCGCCCTCGCCGCACGCGCAGCGAGACAACGCGGACGTCATCCAGCTGTGTTCGTCACGTCTCCTTTAGCCCCTGTTTTCTTAATCTCCCAATCCAAACTACGAGAATTCAGTCAAGGCGTATTTTTGGGCTAGTTGGTTCGTATCCGCAGTAAAACAGCGCCAGAGAACACAACGGACCAGACGGAGAAGAACGACACGTACTCAGGGCGCACTAGCAACTGAAGGTTTATTCACCGGATGCGCGGAATAAGTACAGGCCGAACATGAATAAACAAAAAGGGCAATATAAGAGACACGAAAGAGCATTGCCTGGTCAAGCTTACTACGCGTGAAAACTAGAGATAAAGAAAGCTGGGTGATTTTTGTGTCAGCAAGCCGTCCGTCATGCCCTCAGAGAAAGACGTCAGGTTCCTTACAGGATCCATTTTTTCACGCGCAGTAGGCTTGACCATGTGATGCTCTTTCATGTCTACTATATTTTCCTTTCTGTGTATTCATGTTCAGCCAGTACTTATTCCCCGCATCCAGTGAATAAACATTCAGCTGTTAGCGCGCCCTGTGTACGCGTCGTACTTCTTCGTCTGGTCCCTCGTGTTCTCTGGCGCCGTTTTAATACGGAGAATTCAGTCACGTCGTCGCTCGAGAAATGGAAGCGCGGTCGTGGCGAAACCGTTCCAGCTGCGGTCCTGACCTTCAATCTCCCGAATAAGGCGGCGAGATCAACCCCGGCCGCGACCTCTGTCCACGACACGCTACTGCGCTCGATGGCAAACGTGCGCTGTCATCTGCCAGGCGACGGCCACGCAGTGCGCGGCAGCGGGACACACAGCCGCCCGGTTTTGCGTTCGGGGTCGGGTGTCGGAGAGGAGGACGCCACAGCTAATCTGATCGGGGGACGAAAGGAGCGCGGGGACTACTTACTGCGCGCGCTTCTTGGGAAGCAGCAGCAGTCGCCTCGGGGAGCTGCTGCTCACCGCGCCGCCTCCCGATTCCGCGGCGGCTGCCCGCGCGCGTGTCACGGGCACTCATCGATTGGCCAGCCCGCTCAGCGTCCGCGCTCCAGCCTCGGGAGCGCTCTCGCCCATCCATCCACGCACAGAGAAGGGCGCGGCGCGGATGCTGTCTCTTCCACCGCCCTTTTCGCTCACTTCGGAACGCGATTACGCCCGCCCGTACGCACCCACACTTCGGAAATCAACGGCAAAATGCGCTAGCGTTGTGCTTAGCTAGAAACGCAGTGACGCGTCTTGCCATCTTACATTTGCCGAAAAGCATTGATTTCCCGAATGAACTGTGGTGGGAGTAACGCTTACGTTCGACGTTTCCTGCATCTCCAATTTCATCAAAATCAATTAACCGATCGTCCGATGTCAGTGCTCTGTCGAAAGAGGAAGAAGAGGGGGGGGGGGGATTCGAATAAATACCGGTGCTAGGTAAAGCGATTGTGAGCTTAGCTTCCGAAACATTCACTATACGCTGGGCGATGAGGACGCCACAAGAACGCCTAAACCGTATACCTCTCGCTTAGCCTCGTCATAGCCGCTGCTCACAGCTGTAGAAACTACTAGATGTGGAGACGGGAAGTGTCCCCAAAGATGCTCGGGCGCGTCGTAAACAACATGGAGAGGAGAAAACAAGAAAGCCTAACCGAACCAATTAGTTCGAGCGAATGACGCGATTGCCGAGAGCCTGAATATCCGGACTTGACTCCGCATGGCCTTCGACAGATAACAAATCGGCGTGCAACATGTGACCCTCAGTCCAGCTCGTGACCTTCGTGACGCAGAGGTCCCTACGGCATTGCTCCATTGCAGGCTCGATTTTTAGAAGAGTACGCATTTGGGCTGGTTGGTTCATGATTACGAGCAATAAAAACTGCGCTAAACGACAGGACGAGTGAAGGAACACAGACAACAGCGCTGTTGTCTGTGCCCCTTCACTCGTCCTGTCGTTTAGCGCTGTTTTTATTGCTCGATTTTTAGGCCACGGAGGTCGCGTTGTAAGTGCAAGAACATTAAAATGCAGTGACATTGCGGAGCAGGTACAGAATGCACCGGATAAAAAGATTTAAATGAATTATCCGACGCCCACTCGCTACGCCGGCTTTGAATGGACGCTAAAGAGAAACACCAAACAATTTCGAGTGATGAGGTATTCTTTGAAAACTATATTTTCCTTAACGACGCGCTAATTGGCTGATTATTGGAAGAGAAAATCCTCAAGTTCTACTTATTGAATTTCGCGTCGAATTATCGGCGCCGGTACACCTGTGTGGCGTCACGGATTCCAAAAGAATTTTTTTCGTATTGGGACCGTTGCGGCTTAGTGCAGCCTCTTGAAGCATTGCGCGTTCAGTCTTTGGCGGTTCTTTCATAATGCAGTGGTCTATCTTTACCGATAAAAAAATAAACTAAGCCCGAGCTAAGATCGCCATTACCTGCCGCGTCAAGGTGAGGTGCGGTGCAGGAGCTTTGAAGGCGCAGTGGCCACCAGTATTATTTTAGTGCCTTTTATGGCTCACCGCTCTTCTCACGGTAGTAGTGGCTTTCTTATTTATTCGTAGAAAGGTGGTTAATGGCTAGCAAATGCATGCGCTTAATAGATTGTTATGTATATTACTACCTTCTTCATAGTTCTGTACTAGCCAGGGGCTAGTAAAGCTAGGAAGGGCTACTTTTACTAGCCAGAAAGGCTTCTTAGTAGTTCTTACTAAGTAACTACAAAGCCACTACTACTTAGTGTGGCCGTGGTCTATAAATAGTGGATTGTGACGGTCTTATGCAAAATTTAGACGAACTGTAGCATTGCTCATTATTCTGAGCTAACAGTTATGTGCGGCGTCGTAGCACATATATATGCAGACAGTCTATAGAAATTTTGGTACAAAGCTTTGATTATTTATCCAATTACAAAGGTGCTCACCGTTGCAAGCTGTGCTCCCCCAAACAAGAGCTATATATATTCTTGAAGTCACTTGTAGCGTACGCGACTCGTAGCACGTTTTTCGTTTTGTATGTGTGTTCTTGCTTGTCGTTGCTTGATGGAGTAATTTTGTACATTGTTGCCAGGAGTTATTGTGCCATAATGTACCCGGTAATTATCGCGTATAACAGTAACCGATGCCTACTATAGAGAGAAAGGAAGAGGTTTTCTCTATTTTCTTTTTCATACGTATTATTTTACCTTCTTATGCTTTTACAAAACCATCGACTTAATATGACAATGCATGCGGCACTTACAAATCAAGCGGGTACCATTACATTGTTGGTAACTATATTTATGTTGCGTCAGCAACGGCACTACAGAGGAAGCACTTACTACAACGTACTTTTTTCTAGCTTCAGCAGGTAGTGAAAAGTACAATCATTTTACTACCTGCACTTACTAAGAAAGTAGTGCTTTTTTGTGACAAGTAACGTGTAAGTATTTAGTTTGTGAATATGACGATTTCTTTATGACTGCACAAGAGAATTTTCTCACGTAATAGGGTCAGACTAGGTTAGTGTGAAAAATAAGGAAACACTTATTTTATTGTCACACTAAAGTTGCATACAACTGCGGGACCTGACGTCATCGACATCATCGTGACGTCAGTGGTTGATTTACGGCGTGTTAACACGTCCCAGGGCAACAATTGGGTCACGAGGAACGCCGCGTAGTACTCGGCGACCCGCGAGCTCGTGATCGGCAGAAGAAATGCCACAGCCACCGAGCGCCCGCGGTGGACCGGTAAAACAGAGCACCCTGGCGGTTGAAAGCATTCTCAAGGTTTAGAGTATTTGAATCCTCATTTAAGAAAATGAAAGAAACGTCGAAATTGTCACGTCCTTACTGCTTTACCTCTGGACCAATGATTCCTGTAAGAATCAATGTTTTGCGGGAAATATCCGAGATCAAGAAAAGAACATTTAGCAGAACTATTCTCAGAAATGGGTCAGCAAAACTTAGTTACGTAATTTGTCCCATTTGTGCCGCATATAAAGATTACTCTTCTTGATACTTCACAAACGTCCAGGCGACGCATCACGTTGAAGTTAGGCCTGTGCGCTGTGCCTTTGGACCCCGCTGCCTAATGCGCATCACGTGCCTTGGGTCGCACAAAAATGGTTTTCAAATAATTTATGACCATAAATCGCATCACTGTGATTGTGAATTAAGACGCCTGAAGAACCAGATGCTATTTACAACACAATGAGTTGTTGGTAGTTCATGAGAAAAACCTTCGCTTCGTTGCCAAACACTCCAGTGGGAACTTCTTTATTTTCCCCTGTCGTGCACCGCCTCTTCTACAACGTCGATGTGGAGGCGTACAAGCGTCGTCTGATCGTTCAGATGCACGTAATATAAACCTTTCGCTTCATTAAAGAAGAAATGCAGAACAGAAAGCGTTAAATCAACGGCACAACTGTCACCGCAAGGTGCTCATCCCCACCGCACGGCGCACGACCGAGTTGTTGGCAACAAACGGCGAGGGAGCGAAGGCCGGCGAAACGCCCGTTTTGCGGAACGTAGCCTTGCGCAGGCGCGAAACTGGCAACACGTGACGCAGCCGCGAAGGACGACGATGGTTTTCGATAAGAGACGCCACGCTTATTGGCGGTTCACAAGCGAGGCTTCGAGAGCTTCGGAACAGGCGCCTAAGTGTGTGCACCACAACGTTCGGTGAACTCGTTTGCTACGTTCACCAACCAACTCGGCGGTTCCTGCGTCAACTTCTCATCCGCACAGTGACTTTCCAACTGGGGAATACCATTGTAGTGCGTTGCTGTCGGCGCATAGATGTGGAAGACTGCGCTCTGCGCGCCGTACAAGACAGCTATGATTACAATTAGGGCGTTACACCCGCCATGGTTGCTCAGTGGCTATGGTGTTAGGCTGCTGAGCACGAGGTCGCGGGATCGAATCCCGGCCACGGCGGCCGCATTTCGATGGGGGCGAAATGCGAAAACACCCGCGTACTTAGATTTAGATGCACGTTAAAGAACCCCAGGTGGTCGAAATTTCCGGAGTCCTCCACTACGGCGTGCCTCATAATCAGAAAGTGGTTTTGGCACGTAAAACCCCATAATTAATTAGGGCGTTACATCAGTGACGCTCAGCAAGGTCAAAAATCTAGTGTGGTTATCACGCGCTTATTAATATATATATATATATATATATATAAGGCCGACAGCAACTAAAGGTGCACCAGGCAAATAGACTTCCTTACTTAACAGATAAAGACTGGTGTCGTAAACTGCAAGTTTCAATCAATGGTGCCCAACCTTTACAGCGTTGAGTGAGTCGCTTCAACAAAGGCAATGCTACGGTTGCGCGCCTACGGATTGCTCACAGGGCTCTCACAGCAGCCTCGACAGCTGTGTCACACAACGCCAAGGCGCGCCGCGACAGCCAGGTGCAAGCTTAGCCAGGTATGGAGCGATCGCGTCACAGTGCGGTAGGTTCGTTACGACGCGGCTTCGTGACAGCGAGTACGGTTTGCAGTCGCGTGTGCGTGCGGCAACAGGCAGGGAGCGAACGGAAGCACGCTTAGCTAGAGAAGAAAATATAAGGGTATCGCCAGCGTTAACAAATCCTATGCCAGGGATTACTTCCTTTGCACATAAAACAGGACAGATCCCCTTTGAGAACAATTGCTCGGCATGTCTAATGCTGCAGGACTGGATGGAAAGTTCATCAAACGCCATAACTTTTTTTTTTTTATGATAGAAAGCTGTATTTCCGATCTACATTTTTTTTACGCAAATACAACAATCCCACACTTGACACGGCCATGTAAATTAGTAATGTCTACATTGCGCACATCACCGACTCACTTTAAAAGCAGACACGAGATGCGCACAAGCCGTATGCTGGCCGAGTACTTTTTTGAGCGTCGTTTCCGCAATAAATGGAATAATGAACCTAGTCAAGGAACTTTGTCTCCATTCTTGACAATGCCCCGCTGATGAAAGCGCAGTGGGCTGCCACGATTGCGCATGCAGGTGTTCGTCGCGCCGATATCGTGCCTGATTGCAAGCCCCCCCGAATAGCTCTTCGTATCGCGCCCGGCGGTTTCGAAAGAAGGACAATCCCCTCACAATTAAGCTTTATCCTCGCCGCACTGATAAGGATAAAGGGGGAACGCCCGGCGTGTTCCCGTCCCATACATTTCGCAGTCGATGCTCCCTCTACGGCTGCCGCACTGCGAAGACGACTCTCTCGCCCGCGCGGTGGGTCAAGCCGCGCTGCTGTCCACCTACCGGTAGCGACAACAGGGGGCTGCGCAGCCACAGGCAACGATAAGCGGTGGAACAGCGACCGACACGGGCTGCCGCTCATCGACAGCCTGTCGATGGCCAGACAGCGTGGCAGCGCCTCTTGACACGCGACGTTCCGACCCGCGCTACTGCGCGCGACCACTTGCGGCACCCCAAACCCTTTGGTGTCGGACGAGCCGTCAGCCACAACTGCTAACCGAATGTCACAAACAGTCGACAACAAACGTTTCTAGACGGAACTCTGGCACTGCACGCGATTGTTCAGCTGCAATGGGTGCTATTATGGACGGTTGCCAAATTTCGCCATATTGTCGAATCCAACATCATGCTAGCAGCTGCGATTGGCTCGGAGGGTTGATACAGCCTGTCCGGTTGGCTCAATATTACCATTGCTGAACCTGAGTGAAGCCAGATTTGTATAATATCCGTGCTTGTGTGACTTCAGACGTTCTTGTGGCGTTATCGATTACACTTTATTTTTATAACATTCAAAGCATTCATAGTCTACTAAACACGGCAAGGGCAATTAGTCTCTGCGAACACGCGTATACATCACGATTTTTTTTAAAATTCATTGCGCAACACACACACACACACACACACACACATAGAGTCGAAAATTATCAATTTGCAAAGTCGTTTGAAGCCGGAAGAACGAAGTCATAGGCAAATCCGTGTGGCTGAACCGCCCCGGTACAGCTTCTGCAGCTCCCTCTACCAATTTTTGCAGGAACCTGCGCGGTGAGAAACCGTTACTCACGGTCGGCGTATACGACGGAGCAGAGGCTCAACAAACAATAAACGGCGCCGATAACACGGGCAGCGAGAACAGCAGCTGCACTCGAGAAGGAGGGACGCAACACGGCGCGACCGGCCCGTTGTGAAAGGCGTGGAAAGGCAGACACGCGGGCGACGGAACACAAAGGAAGACGGCGCAGATGACGACATCTGCAATGTGATAAACGGCGACAGCACATACATGTAGCTACTGCCTAACCCAAGCGAAACGGCGTTAGTGGTGGAACACAACCGGCGAAAAACGAACCGAAACAGTGAGCGACGTTGGGCTTGTCGAGGGTGCACGCTTTTGAAGTGCGGCAAGTGGAAGAAGACTGATCAGTCTTCGTTTAGCAGCGCTGTGTAGCACTTAAAAAAAGAAAAAAAAAAAAGCGACACGTACGCATCGAACTATGCGGGGACGATTTGTGCCAACTGTGACGATTGGTGTCCGCAGGCGTCAATGGAGCTGTTTTTGACCCTTGTAATGACGTTGATGTCGCCTTGGGTGCAGCTAAGACACCCTCACCATTTAAGCGCAGCCTAAATTTCGGTCTTATGTGCGCTTCCTATGGAGAAATTCCAGTAGGCTAATTTCAGCGGAGAGTGCGAATTAACGCCCGGCCCAAACCGAATTAATGCTCGGCATCTTGGAAACTGAACTCGTGCACCGAAACCCGAGGCCGAGCGCGCAACCACCCAGTTCGAGCCACCCGTACCAGTTCCTACAGGAGATCGTCGCAAAGAGCGGCCAGGTTACGCTGCCGCAGACGAGCGACGAGGCCCAAACAGGGTCCGCGCCACGACGCCCCTGCATTGAAAACAGGCAGGTAGCGCGCGGCGGGGTTGTCGCCGGCGGAAGGAGGTAAGCGGGGGAAAGAAAAACGGAGGAGAGAGACCGCAGGGGCCGAATCCACCGCGCCGTCGCCGCGGTGGTGGTGGTTCGCGACGCCAAAAGCGGGTCACTTCCGCAAAGTCGCGCTCGGGCGCCGACGGCACACGCGCGCGGCACACGCCGAAATCGCGCCTCGTCGAGCGAAGAGGGGCGAGGAGGGCGAAAACCAAACTACCCCGCCAAGGGCATCGCAGACCGGCGACGCTGGCTGCCAGGCAGACCTGTATGTCGACCTCCACGGAAATGAAAGTGATGAACGCGAGAGCCGTTTTCGAATGCTTGAAACGTCGCCTTGACACACGGGACGACGCACTGCCGGCCCTTTATGAAACTGGGAAAATACGCGGCGAAATACTGCGGGTAGCATAACTCGGCGACAGCTGTGACGCGCTTTCTAAATTTTTACAAAACAAGTATACCCAACCCCTACTCTACCCTATCGAAGCTCGCTTTGTTTCGCTGCTCAGCACGTGAACGCGGGTTCGATTCCCAGCTCGCCCCCCGATCGGGTGCGGAATGCAAAAAATGCTCGTGTACAGAAACCGCTCGAAAAAGAACCCCAAGCGGTCAAAAATTAACCCGGAGCCTAAGGTGTTCCGCAGAGCACGGAGGGGGGAGGGGGTGTTGCGCTCAGACGTCCAGTGACTCAATCAGGGCTTGCTTTCATTTTTAAAGAAGTGGTAACTGCACCCACACCAAAGAAATATAGCGTTTGACCGACCTATAGATTGACTTAAAGCAGCTTAAGCAGCTACGAGTTCAAATGAATGCGAAAAGAGGCCCATCGTCAGGATCACTAAGGGAGCTTACATGAATACGCAAGACAACGCGAACGATAGGCGTCCCGCAACTGTCCCGCAGCAGAACTAAGGCTACGGCAAAGGGCTGTTTTCGAGACTGGGTCAGGGTCACTAACCGGACGCCGGGTCTACACTGTTCCGACATTCCGGCATTTCCGTCTCCCCCCACTTATGATTACTAAAAATGTTTCTCACAGATGCTTCCTGAGCGGCCTTTTCGGAACTAGTTGGTTTACTTATGTCAGACTGCACCAAAAAAAAAAAAAAAAAAAAAGAAACCGGCGACACAACAGGCGTTCCTCTGATAACGGGACTAACACGCTGCGTTTCGCAAGGCGACCGAGAGCCAGGGAGAGGGCACTTGAGACAAGCAGAAACAGCTTTCAATGTGACATCAGCACACGAAAACGAAAACGCGGAAAGAGCAGACGGGCAGATACGAACTTCAAGGTGCACGTCACAAGAGGGTGCCCTTCCCTTTTGAGCGACCTCGTTCATTGACGAGATCGTAACTACTCCGCGTTGACAATCGGATCCCTGGGACACATGCGGTCCATATACAGGGTGTCCCAGCTAACTTGGACCAAGATTTTGAATAAACCTATGCGTTCTTCAGAACAGAAATCGCGTGGATGTTAGTGTTTATCTAAACTTACAGTACCACTTTATTGCTCATCTTTTTTTTTTTTAGTAATTAGCCGAGACAAACTAACTCTTTAAATATAGCTTGAAACGTTCAGGCGTCAATAGGAAAGTTGTGGAGCTTCACAAATATATCTCAACCCAGGTACTTCCAACGAAACAGACTTAGCGTGGCCGTTTTTACTCTGGAAAAACGAAAGCCCGCAGAGTTTTAAAAAAATACCACGTGACAGCGCGCTTTGTGCGCCCGAATGCGCCGCCATTACAGCGCTCTCATGAGTGATTTGTAAAAACATCGCCAGCGCCGTGCCTTCCCTTCACTTACGAGAAAGGGTTTTAACCTTTGCTCGGCTCTGACAATACCGGCAGCGGCTGGCGACGGCGCTCCGAAAGCGCTTCGTCAGCAGTCGCTCGCGCCTGTCGACGAAGAACGCGTCGTCATTCCGATATGACGAGAAGAGCGATATTTTTTCCAACATTCAAGTCGATGCCGAATAGAAAAAATACACACAAAACATGCATCATACATCTGGAACATGTGCGAGAGAGAGAGCATCATTTGTTACAACGCCGCTTTTCTTCCAAGCTGTGCCAGCGGCTTGATGCATGTGAGCTCGACTGTATCACTGTCGTGTCGCGCAACCGTTTAGAAGAATTCGCAGTGCCTAAAGCATGCCGTACTCAAGCGAGCAGAAGGCGAACATGGTCTTAGCCTTAGGAACGGCACGGGGCGACAAGAGGAAAGCTGCCAAGGTATACCGAAATTGGCAATGTGGGGGAAGACCTAGCGCGAACACAATTATGAGGAGTTACTTGACGCTTAAAGAAACAGGTAGCTTCAAGAAGACGCGGCACAGAAAGGAAGAAATCAGTGAAGAGGCTGGAGACATTTTGGGTTTCATGACTGCAAACCCTCATTCCAGCGTGCGTGATGTGAGTGGTGAGGTCGGCATTTCAAAGTCTTCAGTGTCAAGAGTTCTCAGGAAGGCTGAAATGCAACCGTATCACCTCCAACTGCATCAAAAGCTGCAAGAAAGAGACTTTCAATGGCCACTTGATTTCTCAAATTGTATCCTTGTGAACAGTGACGAAATACCGGATTTCGTCGACAAAGTGCTCAGGACAGATGAGGGAACCTTCTTCACAAGTTCTCAACATCCATAATGCGCATTACTGGATCGATACGAACCCGCATTGGGCGGCGCAGACCAGACACCAGTACCAATAGTCATTCAGCGTATGGTGCGGTATCTTTGACGGAATAATAATTGGCCCCATATCTTTTGACCACATGCTCACTGCTCAGCGGTACGTGAACGACATCTTGGAAGGTCCAGTCGAAGATTTTCGCTGTGATCTTCCTATTGCGTTTTTAAAGCGAACTTGGTATCAGCACGACGGTGCACCAGCTCACAGCAGCAGCCTTGCCCGAGCCTGGCTTGACGAAGCCTTCAAACGCCAGTGGGTCGGGCAGCATGGATCAGTGGCATAGCCTGCAAGGTCACCGGATTTGACACCTCTCGACTTCTTGTGGGGACATGTGAAAGACCGAGTGTACCGCAAACCTACAACTACACTAGAAGCGCTAAAGGCAGAGATTGCCGAGGCCTGCAGCGAGATACCGTCTTGCGTCATCAAAAAACCTACATCGGACGCGCTGAAAAGGTGCCAATACTGCATTATGGCAGAGGGCGACTTGTTTGAACACATTCTTTGGACAGACATCACAGCGAATAAATCTCTACAACCGTTATCCATGAAAAGAGCCATCTGTGTGAAACGTTTGTATGACACGGAAAAGGCACGCAAGTAATATGAAATTATAAATTCTCTGCCGACAAGGAATGGGCAGGAAGCTAAAAAGCAACCTTCCGTGTCAGTTTACAATTCTTCCTTTGGTGACAACCAGCCTAATTCACCCGGCGTTATCAAGCTTGTTATAATGCGTGTTTGCTTGTTAGGGTCTTGCTCCCAAATTCGAACTCATGAACTTGCTATTTTTCCTCCACATGCATTCTACTAGCGTGAGAGTTTAATTATCGCCGCAGAAACGGGAGCCGCGCTGTATTTCAACTGCCGCCCGAACCCACTGGCGTTTATCTCGGAATCAAGCACAACGCGAAGCTCTGTCGTGGGCAGCACGAAAGGCGCGAAGCGAGCGATGTTTTTTTTACAAAGCACGGTTGAGAGCGCTGTAATTGTGGCGCATTCGGGCACACAGAGCACGCTGTCACGTGGTATTTTCTAAACTCCGCGGGCTTTCGTTTTCCCTGAATAAAAACGGCCACGCTAAGTCTACCTCGTTAGAAGTGCCTGCGTCGGGCAATATTTGTGGAGCTCCACAACTGTCCTATTGACGCCTGAACGATTCAAGCTATACTTAAGAAGTTAATTTATCTCGGCTAATTACTCAAAAAAAAAAAAAAAAAAGTCGTGCAGAAAAATGGTACTGTAAGTTTAGATAAACGCTAACATCCACGCGATTTCTGTTCTGAAGCACGCATAGGTTTTTTCAAAATATTGGTCCAAGTTAGCTGGGACACCCTGTATATTTTTAAAAGCGAACCTTTGCGAACATTGCCGGGTTTTCGTGATCGTGGAAGCTGCGTGGCAGTCTTGTCGCCGAATAGGCCAACCAATCACAGCGGAGGAGGCGTGCATCACAGCAGCTGAGTTTCTTGCATCACCACCAGATGGCTGTTTTTCGCGGCTGCGGTAAAGCTAGGGAGCATGTTTTACTGGAATGTGAAGACGTCTACGCAGCGGTCGATTTAGGCACTACTGGCCTCCTTGAAGCCCTTGGGTTCCGCGAGAGCAGTGGAAAAGTAAACATGTCCGCAATAGGCACTAGTAAGAGGAGATTGGAGGATTGGTGGAATAAAAGTAGGGAAACGACAAAAATCGAAGACGTCCAAAAGCACAGTTCGAAATAGGGGATCAGAAAATTTGGGTGTGGTACTACATGTTTTTCTTCTTTTTTATTGTTTAACCTAGATAGGAGATTAGGCAGTATAATAGCAAGAGCTTGGTGGCGCAACCCACCGCCCCGTTCCAAAGGGGACGCTCATAACATCCATCCATCCGGTGGCGCCGACCGTGCGAGGGAAAGAAAAAAACCAGAAAGCCCGCCTTCGCAAATCCGCGGCTGCACGATAATGCAGAAGTAAACGCTTCCTTGCGGATAGAATGGATTCGAATTGCGCTACATACGTATGCGCACGCTGCCTCTGAAGCCATGGTGCGTTCAAGGCGTCCGTCATGCTCGCTGCTAGTAGTCAGCAACTCCGCGTTAGGAACTCCTCCGCCAGCAACTTAGCCGAGGAAGGCAGAGAATTAGGCGCTGCTTTGAAGTGACGAAATTTGCAGGCAGGGTCAGCTGACAAAGGAGAGCGGTAAGTGGAAATTTTAATTTACTTCGCAGATGGTTGGGAGAGGCCATACCGCAGCAGACGTCAAAAACGCAGCTTTTTATCCCCCGGTATCCCCCGTAGTAGCACCGGTGGCATTCATAGCGGCCACAGAAGTTCCCTCGAGAGAAAGTAAACGCGAGAGACGGCGCTCTGAAGCCATCAACGTTCTGTGGTCGGCGAGCGCGCCAGCGCATTGCTATACAAATGCGTACGAGGAAAAAAGAAAAAGAGAGAGAGAGAGGGAACCTCGGTCAGCACCCACCACTCGATGGGCTGCGTTGCGCCTCTCTGGAGAGCAGTTAGCGGCTTTCAGAAGCTACCGGCCTCCGCGTACTTCAGTTATAACCCGGCTTTCCCATGTCCGACGAGCTTACGCCGTACCCAACGTAGCTTGCGGGCCATGGAGGGGAGACGAAAGGAGAGGCACTTGCGGTTTCCACCATAACGCTCCCGCTTCCAGAAGGCTAGTTTGATCAGGTTCTCATAGGAACTCACAGTTTTGATTCTGGGTTCGTACTTATTTTTACAGCACCACTTACACGAACAAACGAGGGAAGGGGTATTGACGTGATATATATATATATATATATATATATATTTTTTTTTCATTTAATGAATAGGCAAGCGTCAGAACGCCGCCCTGGAAGTTTACTATGTGGTTGCTTCTACGAACTTGTTTCAGCTTCGGTATTAGGGTATTTGCGTGTGTGAAATGACGTCAAAATACACTAGCTCGCTCAGTTTTTGCGATCGCTAAAACTGCCACACGTTAGGGCGAAACGAAAATGAAAAAATTGGGGGGGGGGGGGGGGGTGGCAAACGCAGGGCTCGTGTGTACTCTCTTGAGCGGCGTTCCCATACCTAGCCTTATTGCTGCATAACGTCCACAATTTTTGCTTCGTGTCATATCACGATAATGCAAATGACGCCGAAACTGGCACTTCGAAACCTATTTTGCGTTCTAACATCATACATGATTCACATCTTTCTTAAATGTCATTACGTGCGTGGAGCGTGTCAATGTTTCTGCGACCACGAAAACATGTGTCGGCAAACTTTGAAGAACGAACAAAAGAAAAGCGCGTGTTTGTCTTTCTATACAGCGCGGCGGTGTCTGTAGTGAATCATCACATGCAGTGGTTCTGATCTGCCTCTCGCTGAACGCTGGAAATAGGGCGAAGCCCGCCGTTCGGACGGCGCGGGATCACTGACCCTCGATGCGCAAGGAAGGCAACACCCCGCTACAACACCGAAACACTGCGACAACGCGACAGGGCGGCAAGCGGAAACGCGCAAACGCGCGCAAACAGCGACGCGGGAGCGGCGTCGATGTTCGAAGTAACTGAATACATAATTTACCAGTGCGTCCCTAGGACCACGACCGAACCTGCACAAAATTTGTCACGCACTTAAAAGGAAGCACTTGCGCGAATATAATGAAACTTCATTAGAACGAACTTCAAATTCTAAAATACGCTCCCCTGCCCTCCACCTTTCCTGCCAAATATCGCTCAAGTTGAATAGCGCAAACAGCATTCCCCAAGGTCAAGTAAAAGAAAACCAAGTAACATGCACAAACATGTACTTCGAATTGCTTGAGGATAATACACAAACCTTTACAATCTAACAGAAAAACGACGTGATTTCCTGCTGCATTTGCGCGCCGAATATGTCACCTCAATGTGGTCGAATGTGTCAAAGTACTCGGGCGCCTCATCCGGCACCGATGGTCCGCTGCAAAGCGATCGAGAACTCGAAAGGTCACCTCCACTGCACGTAGTCGCTTTCCATCCGCAGCTGTCGTTACGACACGGTGTGTAGCTGAAATTGAGTCAAGACCCGTACCAGTTCAAAGTCAGCACGAAGGCTGCGACTGGTCGTGTACGGCTGGCCGCGAAAATAAGTGCGTTACGAGTATTTCCGAGATGGAACATGTCCATCATAAAAAACGCAAAAACATACAAATTTATCCTGTCTGAACTTCGTCGAAGTCAAACTCAGTGCAGTGCAGTATGGGGTTGTGACGATGGGCGTCATTAAATGTTGGCTCAAATGGCATTCGGTCAAGTTGCGTTTCTCATAAAAGAGCGAGCACCACCAGGACCAGCTGGTCGTTAACGCACAGCGCGCTCAAAACTACATGTCATATGGAAGCAGTAGACAGTGCAAATGCCGCCGCTGCTCTCGCTGACAATCTTGTGGTATGGCGACCACAATAAGAAGTAGCAACGAATCAAACAAAGCAAGTGATTGAAGCACTGATGCTGCGCTAAGAATAGCTGCGGTGGTAATAAAAAATCAAATTATGGGGTTTTACGTGCGAAAACCACTTTCTGATTATGAGGTACGCCGTAGTGGAGGACTCCGGAAATTTCGACTACCTGGGGTTCTTTAACGTGGACCTAAATCTAAGCACCATGGGTGTTTTCACATTTTGCCCCCATCTAAATGCGGCCGCCGTGGACGAGATTCGATCCCGCGACCTCGTGCTCAGCAGCCCAACACCATAGCCACTGAGCAACCACGGCGGGTTGCGGTGGTAATAACTTTTCTAGGTGGTAAATAATCCAGGTGATGAATAACATTACATAAATACTGGTTGTGGGCTCGGAAGCATTGCATTATTTTTAACAAGTTTCAGCTTGACGACCCGCCGTGGTTGCTTAGTGGCTATGGTGTTGGGCTGCTAAGCACGAGGTCGCGGGTTCGTATGCCGGTTACGGCGGCCACATTTCGACGGGGGCGAAATGCTTCCGAAAACACCCGTGTACTTAGATTTAGGTGCGAGCTAAAGAACCCCAGGTTGTCCAAATTTCCGGAGTCCGCCACTACGGCGTGTTCCATAATCAGGTCGTGGTTTTGGCACGTAAAATCCCATCATTAAAGAAACAAACTAATATTTAACAGATCAATCGCGATTACTAAAGAATACATATGCGCAGCTTCGTGATGACTTTCGACCTTTATATGTACTAGACGTCATGAAGACACAGTTGGCGTTAATCCAGGAAGAAATAAACCAAGACGTGATAACGGCGCACTCGGCTCCCACATTACTCAAGCTACCATTGGCCTTTGCAGCCGCAAAAGCACACAAGCAGAGAGAGAGAGAAATAAACTTTATTGTTAGACCAGGCTTCTTGAGCCCAAAGGTGGGTGGCCTCCTCAGTCCAGGTAGCCATGGCTCGCTGCCGCCGCCCGAGCCCTGTTCACCAACCGTAGCTCGCTGTCAGGGTCTTGCGTCACCAGCAGAGCCTCCCACTGGTCTGCCGATTCTTCCTCTATATCCGCTTCTTCCTGCATGTTATGGCCTGGTGGTGATGATGACGGTGGAACCTCGCGGTTATTTCTGCACTCCAGCACCATATGGCGAAAGGTGTTGGGCGTGTCCGGCGGGCAGAACTTGCAGTCTCGCCCGTAGGTGCCCGGATAAATGGCGTGCAGCAGTGTTCCACGCGGGTAGGTTCCAGCCTGGAGTCTTCTCCAGGTTACCGCTTGCTCCCTACTCATCGTCTTATGCGCGGGTGGGTAGCGACGCCTCTCCTTCCTGTAGTGCGCCAGGATGTCCGAGTACTTCTTGGATATCCGTTCATCATCCTCGTCGCCGTCGTTGGTCCGTGTTCTCTGCGTGTCGGAGATGGCTCGGCGTGCATGATCTCGAGCCGCGGCGTGCGCCGCCTGGTTCTCCGCGAGAGACTCGTGTCCCGGCGTCCAGAGGATTTGTGCTGTTTCTATCTCGGTGTTGGTCAAGACCTGAAGTGCTGCCTTTCCGATCCTTCCGTTCACATACCTCCTGCATGCTTTTTGCGAGTCCGTCACCACGGTAACCAGGGTCTTCTTGCACGTTGCGATGGCCGGGGCTATGCCCAGCTCCTCCGCTGTGCTCGCGTCCTTGGCACGTATGGATGTGGCTGTAAGTTGTTCGCCCTTCTCGTCGACCACGCTGATTGCAAATCGGTCGTTTGTTCTGTACGCAGCTGCGTCCGTGTATCTCACATTTTCTTCTTTGCTGTTGGTGCGTTCCAGTATGTGCTTGAGTGCTTGTATTCTCGCCTGTCTCCTTTCGTTGTCGTACTCGGGATGCATGTTTCTGGGAATGGTACTTATGTGTAGCTTGTCTCTGATCTCGTGGGGAATACGCTGAGGTAGGTGCTTCTCATCCTCGACTTGGTAGCCCAGATCTTGGAGCAGGGCTCTTCCCGTTTTTGTTAGCTTTAGTCGCTCCAGTTGGTTGACGTTGTGCGCTTCCACGAGCTCTTCCCACGTGTTGTGAACTCCCATTTTGAGTAGAGAACGAAAAATTCTCCCACGGCGCAGTGTAGAAGGAACCGCACAGGCGGAACCTTAAGTAATCGAAACGGTTCCGACATTTACGTGCCGCGCCCACGCTAAAATGAGTAAGCATGTTGTTGTTAAAGTTTTTAACAACAACCTCCTTGTTAAAGTTTTTAACAACAACAACAACATGCATACTCATTTTTGGGGATGATGGTGGGGAGAAATACGCGAGATCGCGCAGCGCGAAAGAAAAAGTGTGTGTGTGTGTGTGTTGAGCGTGCGTGTCTACACGGCTTTCTTTTTTTTTTTTCGCGCTCTTGCACAGTTCTTGCTGCCACCATTACGTTTGGCAGGTGCAGTGTGCTGTATATCTTGTCCACTAATCAATGGATACAGTATTTTCGACTTGTGAGCCACGCCGTTTCCAGCGACGCCCCGGCACTGGGCAACTTGTCAATGCACTTAAGCGACGTCCCGCTGGTTTAGCTGCTGGTGTGAAGTGTGCCGCCACAGCCATTACATTAAGGTTCCGCTGGCTATCGTTGCGACTTATTGAGTAGTTAAGGGATCAATCTAGATTATGGCCCCAGCTCACCCGACAGTACTTTCGTGTCTAAATCCCGTCTAACACGTCAGCCGTGCGCCTAATCGCGCTTAAACGCCACGACGCTGGCACGGGACCCCGCGAGTTGGCGTAGAGTTCCTGCTAGGGGAAGCGGAAAGCGCCTGCGAGGAGAAACGAGACGGAGCGTGCCACACTGTTACCATTCGGCAGCCGCGGCTCGACACATGCGAGCCACTCGCGCAATAGCCGTCTCTTGACGACGCGGAACCCTCGGCAGCGAGAGTGAACGCGCTGCCTGCGCTGCGTTCCCAGAACCTCCGTTTACGTCAGTGCAGGGTTGACTGCGAGGAAGAAAACCTACGGTGGGCCAAGGGCTATACATAGATCAGTCGTGATCGGGAACGCAGTAGAACTTCTTCTTGAGGGTGTTGGTTGATATGTACTATATAAGTGGGAACGCTGAAGTGGTCGTAGACGGATCACGGTGTTTAACGCACGACTACGACACCGAGTCGTGAAACGTCATTCGAAATGCGTTTGTAGGCGTGACCCACAAATGCGATTCGAGCATGCCCGGATATCAACCGGTTTCGAGGACAACTTAAACTGACCACATGCGACTCATCCGTGGCCAAACGTCCTGCCTCATTGTGATCACATGCACTACGTAGAGCCCCCATGCGAGCTGGCCCGAAGCACCGCTGCTTCCTGTAATCTATCCGCATCTACCGACATATTAGCGCGCCCCAGTGCCAGCCTTTTGTCCACCTCCTTGCCTTAGTGCCGAGCGAATGGCATGGGTGCGAAGTATATCTCGGAAGGAAGTCCGTCAACGAGCGAACGATAGAACGGGCAACTCCAAAACACGTGACAAATGCTCCGGCCCTCGCACGGAGTCGCTTCACGACTCCCTTGAAAACAAGACCGACTAATACAGTATTGACAGATTTCGCTTGCAGACATTCACATGTGGCTGTTTAACGCAACAGGATGATTCAACTCTCGGGAATATTAGCAGGGAATGCTACTGTGGGCAATATATCAAGGCCCGAAAATCTCGCAACAATGACCCAGAAGTCCACAGCGAGTTGCCAGAGCCCAATCATGACGAACGATAGAGTGCGCAGCGGCGATAATCAAACTAGCACAAGCATATTGATATCTCATTCGGCACTATCAGAACGCACCAATCCGACATAGCCCCCCCCCCCCCCCTTCCGCGGAAGGCAAGCAAACGCCAAATCGCTGCCAGGCGCAAATTAGAGCGATGGAACGGACAGGAAGGGGGCAGACTCCCTCCGGCCGAATCTGTTCCGTGACGAGGCGCACACACAAAGCGAGCGTTAAAAGATTCAAGAAACGACGGCCGCCCCTGCTCCTCGGAGGAGAATATAAATGATATCCTTTGCCGGCACTCGCTCGCTTTCTATTTTTTTTTCTTTCTTTTTCCAACTTGCCGGCGTAAGCGCGGTGATGTGGAAAAAAAAAAAAAGAACAGACGCATATTTCCCACTGGCCCCGTCCCATCGCCAAGGTGCCAGAAGCAGAGCGGGGCTGAAGGTGAAAAAAAAAAAAAAAAAAAAAAAGAACAACGAGAAGGCGCCGAGGTCTGAGAGATGGGAGCAAAACGCGAAACGGTGGGAAGCGCGGGGACGAAAAGAAATGCGCAGCCGATGATCAGAGCTAGAAAAAAAAAAAAAAAAGGCATGGAAAAGGAAGGTAGAGCACGCGGGGGGGGGGGGGGGTGAAGGCGGACGCCATATCCTTCCCAGACGCCCCCCCCCCACAGCAGTGTGCTCTCGATTCCGGCGCCGCTGCCGACAGCCGCAGCCCAGGGGCAACCCGCCGCTCAATGCGCGACGGGCTCGTTGACGGCGGGTCCTGACGCCTGGCTCCTGGCAACAACGCCGATGGGAGGAGGGCGGTGGAGGAGGACTGCCATGCCCACACGCCCCGCACCCGCCACGGTCGGTGGCGTAAAAGCGGCGGTTCATCGCTGCGGCACGTACGACACACGCACAGACACCCGGCGGGCATTCGTGCGGGTGTCTGATATCCGCAGCTTCCGCTAGGATTCCAGCCAAAGCCATATGAGCAGACCCGTCGACGGTGCCGCCGCTTCGCGAAAGATGAAGCTGGAACGCTGCCTTTCCGGGGAGCACAGCAAGAAAAAGCGCGCGAACTCGACAGGTTCGCTAGCAACGATTCGGGGGTCCCACATTTGGCTGCAGCGGTTTGTGCCGCATTCTTTGCCCCGCGGTACATTACTCCGATCCGCCTGCGCCATTCTCCTGGGGTAACTAAAGCGACAACGCACTATATATCGATGCGAGTCCCGACTGCATGCATGGCTGTGTTCGCCACAGTGCGGTGCATCGGCCCCACTGCAACGAGAGCAACCTGTCGCGGAGCTTCGGGCAGTTGCATTGACGTTACGAGCATCTCCTTGTCGCACTCTCTGCTCTTCAGGTGCATCCGAGCAGCAGCTGCGGGGAAGGACGATTCCTATCAACATTCCTTTCGAATTATGCTCAAGGTTCCTCGATGCGAAGGTTTTAAGGAACCCTGCGCTACGCGAAGACCTTGCGCACCAAACAAACGCCGTTCTTTTAGGGGACATCGACGACGGGGAAGCAGTGCGCCATACAAACGGTGTCGTCTGCAGCTAGGGTGGCCAGCTCGGAAGAGACGCGAGCCGCTTTCGATGCAGTCGCGTGCAAGATAGCTGCGAGAGCGGAGGGGCGATGAGGCAGCTTAGCCCATGCGACGCGAAAAGAAAAATAGAGGGGGGGAGTAGTGCACTAAAGGAGTGAAACGTGGGAGAAAGATTGGGGGAGGGGGGAGGGGTAAGGAGCCAACCTACCAAGGTCGACCGAGAATCGACCGCGACGATTCGGTTGCGAAACAGCCGCGACACTACGCCGCGCTCATTCGCCGACCGAATCGCGCGCGTGCGCGCGCCGACTTGTGGGAGAAAAAAATTCCAGGCGATGTACAGCCGGCCACGAAATGCTGCCCAAGTCCTCTCAGCTCGCCGAAATCAAAATACATTGACCAGTGAGCCATCAAGCCTCTAGTAGAATGAGAGAGAACGTTCCTCTCCCTTTTGCTCTGACAAGTGACATTCAAAGAGGGCCAACAGGTGCTGCTCGCATTCGCCGATTCTTGAGTGGGCGAAAGGATCGGAGTGAATGAACCAACGCTGCTCCTGACCTTGATCTTTTTTTTTTTCCGAACTTCATGCGCCCTTCGCTCGCAGGAACCCATTGGCCCACGTTCGCTGATCGGCTAAGCGAAGTAAAGCATACGGCACACGGGAACATATCCTTCCACACACCCTTGAGTGTAATGATCGAGTGTGTGCGTGCTTGTGCGCGCGCGTGTGTGAAGTTTACCACAATCTACATTCAGCAGCGCTAATCCCAAATTTGGGTTCAATAAACGGGGAACCACACGGCACGTTATCACTTGCGAGTTAATAGAACCCCCAAATAGTACTACACAGTAGCAAACAATGCTCTTGACATTAATTTGACCCTGTACAAGGCTTCTGCTGAACGGCACACTAGAAATTACACAGAGTTAGTTTTATTTGTTGGAAACTGCATCTTTGGAAGAAAAAAAAGGGGGGGGGGGAGAGGGAGGGTTGAACCTTAGCAGTGGCAATACGGTCATTCTCCTTGAACCTTGCACCCAACTTCTATAAGGACTTCAAAATTTTTACGCCGCGTATTTCGCACATTATGAATGTTTTAATGCAAGTGAAGTTCCCAAAATTTGTCCATTTGTGCCTGTGCACCATTTACAACCAAATGTAATCATTTATTGGCAAACTCGGTCGAGCAGAAGCCAACAAAACCTTGTGACATCACGAGAATCGGGCAAGTATACCAAGCTGGCGTCGCCTTTAGTGGCCTCACGTACAAAGTGCGCACTCACAGTAAGACTTTCCTGCCATCGATTTCAGAAGTGTAATTTAATATTTTTCAGAGCTGCTTTAACATAGTTGCTTCTCAATACTTCCAAGATAATTACTGTAGTGATGGTAAGTTGTTTACACTTGAATGCAGCTGTATTTCAAGGTTAGCTTTTCAGATGTAAAGATTTCCACCTTCAATTATTCAAAAACACAGCACACAGCAGAAAACAAAGACAAATGAGGTGTGCTACTGCTTACATGACTATCTATAGTCGAATGTCTTTACAGTGAAGACTACTAAAATGAACTTAAAGGAATTTGGGTGCCTCTGAGATCTGATTTAGTGAAATGACCACTATGTGCGGTCGTTGTAAGGCAACAAATTAGCTGAGTATTCAGCAAATATTTCTTGAATCCATGCTAAAGGTTTTGTTTTGCTGAACCTGGTTAGCAAAGGCCACAGTTTTGTAGCAATGCCTTCCGCTGGATTCTATGCCACTTTTATCATCCACCATGGAACGCGGAAGGATCATCACGGAAGGATCATCGCTCACGCAACAAGGAATAGCATCGGGAAAGGTATCGGTACATAATCACAGTCCTGCTCTTTAAAGTGCTAAGCTTCATTATAAAGCCGTTTCATTATGTTTACAAATATGAGGGGTCAAGGCCCTTAATACAGTCATTGCGCAAAAAAGTATTGCAGAGGAAGGTTGTTGCACATGCAATGAAGCATGATTTTTGTGCCTATGAGGCTCGATACGGGGATGCTTAAGTTAAAATTAGGAAACAAATTCAATCTTTCCCAAATCATGGCTGCAATACATTCTAAGTTACAGTAACATTTATAGTGCAGAGTGGAATGAACCAACGTGCTACTATACTTATGCCACAAGCAATAATTATTTCATGTAAATTGTAGCAGTAAGCCACAGTGACCAATATTCCTGCACCAAGATATCTAATTACACAATCTAGTATGGGTAACTGTAGCACATTGAGGAGGACCATCCAACTGCTTGCAACACTGCAATGTCATTTTCCAACATTTAAAAAGAAAGATAACCAGCTCACTAACTGTACTGAAGATCAGACAAAGAGGCAAGCTTTTCAGCATTAAGTGATCAGGCATTGTGATAATATAATAGTATTGTGCAAGACACTGGTCTGCAAACTCACTTGCATAAAGTTTGCTTGCAGTGAATGTGACAGTACTGTTGTATGTATTAGAGATGCTAAATAGTAGAACAGTTTGCTGTTGTAATTTCTTCAAACTGCATGTGACCAAATTAGGTAAGCCTATACTCTAACTAATGACCAGGCAGCACTAGACAGTGTTGACTGTCAATGCCCAGTTTGAATATGAACATTGCCAAACTTTTGCTCAAAATGTCAGAACTGAGCACCGGTCCCAGGACCTCAGAATGTGCTGTTTGCCATCATTCTCGCATTAGCCAGCCTAAATTCATGTCAAAGAAATTTACATATGCTTTGTCTTTCTAATCACTGCATGCTTTCACCAATTCTTGCTGGTTAATCTCTTGTGTTGAATACGTTTCAGCTTACATGTTCACATCTCAGCTGTAACACCTAACACATAACATCATAAGAATTTTCCTTCTCCTTTCATTGTAAACTGCAACACACATGTAGAGCATCAAAAGTAATTGATATAACCACTACTGCAGTAGTAATGCTGTTAGGGGGCTATTTGCTCAGAAAAAGATTAATCAAGTGCTTGAAATGTGTAAGCGTGCTATCTATACCTTTAAAAAAGAAACGGAATTCTTGAACGCTGCACATGATCAAAAAGATAACATCTTTAGGAACTATGTTTACAAGGGATGTGAACTGTTCCGACTTCTAATCCGTACTTTAATCATTTTTTTCAGGTTTAGTGGCCTGTAAAAATTTTCCATCTTTGTGATTCTGTACACAAGCCACATGCTCCAAGGGAAAAATAACAGTTGTAGGTTTGTGCATTGCCTTGTCTGTGTCACCTTGTTGCTGCCTTGTTCTTTGTTACCTTATGAAGCAGCACATATAGCCACGACGACTACTGCAGTACATGTAACTCCTGGAATTCACTACAGAGCCTATGTGTTATGTGTGCAAATTAACATGGCTATGACAAATGATGGGCTACTTCTGCGTACGTTCAGCTTTGTCTGGAACACTATGCCACAAGAGGCCTTTGTAAAGGCGACATTTACAGGTGAACTCCGCATTATACATTGTTGGGATGTGCAGTTCTGCTGCGAAAGGTTGGCTTACAATGCCCCACGGTAACCTGAGCATTACAACCCCTTTGGCTATAAAACAACACTAGTGCCTACCATAGCATGGTAGACTTTACACAGGATAAGTGCACAGTTTTGAACAAGAGTAAAAAAAGAGGCAGCTATGCTTTCTTTCGCGTACTGATAATCAAAGTGAACAGATGGATTATGGCAGTAGTTACACTCTACAATTGGATAATTCTCTTTTTATCCATGTCTATTCATTGTGCTGTCACAAGAATATACTTCAACTAACCCAGTTTTCTAGTTTTGCAAAGAAAAAAGAATACTACTAGCTGCTGTCCAAAACATTACATATTTTTGAGTTATGTGTTAGCACTACTGCATGCTGGCATTATTGTATACTACGAATACTCATATCAGTGTGGTGGAATGATGTGGATACAATCGCATCAAAGGTATGCTGCAGGTATTCCTTAAAGCTGCACTGACATGACATTCTCGACTTGTCATTCTTTAATACGATTAGCATTGTTTGCCGCCTTCACGCATTTTGAGCCAGCCAATCAATCAATAAATCAATCGAGTCTGTCTCTCTGTCTCGTCACGCCGTTGTCGTCACCTGTATGCTGATCCAGTGGGCCATGTTGCCTAGTAGCTCGGCCCATAGGTATGGTCTTGTGGTTGTGATGCTGTCATGATCATTGCATTGTCGTCATTTCTGCTTTGTCATCTCACTCTCACCATTCCACTGTCTTCACCCAATCGCCGATCCAGTGGGCCACCTTGTCTAATACGTTGGGCCATTAGGTATGTGCTGGTGACAGTGATGTGGCTATTCCAGCTTTATCATTTGGCTCTTGTCATGCCGTCATCGTCACGCTTTGTACGCCAACCCAGTGGGCCAAGTTGTCTGATTGCTTAAGCCTTGTGGTGGTGATGCTGTCGTGGTCGTTGCATCATCGCCAGTGTATCTTTGTCAATCACCTCTCATCATACAGGCTCTGTGAGTCATTGCTACACCATTTTCATCCTACACTCGTCATCATGTGACTGACCTCCCGAAGCAGTGTCATGCCATCATGGTCATACCATGGTCGTGATGCCATCGTGGTCACTCCATCAACGTCATCCGACTCTCATCATGGTGCCGTCATCTTGCCATGGTCGTCACACAATTGTCGTCATGCTGCCGTTTTACCATTGTAATCACTTGGGTAGCATAATCCCATTGTCATCATGCCTTTGTTGTCCCATTGATTTGATCCTTTGTCATTCTATTGGAAATATGCTGCCGTCATTCAATCATGATTACGCAAGCTGCCGTGATTATGCTATTTTTGTCATTGTGCTGTCATCAGAGTCACTATCATATATCTGTTGTCATACCCTCCTCATCATGCCATAATGGTTATGCATTTGCCATTCCAGCTTTCTTATCCAACACTTGTCATCCCATTGTCCTCAAACTGTTGTCATGCCATCATCATCATGCATTCATTGTCATACTATCACCGTGATGTCGTCACGGTCATTCCGCTGTCGTTACTCTAACTTGAACATCTGACTACTGTCATCTAGTCGTCACACCATCACTGTCACACAGTCGTCATACCATTGCGATCATCACACTGTCATTTTAGGATCGGCATCCCTTCAGTAACATCACCCCATTATTGTCATACCACACTCTTCGATCCACCGCTGTCATTCCTTCTTCATAATTTAAGTGTGATTATGCCACCACTGGCATGCCATTGTCGTCATTGCGTTATCGTCAGACAGCCACTATCATGCATGCATTCTTATACTGCTGTCGGTATGCCGGCATTGTCATGCCATCGTCGTCATACGAGTAATCATTGTCACCCAATTTTCCTCCAAGTTAGCGTCATCATGCTGTCATTATATCATCTTCATGGTCATCTCATTGTCATCATGCCACCATTGTTATTTCTTCTTCGTCATTCCATAGTCGTCAGTGTGTTGGTACCGCACAATCATCATGCCACCATGCTCATAGGTGACATTGGCAAGTAAGTGCCATAGCAACACGGGAGTATATCGGATTGTCACATATACGCGCCGTGCAGGCCGACGGACGCGCCACTGGTGGCGGCCTTGCGCAGAACACGCGGGAGAGGAGCCTGGCACGCGCCGTAGTTTGTTGTGTCGTTGATCGTGCTTCTCTGTCTTATTCACGTTTTCAGAGCAAGATAGGCAACACCATTCGCACGTGTGAGGTGGCCAAAGCTTCAGGGAATGTCGAAGAAGAATTGTTGCAGGGTGGGGGGGCTCAAATACCGGTGAAAACGTGCCGGCGATACGGCTCTAATCATTCCCGGCAAAGCCCCATCAGCGGGAGCAACGGTAGCAAAAATGGATCGTCGCGTTGAAGGGAAATTTCTTGTTCTCATCCTTTCCTTTGTCTCGTCAGTGTTTTTTTCCACTCGATCATGGACACGTGAGCAACGAAATTCGTCTGCAGCGCAGCATGAGATTTAAAGGCATTTCGCTAAAGTTCGGAATGCTGTTTGCCGCTTATATTGTTTTCCGCTTCTTTACCGCGTTGCGCTAGCTAGGCAGCACGACTGCAAGAGCGCATTGCGCTGTATGTTAAAGCTTCTGAAGCTTGCAAGAACTGAAATTGTTGGTTTCATGTGGCGCGGTAAATCCTCGCACCAGCTGTCGCGCACTTCTTGTTTTTACATCTATCTTATGCGTGGCTTTGCACATGTTTAACAGCTGCTAGTTGCTCCATGCATAACTCTTGTCGATTCTTTTGAGCTGCGAAGTTTTCACCCTGCCTTGTTTGTAAAGGGTATAAATCACGCTGTGTCTTATCAGAATGATACCAAGGAAGTGCTTCTTTACCAGCTTTATTCTTTTCGCCCGAGGGCATCTTAGATATTGTTTGCGTTTTTGGAAATGTGTTTAGAAAATAGGTAGCTCAGGGCGAGAATTGCTAATAGTTGCTGCGTATGGTATTTTTGTTCCATTTCTCGCTGAAAAGTTCGCGTCCCGTTTGGGAAGTCATCACACCTCGATGCTGCCTGAGCAAACTTAGCACGCCGAGTGATTTGTTTGTTTCACAACGTAGTCCCTTCTTGCATGTGAGTTTTGTACTCAACTAAATTCTTTCTTATACTTATACTGCAGACGACTAAACCGGGCCTTGCCGCCAGCGCTCATCTACTTTGACTGGCGATGCTCTGCCTTTAGATATATCATGTGGCACCTCTCTCTAGTAATATAAAAAAGTACTAAAAAGTTAGTCAGTCTTTAGCTTTGTACGTTTCCAAGCAGCTCCCTTGGGGAATTTAAAATTGCACAAACTGCAGCAGGAACGGTAGTTCACCGGCGTATGCAGCAGAATTGCATCGGTGGTACAGCACTAACACGCGCTTTTATTAACCCGTGTGTTTGGTGACTTCGTTGGCCAGTGTACGCGTTTCCATCAATAAATTGGCAATTACTCTTCTTGAGGCGACTTCGACTGCACTTATTCAGCGATATCATATGTATTCATCGGCAGAAAAATCACAACGGCATATGCAGAGATTGCACCGTGCGGATTTGTTTGATATAAGTTTGCACTTACGACGGGTGCTTATTATTCAGGTACAGAAGCAGCATTCCGGCAAGGGTAGAATAAAAAAAAACATCGAGAGATTGCATCACTCAACAAAATTTATCGGCTAGTGAACATGAGCTCCACGTCGTGTAAATGGGGTTCATGGCGTTTGTCTGCGGGACACACCTTGCACGTATGTGGACCATGTTGTCCCAAACACCGGTAACATCGTGTTCATACCCGCTCGCACAGAGGTCAGCATCTTCCCTACAGCTGTCACCGCAGAAGAAGCAGCCTGGCACCCGAACAAAGGAGAAATCGCAGCCGCGAACTTCAGCCATCCTTGCTGCAAAGGGTTGTCGTCTGCTACTGCTCTCGCGTGTACTGTTGGAAGCGTCCGCTAGGTGGCTTTTAGTGGCGCCTCTATAGGCGGTGCACGAGGCGTGTAGCCAAAGCAATAGAAGTCTCGGAATGACAACTAGAGATGTTAAATAAGCTTGACTTCACAAATATGATGTGTGACTACATTGCTCAATTGCTAATCACGTTACCATCGACAGCTACAGTGAAATCAGTTTTTCTTTTCTAATTAAACGAAGGCACAAACTTTCTGAACCCTAGAAAAAATGCTGCCAAGCGACGTTACAGTGCCCAAAATCTGCCATAGTACTTGTTTTTACAAAGCAGCTTCGGTACACAGGAGGGGGATTCTACACGACGTCGATACACTGTTTCGCTCCAATCCTGCAAGCGCTGCAGCTACCACATGTGAGCACAGTGCATCTAATTTGCTTTTCTGCATGAGAAATGACGTCATACCTAGCCTTATTGTTACACAACATTGGTAAACTTTGCTGTGTCACGATACGGTAATGTCAATGTATTAAATAACAATATCATAGAAATATTTTGCAACTTTCATATTTGCCAAAAGTGATCATTTTACAAATCATGCAGCATAAGGTTTCTGTAACTCCTAAAATATGAGTGAGTGCTCCTTGAAGGGACCTTGAAACGATTTTAACGATTTTGTACAAACGTGCCGAGTCATTAGCGTAGGTCCTTCTAATTATTAACTGACATATTTAATCACTCTGGATAAAGCCTGCAATTTATCATGCCTTAAAAATGTGCATCACTACCGATCACAGCGGCACCGCTTCCGTGAGTTTTCAGCCACCCCTCCCCAATTGACAGTTAGCACAATTGACCTCAGTTGGGCAAGCTATTGGCTAACCAGGTCGCGTCATTCATAATTTTTCCCACTTTATGGTGAATAACGTTTTTTAATAGTTGGAATGCTGGTTAATTTGTTTCTATAAAGAAAAGTAACCAAGAGAATGCACAAGAATTTATCACTACACTCCAGCACTTCCGGCACACGGCAAATGTGTCACAATCTTTCTTTTTGCGAGCACCATGGATCGCCCTTGTTAAATTGTGGGCTTCAAATCTAGTAATTGGCAACATTGTATCCCTCTGCAAGGCAACATGCAAGGGGAGTGGCTGCAGTGCATCAGGCTGTCGGTATACTATCGGCACCAGCATCTATATGTTTGCGGCTGCCACTTCACGCCGGAGGTTTACTACCATAACAGAGAGCTTTAGCATGTTCGGTATTCAGGTAAGCGAAAGCGGACTGGGCGTTTTTAACAGCTGAGTGGAGGTGCAAACGTGAATGATACTACACAATGCAACCACCTTGTGGCACAGAGCTGAACCATGCAAACACAAAGCTAATATGTCAGCAACCAAGTGTATTCTACTTTGCTGCTGGTGTAAATTTTTGGCAGGAGTGTAATCGTGAACATGTCTTTTTAAATGTCTAAAATGTTTTACACTTGGTTGCAGCAACACTAGCTCTGTGTTTGGCTGGTTAAGCTCTGCACAACCAGGTGGCTGCACCATGCAGGCCACTCAGGTTTACGTTAAAGCCCCTTAACCACAGCGGTAGTAGTATGGAGGGGCTTTAGTTTGCGTCTCTGTTTATCTGTTGAAATGCCCAACTCACCTGCTTTACCAGAACGCTTGGCACTGGGACAGAAAGCAGGCTACTTGGATAGCTCTCACGGGGGTCAATGGCCATGCGGCTAGCAGAGAGGTTGGAGGCTTTGCGCGCTGGCTCCAAGACAACCAGAAGTAGATGTCACAATGTCACATCACGACGCAGAGCCAGTGAACATGGAGCTTAGCCCTCATTGCTTGGTGAATGAGTTGAAGAGAAAAGGCATGGCTAGAGAGGAAGGTAGCTTGTAATCGTCCATAGCTCTCTTAATATGAGTCGCTTCACCTAACTGAGGCGATAATGTTTTACTGTAGCTCTACCCAACGCGTATACAAAATTTGTCGAAACCGTTTCAGGGATTCTCTAGAGAGACTGGAGGATTTTTTCTTACATGCAACACCCATTCAACTTTGAATTTGTGCTTTCATGGTTGTGCAAGAGCGCACATAGTCTGGACTGAAATCAGAAGCAATAAACCTTAAACAAGGCTATTTTAGAATGACATGAAATTGTTTGCCACTACACATGGCATCTCTGTGGCTCATTGCACCTGGATTATGTTACAAGGAGCCAATGAGAGCAGTTATTTGTGCCATCAGCAGTGAATCTAAAATTGGCTGGTGGAATTTTTTTTTATGTTGCTCAACTGAAGGATAACACAGGCGTTGATTGATAAATTTTGCTGGTGTTCCGAAGTAACAACAAGTCTATGAAAGAAGCTGCAACGGGAGCAGTCTGTATTTGTTTTCATTACCCAAGTTCTTTACCACACAAGCATTTTTGAATTCCGTGCCCCTCAAAATGTGGCCACCCTGGCCAGCAATTGAACCTGCAGCTTTGTGCAGAACGCCACAGCCTCTCAGTGGTTGACAAACTTTCAAGGTGGCACCCAGTTAAGACATATGAATCGTTATGCCTTTAATACAAATATCCACATTTATCCTCAAACCAAACCCCTACCACGCTCTTACACTAGCAGCAAAACATCTTTGAGACACCTACTAAAGTAGCTGCTACGATGTTGAAGCTACAACCAACGATGTTGTTAGAGGACAGAGCACAAACAAGAGGGAGAGAGAAAATTGTGCCAGCTGTGAGAGCTGGAGAACAAAGATGCAGTCAAGATGTCAAAGCAAGCATGGCACAGTAGTGCACCTGCAGACCTGGCTACATGAAATGAGGGAAACAATGCAGCCACTTATCAATATGACAGCCAGTGTCCACGCAGGTGCGAGTTTCCACCTTGAAGGTGACTTATACCTTTAAACAAAGCCACCTGCTCCAGTGAATGCTTATATCCACAAGGAGAGTGTGTTGGGAGGCTAGTTGGTAAGACATCATTTGTAACTTAAACTGGGCTGGGGATGAGACACATAAGTAGAAAAAGACAGGACGAATGCATTTCTATGTTCGTCCTGTTGTCTTCTACTTCGGTGTCTCGTCTCTACGCTGTTTAAGTACCCAAATTATGACTTACATCCACACCATAGTTGGGATTACTTGCTGCCCAAATGTCCACTAGAAAGTTGTGGGCCATTCCATGCGAAATGTCCCAGGCCCCAAAGGCCACCATTATTGATTTTCCTGAAAAAATTTGGGCTTCGTGGCTTTTGTGTTAATAAGGTTTCGTTAAAGTATATTCATCAAAAAACATTGTTTAATCATGGGAGCGCTCTTTGAAGTTTCCGGGAGGAAGCAAAAGTTGGTTGAAGGTAATTTTTTTTTGTTCATGTCTGAAAGCAAGTGCAACAATAAACATTATTTTAGAGCATTATACTGGCATCCTTCTTTCATAATATGTTATAAGTGAACGCATTTTAGAAGTTTCCTTATTTGGTTCAGTGAAAAACCAAAAAAGTTGCATTTTTAGGAACTTTTTTCATAAACTGCGTTAACTTTTCAGCTACAATAATTTTTCGACCTTTTTGCCTGTTGCTATAGAGTATGCTAAAAATATATCCAAATCATTAAGAAATATTTTTTTTGCAAAACATACCTCCAGAGTTGGCAAAAAATGACTTTCTTGCGAGATTCAAATGTGGGTTGTTACCTTAAACAGATCAGTCCATCATTTGTCTTACATGTATTCTACTGTTGCTACTGTAGTTCAATGAATGCAAAGAATTTGCACTGGGACCTAAAGACCAATGGCTATCCCAACTTCTGTGGCATCTGCACAGCATTGCTGATTCGTTCTTCTTATGCCTGCTCCACTTCGACTGGCCCCAAAAGCAAAGCACTACTGTAGGCACGTGGAGTTAATGGATTGTTCGGCAATATCATGCACACATCAATGCTCAAGTGGCCCACATGCCAGTGAAGAAACTCGGGTACTGCTCAGTGAACATGAAGGAGAAAAGACTTTTAGGTATGGTGTGCTATATTCCTTACAATTACAGCAGCCAGAGTAATAAGACAAGATAGGTGACAAAAGAAAGTGGACTCAAACAACATTGTTATGATGTCCAAAAAGTTAATTCTTCAACACTATCATTAAACACACTGAATAGCCTGTCCATGATACTGACCGAAATAATGGAGGCATTATCAGCCTTGCTCACAACCGCATGGCATGTATTTGTCAGGAACCGCTAAATATCCAAGCGACTGAGTGAATGTCAAATTACAGTGACGGCAGTGCACCTCGGCCTATCTGTGCATGCTGTCTGCACCACCTTCATCAGATTTACATTGCCTCTGAACTTCTGCTGTCACCATTCTGAACGAGGATTATGTGTGGGAGCCAAAACATTTGTTCTTTCTTTCTTTCTTTTAGCTTTTTATGCTCTTTATCTCAGTAGCTCCTTGCAGCACTGTGGAAGCTGCTAGATGCCTTAGCCCCGGGGTTTTCAAGCATGTTGTTCCCAGGAAACCCTTCTAAGCTCCATGAAGTGCCAAAGAACCCCCCTACCACCCCTTTAGTAGAGAGGCTATGCATAGCACGCAACACATTTGGGGCTAACGGTGGTGGTGGGCAGGATATTTTGACGGCGATGTGCAACCCACATGGTGGAAACTAGGTGCAATCGTCGTGAACCAAGACAAGGCAGCATCGCAACCACGGCATGCCGAGAAGGAATTAGTTTTCAGCGCACATTACATTTCATCACAAGAAGTTTTAGAATTAGTGCCGACTTACTTTGAGTATAGTAAAACCTCGTTAATTCACATTTCATGGGACTGAAAGAAATGTCCGAATTAACAGAATGTCAAATTATCAAGGGTAAGAACAAAACAAACAAGTACTATGTCAACACGCTTTTATTTACTGAATGAATCAGCAAATCTAATTTCTTTGCACAAAAGCAGTGTGGAAGCTGCAGTTCTTGTTCTGACTGATTAGTGGTTGCAGCGGCAAAAGCCTCGCGACTTCATTCGCAGCGCGGCCATGGCGCGTCTTCGTCTTAGACACGCTTTTCACTACAGCGCATACATCCTGATTATTCGTTCACCAGTAAGCTGGTCTCCAAGTAATCGTCCGTCCATCGTGATGTAGCCAGCACTCTTCATCCTCGACAGCTTTGCACTGAGTCAAACTGAAACTACTGTTTGACACAACTGCTACGGACGAAACCGCGGCTGCTAATGATACGATCATGAACAGCGACCTTGCGGTTCTGAAAGCAGGCGGCCGACGCATGCACCAAATCTACCATCTTCTGCAACAACTGCGGATGAAACCGCAATCACTATCGACACAATCTTGGATGGAGACTATGCAGTTTTGAAAGCATGTGGCTGATGTGCACACCGAGTCGAAACAAAACTACTGTTTGCCGCAACCGCTTTGGACAAAACTGTGGTGGCTGTCGATGCGGTCATGATGGTGACTGCGCAGTTATGAAGGCATACGGCCAGCTGCCAATGCGGTGTTATGCATGGCGATAAACACAAGAACAAAGGCTTTAAAGGCACAATTAGGCATGAAGTGTTCTGGCATTGCTGTCAGTCGGGTATCACAAACGATTTTTGCTGATGATCATGGCAATGTGGACTCCGCTGCTTCGTTTTGGTGGACGCTAGCGTCGTTTTTGCTCTTTTGCGTTGCACATTTGTGGTGCTCTGTGCCTACCGGGCTACCGTACTAGAACCAACTGTATTGAGCTATTCTGCGCATCTTATTTTTTAATCCTCCGATGTATACGTCAGCATGCATGCTAGCGGCACCTGTCCAGCCCCTATTTACAAACGGGAGAAATGTGTATGGGGGGTAAGTTATGGCCTCTGAGATTCAAGTGCAAAAGTTTTGGTGTGCTGCCAGTTTTTAAGCTGCTAGTGGATTTATTGCGCAGCTCGCATGTTTCTGTTACGCATTGTGATGTGCTTTTTGACACTTGGACATGGGTAATAGAGGTTCATTGGAATGAGCGCACCTCATGTCCGCAGTCTTAGTGACTTTGCGAGTGTGGAACCAGGGAAAACTTATCACTGCCTCACGAAACCCATTTTGAGAACCATGCCTTAGCCGATAGGAAGGCCAAATGCCCCTAAAGATGTGCTCATCTGTGCTGCTTCATCTGCTCAGTGTCTGCTTGCCATCCTGTCGAAAGGTGCTCCACGGTTGGTGGATTGATGCAAGAAACATTTTGGCATTGTAACTATAAGCTGCGTTTACCTGAATGTGACAGGAGGGCTTCGCTTCATCCATACACTTTTTAAGCAGTTCCCTGCAGCCTCCTTAAGCCAGTAGTAAGTGCTTGCCTTTATAAATGTTCACCTGCGCCACATTGTCCGCTCGACATCTATTTGGTGTTTGATCGCCGCTGTCATCATGCACCATACTAGCGCAGAGTAGTAAATTAATTATTCAGTGAACAATGAGGCCTTTACAGTGTTCTGCATCGTCAACACATCACCAGTGATAATGTTGTGGCGCCACCTGCTAACTGAAAATCAAACCACTTCTACGGCTTGGCACCACCTGTGTAGTCAGCATCAACACAAATCAATCTCAATAATGACAAAACATACCTAATGCATTGCCCTCGGCGTGAGATGAGACTAAGCAATGACGGATTTTACCATTTATTTTTTGCTGTCTCGGCAGAGAGCCAGTAGCACGCGCAAATTCGGATCGAAGCGGACGGTCCGGGCACTGCCATGTTGCTAAGTGATCACTATTAGGGTGACTATGCACAAAAGGCCTAACATGTCACGTACTGCTGTAATGTATCGTGTACTAAGAAAAAAGGGAACTATAATTTCACCAATAATCATACATATTGCGTATGTCTGACATTCAATCAGGACATTGCTTACGTACACCTCGTACCTTCGGCACTGCTGCAAGTGACTTTTGAGATAGAGTATAGCGTTATGAAGACAATGCCCATCTTTCAGACAACTCTTCCATGGCTAAAATGCATACAAATTCAGTGAAATCCATGATATGTTGCACTGACATCGACAGAGCAGCTCGTGTGTGAAATACTTAAAAAAGTGCAAATGGGTTGTGCCCATGGCTTGTCATTGGCTGCTTGCACAGTGGATTGAAACATTGAATTCACCCATTTATGAAGAGAGGAACTCTTTAAAGATGTAATGTGCACAGCAATATTTGACATGGCATCAATTACCATTTACAATTAAAACCAAAATGTGTTTGTTACTTTCAGCAACCGTTGACAGCATTCTAGACAAAATGTTAAAGGTTACAAATTTAGACTAACGTAAAAGCCGGGGAAGCAATGAATGTTAGGATTGCCTTTAAGCCCTTCAAACTGGTTTCAATTTTTGTTGTTCTGTATACAAAGAAATAAATGCAACAGAAGCTCCTCAAGGACACTGCCACGCATTCCAAATTTACCAAGAGCGACACTAAGCCAAATTGCAGTATGTCTTGCAATGCCAACACAATACACATTTGACAACCCTCAAAAAACTGTGAAGAACGTCTGCAAGCAGATGACAGATGAATGGACTGTTTGAATCTGTCTGGTTCATAAACAGCCACATAAAAGAAAGACTAAGTAGAGCATGCAGCTGTGTGAGTTACATGCCACAGGTGTGGGAGCTGCGGTAATGTCTTGGATAGCGAAGCTACTACTACAGCTGTCAGAAAAGAAAAAAAAAAAGTGCAAATTTTGGTGCAAACACAAAGTGCCAACTGCTAGAACTAGCCAAAGGCATGCTGCCAACTTGAATAGCATTTATACCACAGCTGAACCTGTTTGACTCATCAAAGCCAGTTACTGCCAGCAGCAATGATAATTGCTTGTACAAAAATTTTGATTTTAGAATGTCATGGACACCCGGGGCCAATGATACAAATGAGATGCATTTTTTTTTTTTTGTGGAGCTTCTTGGAGTTACTAGTTCCAAATTTGCTATTTTTAGCTCTAGGTTAATTAGGATTTCGAGAACTTTTACTACAAAACTACCAATATATGTATATCTGTTTTTTTTATCAAATCCTTTAGATGGCTTATCTATGTATGCTTTGTTAAAAGCTCACTGCACAATGGACAATTCCAAAGTTTACACTGTCTGTACAAAATCCTGCAAAATTTTTCATCTGGAATGCCTGCCTACCGTCAGGTGAAAAACACGCACATGGCTGTAAAAACTAGTCTCATTTTGTTGGATATGTAACTGGCTAGCTGACACCATACTGTCGGAACATTTCACATTTTATTCATGTGCCCTTGCACCAAGGGGCAATAAGAAGAACACTAATGACAAAAACGAGCTGCAAATGATGATTTGAAAATTACACGGTTCAACTCTTGCTATAAAACGATTTGAAGAGTGCACGACATTCCGGAAAGAGCGCGATTACGAGGCTTAATTTCTTTTTGGGCCGACAGCTGTTCTCGCCCTTCCCAATCAACCACAGATGTCGCAACGTGCACAAGGAATGATTAGGCGGCCAGATGCAACGTCACTTTCCCTCTCCGCTCTTCCTTCCCACGTGCGCGGCATTCTCTGGCTTTTCTTCTTTTATCCCCCGAAACCGGCTGAACTGCCAGCGCGTTCCGCGAGCAAGTATCAACCCGTCGTCCAGTTGCTTTCTTTGCGAACCATCGCGTCGGCGTGGATGGAAAGAGCGCGCAGACCAGAATCGAAGAAAACGACACGAAAAGTAGGGAAAGGAGAAGAAAAAACGTATGAGGGACGCCACCGAGCCGCCAACCCATCGGCGGCGGCGATCCGCTCATTACAGCAACGGGGCATTCCCCCTTCGGCAAAACAGCAGCAGACCGGAGGAGGAGGGGGTCACTGAGGGGGACACCTTGAGAAGCCCCGAGAAAGAGAAAAACGGACCAGGGGGAGACACAGCACGCGGCGGCAAATTCCAAAAGGCGGCGGCACCCCCTTCCGAGGTTTTTGCCCTATTTGTTGCTGCCGCGGAGGTGGTGCGGAGAGAAGGGGGGGGGTACTCTCCGCGCTCCTTTGCCACGCTTGTTTGCACCACAGGTCGATCAAGGGGGGAAGAGGCGACCCATCGAAGACCACCGCTCTGCTCGTTCTGCTGGACAGCGAACGCGTCTGAGGTGGCGACCATTTTGACGCACGTTGTTTTTAATAAGGTCACGTACAGCGGCGGAAAATCTCCGAAGCGGGCGGCCGCGCGAGTCGCACCGTGCGCGTTGACGATGACGTCTGCGCGCGTGCCCGTGTCGCGCACTTCGCCCAATGTCGAAGTCCCGCGATCACCGGGGCTCGCCGCGTGCTACAATAGCAAGCAAGGGGAAAAGCTGCTTCCGAGCTGATCGCTGCCACGCGGTGTTGGAGCCGTTGGCGGCGGCCCCTAATCGGCCTTTGCCGAAGCGATCGCGGTCAAACGCCGGCACTGAGCGCCACCCCGTGACGCCTGTGGTCTGAGCCCCATCTACGCACGCACACACACACCATGTTTGAACAGACGCACGAAAAATGCGATGAGATCAACACACCACTGAGGCCCGCGACCAACGGGCAGTACAAGTGCCTGTACGCGGCACGCCGCCCGAAAGCTGAACGGCGGTAAGCCGCGCAGTTAAATACGGCGCAGGCGAAAAAGCAGTCGTGCGGCTGATGGCCACTGCAATTACGAAAGACGCGGTCCGTAGGCAGACAGCACCCTCCTCCACCTCCACTACCGAGGAGCAAGTCTGCTCGTCTATGAATATCGCAGGTAGAATGACGATCACAGCCCGGTACGAAAGCCAAAGGCCGTGGCCGAGCTGCACGACACACGGTCCAACGAGCCGAAAGCGTATTCTCGAGCGTGTGACCTAGGTTTTCTGCTGGTTACAATGGGTGACCCGCGTCCTCATTCGGCGTTCACCGGGGTAAACCCGGTCCGTACGCCGTACGGAAACACTTCTACACGTCTATCCGGCTAACCAGGAGTTAAATACAGTAGCCCGACACACAACAACCGCTTCAATTTCACACGAAAGCGGCGAACGTAAGCCTAACACGGTCAAAAACGCGAAATACTCCGTGGGGTACCGTTGAGAAAAAGCATGTACTCACCAAAGCGAAGAAATTTGTGTGACAGTCCTCTAAACTTGCGCCGTTCGACACTACCGTTGCATGCGTCATGCTGTCGCCATCATATTAAATGTCCGTAGGACAAAGGGTAGGTTCTAGGTGGTCTCCAAATCCATGAATTTAGGAAAAATCCCGAACCCAATAAAAATTCATCAGAAGATGGCGACAGAAGATGGCGGATAGGAAACAACAACGCGCTAAGTGACAGGAACAGTCATTGGATGACAGTAGTCACGTGCTTTGGTCATGTGGTTCCAGGTCGACTACATTAAGATGGCGGCGCCCAGTGTTCGTGGAAGGTTGTGAGCATCTGTAGAGAAATATACACTCAGATAATGGCTCTTTTAGCATTTCTGGGCTTCCTTGCTGCATTTATTATTACCCTTTGTATTGTCGTCGGCATTGCTTCCCGGTAGGTTCCACTATTGTGTAGAGAACTTTATTTTTATCACAGTTTTCATTTAAGCAAACCGGTAAATCGTTTCGTAAGCAGGATTTGAGTAATGTTACGGATTAAACTTTCACCTGCTTAATTGTTTTTGCAGCTTTAAAGTTGCTTACACATGATATTGTTCTTCGAAGTCAATATATAATCGTTTTTATCGCTTATCGACAATGCGCGTCGATAAACTCTGTCGTTCGCGCAGTTTCATGGGAGTGTTCCAATCAGCTTGCACAATGATGTGCCATTTCTCTCTTGTCCTCACTGAAAACATGATTGACAGCCTCAATTTGGTGCTTTTATTGAGCTCTTGGTTTTCTTCAACTTGTTTTTGTCCTTCATAAGATGATGTATTTATGCGCAGGTCTGTTTCGTGGTACTTATCCAAAGTTCTACGACAACGTTTCGGTATTAAACTCAAGATCGGAAAGTTCGGCTTTTTCTCCATACAAGAAGTTTATCTGCAGTTCAGAGATGGAACTACGCTGGTAATAAACAATTACATACATTTGCTGCCTTTTCATGTTTTATTTCTTGAAGTCAGTGCTTTTGTGGGACTATGAAAAACACTGTCGTGGGGAAAACTCTCTTTCGTAGGCAACACATATTGAAACACT
The DNA here is from genome assembly GCF_023375885.2 of Dermacentor andersoni. Lineage (NCBI taxonomy): Eukaryota > Metazoa > Arthropoda > Arachnida > Ixodida > Ixodidae > Dermacentor > Dermacentor andersoni. The sequence goes on from NC_092816.1 coordinate 19,552,489, forward strand.
GTACTTTTTCTGTACTCTAGGAAGTGGAAAAAGCTTGGCTTACCAGTAACCTGATTTCTACAAAGCACAGGTATGCATAAGTAGAAAACATTCATGCAGCAAATGTGCACGTGAGACTGGATTGCATGTTGTGACGTCAAGTGTAAGGAAATATGTGTATTCGTACAGCCATTTGAGGTATTACATGAATATAACCACAAGCCCCATGTGCATTTGTGCAGCTCCCTTGTTGTCATCTGCTTGGGGGATGTGCGACTGCAGGTTCATTTTGACAAGCTGTTAGAAAATAAGGCATCAGATCGTGGGCCGCCTGACAAAAGTGCAGAGAGATTCAAGTTGCAGCTCTCAAGGAAGGCCAGGGCCATCTTTAAGGTATGACCATTGCTTGCTTCTTGTGTTTAGCTGGTACGTACACCTGGTACACCGTTAATCATATGTTAAATAGCAAACATTATTCTTGTTTCATTGTTGACGTTTAGTACTGTAGGTGTATAGGTAAGCAGGCAAGTCGGGATATTGGAGCTGTGTTGTAGTACTGTCGGTCAATCACTTTTGTGGCCAATACTTTCAGTGGACACGGATTGTCTATACCAGCGGCCAGAACACCAATCATAGTAAACGCCACATCACCCGAAAATCAAAGTACCCTCAAAGGTGATCAACCGTAGGTACAGCCCCTGCATTGTCATCTTCAAACGATGTATCAGCAGTAATTTTCTTTACTGCTGATCCCAAACAAGTCCTGTAGTGGATGAATGTTAAGCCCTCACTGACAGACCTTGAAAGATGCAGTCTGTCCTTTGAGTCATTTAGATGAGTGATGTCTGTCCTAGTGTCAGCCAATATGACAATCTGCCTGCCTTGATCTTGAAATATACAAGTGCTGCATTTCAGACTTATTGGTACGACATCTTTTCTAGCGGTTAGTGCAATAACTTGAGAAAAGACAGATTACAAGGTGCACACTCATGTTCTGTCCATTCTTTCTCAAGTTTTTGCACTAAACATTAGAAAATGTGTCTTGAAATATAGACTTAATGTACCATGGAGAGCAAACAACAGAGCCCATGCCCAAAGCATACCTGAAGGTGCACTGCACACCATCGGCCCGTCATCCTTGTCCACATGCATGAGCATATTGTTTTCACGCAGAGTGCGGGGCTACTCCCCCAACTGCAATTATGCTATAGTATATTGTTCTGTGTTTCTTTCCTCACCCGACTGGCTACAGTGATATTCCGACTCAGCCAGTACTGTTTTAGTGGCTAGCGCCGTCATCGCTCATGCAACGCTGACACATGCACGGTTTCCTGACCTGCATCACTTTGCTTTTGCTCTCACCGTAAAACAGCTTCCACTGTCTAACCATAAGGTGAATTAATGCAGGACTAAGTCTTGCCGCACGAGCAATGATGGCGCTAGCCACCATAACGGTACTGTCAAGGTGGGAGCGGCACTGCAGCAGGCCGGGTGAAGAAACAAGTATCGAACAATTTAGTATAGATGACATGATCATAGCAGGGCAGGCAGCCTCGCACTTTACGGGAAAACCATAAATATGTACATGTGTACAAGAATGACTGGCCGACAATGCGCACTGTACCTTGTCAGCGCCTGCTCTACTGCTCACATTTAATTCGCCCTCAATAATACATCTAAGCCAGCAGAAGGGGATGTGTTGAAGGGAATGGCACACTTCTCATCAGGATTAATTTCCCACTGTATAGTCCTTGAGTGCATCACTACACTGTGTCTCACATACTCCATGCAGTGCAGCCAAAACTAAGAGCCTTTTCAGCCAGTCAGGAAAGTGAACAACCAATAACATGGCAACCATCTGCAGTGTGTTAACCTGCGGCCTTGTGGTTTTCTGTGGAGAGGGGCCAACATATTTATGCAGTTTCAAAATGCTCTTGGAAGCGTATTGTTAGACAGCAGCTAGTCGTAAACGCCTTTCTTTTGGTGGGGGGGGGGGGGGTGAGGGCATTTGCAGCCCATTTTTAAGTTTCACAAAGTGGTCATGTGCATTGTTCAAGATAGCGCTTGTGTGTCCACTTGCCTGTCCTCATTGTCAGAGCACTTAAATATTCCTAACCACACCTTACCAACGAGACCGTATGTGAACGCTTGTCATGTCCATGATGATAACACTCCTCATGGGGAAATGCGACAACAGTTTTTTCGCAAACCTATTTTACTGTGTTGCCTGCCCATCTCCGCATAACAGTGACCTGCTCTCTTATTTGCGTGTACTGTACTTTCAGTGCTGTAGAAAATTATTTTTTCAATTCCTCATCATGAAACAATAAGGTGCCTGCTTTGGCTACTAGTTGCATTGAGGTACTCATTCCACAAGGAATTTGAACTAAATCTGTTCACTGCTCAGTGTAGTATGGAGTCATACATGATTCTTCGAAGACAATTAATGTAAAAAATTGTCTAATTGTCACATAGTTGTTGCCTTTTTCTAGGTCAACATCTGGGCAACTACACTTTCCTTACCTGTGAACTCGACCTCCTCTGTCCACTTACAGAATGATCGCTTGTTGACAAGCATGAATGTGGGAGCGTTGTCATACATTGAATAAGTTCTGAGGGTATCTCCAAGGTAATTTTTCACACAAAAGGCTATGTCTGCTGTCTACCTGGCTGTAATTGTTTATGAGAAGGCAGCTGAGCTGAGAAACAAGGGGATCCTTTGAACACCGCTACGCAGGATGAGTCCAAGGATTGAATAAGTGCACGAAAGCTGAGGTGCCAAATGAAGTCTGTGACCTCTTCCAATTTCTAGCTGATTTGTGTCAGGCAAATTATCACTTTCTTGTTTTGTTGAGGCGGCTTCCAAATATTTTGTGAGAATTTCAAATGAAGTGAAGAATCAGTCACTTTCGTGAGGTACTATATTCTTAAGCTAATTAAATGCATTATGCTTTAATTTCATATAGTATGTCATAGAAGCAACTGTTTAGGACCTTGCAAAACATCACTGTGCAGATTAATTACACCAAAACACGCCGTATGTACTATAGGCATTGTCGAACGATGGAACTACATAATGTTGCAGACCTCTGGCTGCTATGACACACCTGTAGCTTCCACTAAACTGCATGGAGTCGGTGAGAGAAATGACTTGCACTGAGGCTGCCTTGTTAGAGGACTAGCAAGGTGAGAGGCTATGTCAGTAGCGTCACATAAGCTATCTGTAGGATGTGAATCCAGGAGGTTATATGAAACTGAAAGTATTCCATAAAGTACTGATTGAAAATATGGCTCTTGTCTTGGTCCTTGGCCAAAAAAAAAAAAACCATTTTGTGTCCACATAATTAACATTGTGCATATCTCCATTTCATACCAACTGTTCTCAATGATGCCTGCATTTCTATCCTGTGGAGTAAGCTCTGTAATAATGTGTGAGCTACAGTGCCAATATGTACTAAACCATTTCTCATATGCATTTACTTGTTGTGATATTGCTGATTAAATAGTTTGGAATAATGCTCACTTCCTCACATTGTTCTTTTTCTCCTTTCAGCGACTGTCAGTTCATATTTGCAATGCAAGCGTGATGCAGTTAGGAGCTCCATCACAGGACTGCCTGCTTCATGCTACACTTAGAGAAATTGCATTTCACGTGATTGCACGTGACTCTGAGTACGTATCCCTTTTAAGTGATCTTCACTTTCGCTTTCTTTCATTATTTCCTCGATTCTGCTTTAATCACTTCTTTACATCCCTAAAATCTCTTTTCTACCTGGCAGCAAGAAGTCAACACAGTCTTTTTTAAGCATTTGTGGTATACTGCTCGAATTAGTGGTAGTGAATAAGTGCTACTTAAAATGTGAAGCTCACTGTGGCACACAGATCTGAAGTTGTGTATGGCCACCCTTCCTTCGTGGCACATTCTGCCATGCCTTTATCAGCCCCTTTTGCTGCTTCAAGGAATTGTCGTGCTTCATATGTGCGGTTGCACTGCAAGTGCTTTTCTCAGCATCCGCAGCGTTTGTGCTGCCCTTCCTGCCATCCCTCATTCTGTGTCCCTGATCATGTTGCATTTGTTTACTGCTGAAGTAGGGTGGAGCTCTGTCTGTACTAGACATACAGCAACATTTTTATTGCAATATCAATTACAGATGGTCGAGGGTCATTTGCGCTTTCCGTACTGTTGTGCTGTCTCACTATCAACGGCACATGTGTGGCTTGTGTCTAGAGGGTTAGGGGGTTTCCAGAAACAAGAAGTGTGTTTAGCTGCAAAAACAATGAAGCGAAGTAGACACACCATCAGTGCGCCACTCGATTTAATTGGTGGCGGAGCCAGGGTAGTCATGGGGGCGATCCCCTTGTAACGCCCACTGACACCGCTACGCTGGGACACTGATGTTGGTGCTGTCAGCCGGCACCTTGGTCAAAGAGGGGGAAAATAAAAAGAAAATAAAGATGGGATGGCAGCAGGTGCTCAATGCGAAAGCACGGTACATGCAAGGTTGTTCTGGAAGCTTACTACTGTTGCGATTATCAGCACGTCCCAAGTTCTCACCGCTGACTACCACTGTTGCGAAGTCGGGGGTCCGTGTGGCCAATGAAGTTTCCATCAATGCTGCCGTGCCAGGTGCTGGGAGAAAGGGTTTCGAGCAACATTTAAGAGAATGAAGAAAAAGGAATATATTAAAAAATGTATGTGGTTGAAAATACAAAAGGGCTCCAACTATTCGAGCACACTATGGTAGTGTCTTAGCATGTCCAAGTCGCACTGCTTCCAAGCGTCTTCCTCCTCAGCCATCCGGATCAGCTTTTTACGCCTGAGTCGTCATTGTTCATGGTTTTCGCCAATCCGGCGTCAGGAGATAAATCCCGGCGTCGGTGAGCTGGTTGCCCCTTTCGGTGCACCGATGTTGTCGGTGAGCTGGGGCCCCTTTCGGTGCGCCCGCTCGTAAACGCACGCACATCACTGGGAACAAACAGGGAAAGTAGGGGGAATGCACACTGACTCCGATCTCTAGCGTGGTCATGCCAGCTTGTGCGGCTGACAGGTGACAAGAAGCGTAGCGTTGCACAGACCTTCACTCCGGTGGGAACAGGCCAATTTGGGCTGCTGGCAGGTGTGAAGAATCGAAGCGTGAAGCGAGACAACTGCATGTCGCAGATGGTGGCATTCCCTGCTCTGAAGGGCCGCCGGGCACAACACTACACTGTCCCTCTTGTTCGGGTGCTCCGCTGCGACCCCTCCGTTCTTTACAGAGGGGAGCCAGAGAGAATGTGCCTTTCACCGAGCAATGCGCGGCCATAGCTAACTGGCTAGAGCCACAATTGAACCCACCACTACCGTCGTCGCAGTCCCGCTACGTCAGCCCATGGTTCGCATAGTTTGAGGCAGCTCTGGTGCTGAACAACATAACGATCAAGGAGTTCAAGTAAGAGGTACTCCTCAGTGTCTTGCCACTTTATCTCCAGCTCCGCCTCAGCATTCCATCATCTGGCACGCGCCCCTATGACAAGCTACGGCAGGCCATGCTGAACTTCTGTGGCGCTACGTACCCCCCTCTTCCTGAGGTTGTCTGCACAGTACACAACTCACCCCATGCCAAACGTCCTCAGCGAACGATCAGACTTTCCTGCGAGCCTTCATCAGCTTCACTTTGCCCGGCCAGCCCGTAGCTCACTCACGATGCACTGCACCCCTTCACCAGTTGCGCTGGATCGTTCTCGCCTCCTGGCAGGGTGTGCCACGTCCACCTCTAACACACACGTCGTGGCCCATCCAGTGCTTCAAATGAATTGCTTGTGCGTGCACCCTATATGCCACGCAGCGGTGCGGTCAATGATGCACTATTGACAGTGCTCATGAGAGCATCATCAATGCACCACTTACCTCACAAGCCTCGCCTTTCCGCCATCCTCAACACGCATGTGTCTACCGTCATCTCGTCAATTTGGTGCGCTACTCCCAATGGCATCTGTTCATCAAGTCCCTCGCCCCTTATGGAGCACCCAGTGCTGCCTGCCTGAGTTCTGTGGTAGTGACTCTATGCCTTTCACACTGATTACTTAACTAACCATGGACCTTTTTGTCATGCATTCACACTAGCCATTTCGCCGTTCCGTCTGGGTGGGGGGCCCCGTAGCACCCACTAATGCCACAACGTGGGGATGCTAAGGTTGGCGCTCTCAGCCAGCGCCGTGGTGAAAGACGAGGAAAATAAAGATGGGATGGCAACATGTGCTCAATGCAAAAGCACAGCATGTGCAAGGTTGTTCTAGGAGCCGACTACACTAGTCCTTTTGGTCAGGCGCTCCACTGTGACCCCTCGTTTCCTTACGCCCTCTCCCATGCACATGGACAAAACTACTTCGCCGTCGCACCAAAAACAAATAGGCAAAAGGCACGTCCGCATCAGCTCCCGTCTGATTGGAGAAAAAGTGACTACATTTGTGCTTGTTGGGAGAAAGAATTTTGCTGGCCACACTGGTAATGCTTGACGCTTAAACATTGGCCAGAAAGGGGGAGGGTGCAATGAAGAGGGAACAGTATTGGAGAAAGCACAGAAGATGGAGCAAGAAAGTATAGAGGCCTATTTACTAATTACAGCACTTACAATAGTGAATATTAGGGCAATTCGCTCAGATATAGAGGTACGAAAGCATACTTAAAGGTGTGAAATTGAACAGTGATCAAGCTGAAGACTATGAATAATCGATTATGGACAACACATTTTATAAATCAATATTGCAGTACCTCTAAGAAATAGGCTTGCATGCTTATATTTAGTTTCATACTGGTGTTATGCAGTGTGGCAACCCAAGCAAAAGAAAAATGCAAGCCGATGGGCATTGTATCTAGGAAGATTCCAGATATTTTGGGGGGTTTCAGCTTTGTTGACAGCCAGTGTCGAGGTGTTTTCGAAGAGGACACACAAGTTCATACTCATCGCTGCTCCCTCCAGGCATGTTTGCCTATGACAGACACATGGCGATTACGGAAGTGGAGAGAGAGAAACACTTTATTGAAGGGAAAATTGACAAACCATGCAAAATGCTGTCTAAGCTGCACATTTTGCTTTGTTGAAAGAATGATGACTTTGCCATTCTTTTGAAGAATGACCAGCCCTTGCTTTATGCCTGTTACCGGTTACACAAAGTGCACAACTGATCAATCTTACGTGGATATGAGATGCGCAGCCTGACCTTGCTGCTTGCAAGTAGGTGCCATAAAATGTATAAAGAAAGAAGGGGGCGTGAAAAGTTATAGACATAGGGAGGGCATCTTGTCAATGCCCGATCCCTGGACACCAGACAGCCGTGGCCAGTTGCCAAGCTGACGCCCATCTACTCGTCGTAACACAAGCTGCTTGCTGCTGAGAGCCCATCTTAACCAACTGTCTCGGCAATTTTCAGAACAGCCTGGTATCAGGTGAGATGACACTCGGAGCTACTAGCTCTCTGTGAATAGTACTATGGATGCCATAATTTTGACAAAGGCTTTTAAACAGGAAGCAGCCTTGCTTCGGTACTGTCTGCCTCATCAATTACCAAGTGCGACCAAATGATATGTCTTGCGTGATGACTACAATACCATGATCGCATGTTACCTCGAAACATCTTTTTAAACAAGTTGGACTTCAGGTCACTGAAAGCGAGTGAAACTTGCATGCTGTGGTACTATCAAAATTATAGCACCAAGGTTCGTTCCTGTATCTTTAAATGCAGAATAATGTAGCATGCCCACAATGCCGTAAGCGTGAGTGATAGGCGACTTGCAAAATAGTTTGAATTAATAAAGGCAAGGCGCAGAAGACCAGGACTCAAGAAGAAGAACACAAACGACAGGACCAGCGCCACTAGAGACTGGCAAGCTGAAAACACGATCAGGTTGACGCACAAAAATGGTAGGATCGGTGCGAAATCTTTGTTGAAAGAAATGGCCCAATATAGAAGAAATATGCTCAAGTAAAACTCTTGCTTGGGCTAGTTGGTTCATGCTTGAATTAATAAAGGCAAGGCGTTTTGCCATTTTGTGCGTCAACCTGATCGCCATCTCAGCTTGCCAGTCTCTAGTGGCGCCGGTCCTGTCGTTTGTGTTCTTCTTCTTGAGTCCTGTTCTTCTGTGCCTTGCCTTTATTAATTCAAGCATGAACCAACTAGCCCAAGCAAGAGTTTTACTTGAGCATATTTCTTCTACATTGGGCCCTTTCTTTCAACAAAGCTTTCGCACCGATCCTGCCATTTTGTGCGTCAACCTGATCGCTGTCTCAGCTTGCCAGTCTCGAGTGGCTCCGGTCCTGTCGTTTGTGTTCTTCTTCTTGAGTCCTGGTCTTCTGCGCCTTGCCTTTATTAATTGAAGCATGGACCAATTAGCCCAAGCAAGAGTTTTACTTGAGCATATTTCTTCTACATTGGGCCCTTTCTTTCAACAAAGCTTTCGCACCGATCCTGCCATTTTGTGCATCAACCTGATCACTGTCTCAGCTTGCTAGTCTCGAGTGGCATCGGTCCTGACGTTTGTGTTCTTCTTCTTGAGTCCTGGTCTTCTGCACCTTACCTTTATTAATTCAAGCTTGAACCAACTAGCCCAAGCAAGAGTTTTGCTTGCCAAATAGTGCCTGCCCTGTTTTGTACATAGCCATGGCCAAACCACTCTCTAGAAGATCTGCACTGAAACAAGTCTGGGATGCAAACAAGGCACACAATAGTGTGCTGTCTTGCTTTTTTTTTTCTGTGGCCCTATGTTTAGCACTGTTCATTTTTCCAAATCATGTAGCAACTCGGTCATCAACATACATTATATAAATGCATCAATTTGTAAACGAAATGCTATAATTTTTTTAAATATCATTATGCTTAAATATAGCATAAGTATGATAGCATAATTTGATGTGAAATAGCTGCACTCTTTAGCAGTGAAAACTTTTTTTCAGAAGTTAAGCAAGATGTTTCAGCGGTGTAAAAACTTGCAATTCTCGTTGTTAAAGCATTGTTGTCCAAGGAGGGCTAGAAGTTTGTCTTTGCATGGTGTACAACCTCCATATATATTGCTACGTGCTACTCAGATATGATGATGTCGACTCTTGGATTTAGCGGGATGTACTCGTAAGTGGCCACTGCTGATCTGATGACAATGACGTGCCTTGCTTTAAGTTGGCTAGCTTCCATCTTAGCCTGTGCTTGCTACCCTTGTAAGTGCACCCTGTAAATAGTTTCCCTACTGTGATTTCATGTGACATTTCTTTGGTAGAGGTGCGGGGTGTCTCTTCTGACGATGGAATTTCACAGCGGACGCCACCTTGAAACTACCTCCAGACCTCCAGGTGATGGCACATCGCCGCCAGCTATGCCTGCGACTACTACTTAGTATTAATAAAGGGAAATCAGACATCCACCTATTCGTAGGAACTGCTACAAAGGAAACCAATATGGTTTCCTCAAAAGAAGAGCCTCGCAGTTGAAGATAAATTTATCCTGCTCCGGGACTCGAACCCAGGACTACCGCCTTTTCAGGGCAGCTTTTGTAGGTAGCAATTGCTACGAATGGGTGGATGTCTGATTTCCCCTTATTAGTTACTTCTCTCCACCTTGCGGGTTTCCGCAAAACTATTATGTCATACTACCCAGTATATCGCCCTCGCACAGCGCCGCGATCCCGGGACCTTTTCTGGGGCGAACAGCGTTGATGTGAATGAGTGGTTCAGCATGTATGAGCGAGTCAGCAAGCAGGATGACTGGAATCCAACTATAATGCTGGTAAATGTCATATTTTACCTCAACGGTTCCTCCTCGCATCTGGTTTTGGTTCCTTGAGGACAACCTCACCAGCTGGGACGCATTCAAGCAGCAGCTCCGCGACCTTTTCGGCAACCGGTTTGGTCGACAGCTTGCCGCCAAAAAACAACTGGTGGACCGAGCAGCGGTGGAGACTTCTGCACAGGCAGCTTGCTGGTGATCGAAGAGGCTTTGGCAACGTCAGAGAGACCTCACCGGGTACGACCGATGGCGCTGATAAAGCTTGCGACACCCATGCGCAACCCACGTGAAGAAAGTTTCCTCCTCTGCCCAGACCTTCTTGACGTTTACCGTGGGTGACACCGTCTTAGGACATGGGATTCCCGCAAGTGTCATTTCATACAGCCAGGGGAGTTGGCATATTGTTGTAGCAGTTTCCACAGGTGTGGAAACTGCTGCACTTGCTATTGCCCCCTTTTGGATGAACTGCATTTATGTAAAATGGAAAAGCAAAGGAAACATTACAAGAACATTGGGCTTGGTTGGCGCAAGCACCAATGTCACTAGCTTGGTGAAGACGAGTGCGCACATTCAACATTTATGTCGGCAATGGCTGTGATTATATAGCCATACATTATATAGGGCTATTATATAACAGTTATATAACATTATATAACATTAACATAACATTATGTAACCGTACATACTTCATTATTATTTCTGGTGACGTTTGCACGCTAGCAAATGTTGTGAATTGCCTTGTGCCACTGTGGTTCTTCACCGTCACAACAGTGTGACAATATGAACCAGCTTTGACGTGAAGTGAGGGAAAAACCTGTAATGCTAAGGGCAGATCTTGCCAGATCATGGTGCCAACGTGTCTACTGGTGCTGCCTGGTGTTGCATAGCTCAGTATGTACATAGAAGAAGGTGACAAAGTGGAATGCTGAGTATGAGACGTGGGAGATCTAGGGCTGGCCCCAATATCTGGCATGTTCAAGTTTCATCTCGGTGTTTCATCTAGCTGCCTCACTCTGCGTCACACCAAGTGATACAGTGCCACTAGAAATGCCGGTGCCAACCTATCGCTTGATGTAGACTGTCATCCTACATGGTTGCTGCCCGGTTTATTTATTCATGGGCCTAAATGCTTTCTTTTTCCAGCCTTTGGCTGTTAATCACCTTGTGTATTTTGTTTTCGCTTGTGCAGGTATTGTGTTAGCCTGGGTGTCTTTACTGCAGTGCTTCGAATATTTAAGCATCCTCAGGTAAGTAAAGACGTGAATTCTTTACTGCAAAATTGCTAAAAAAAATACTCATAATAATGAGGTTGCACTGGAAGTTAACCATGTGTGCATCTTGTTTAATATTGTTTTAATGATGGAGTCAGAAAGTTGTGCAAATGAGTATATTCAGGTTCTTGTCAGCTGCATTTGAACAGTAACTATGCAAAAGCACAAATCAGATTGAACCTAATAGGCTTGTTGTTCAAGGTGAGGTGTTACTGAAAATATACTACAAAATGTGGCAAAGTCAATTTATATTTATACGGTTTATGTTGGTTGAAGCAAACAAAGGCAGCTTCTGTTGCCTCCTGTAGCTCGCAAAGTAGCCTTGACCTGTTCAAACAAAAATTTCTCTCACCGAAGGTGGTACCATGTGGGACTTGTTATTTTTCATTTCTGTGTAATATGACTCCACTTAAAGGGCCCCTCACCAGGTCTGGCCATTTTGAACTGACAAGCGCAGTGCATACAATGTGCACTAACGATGTGTCTGCTAAATATTACATCCTTACATGCCGCAAAAAGAGCTTAACTTTCAAACGAAACACCGTGTGGCCCTCCTTGTGGGCGCCGGGCTCCCAGCCAGAGTGTCAATATCAGTTGCACGTGTGCGCCTACATACATGGCAGTGCGGTCACTCGCAGCGACACGCGACTTTGAGAATTATTCAAGGCAACATCAGTTATATTTTTTATGTGCTGCTTCAATAAGCCAATTAAAGTTCAGAGTAGTCATAAAACATACAAACCAAATATCTGCATGTTTTTGCTTTACTTGGTACTGTAGCAAGAGAGATGTATACTTCCGTTTCTTCTGCTGGTTGCAGTGCTTGTGCGCAGAAGATGAAACTGTCGTTTTCTGCTGTGTTCCTGCACCACGATCATGCTCTTTCATCCTCTCACATCTGCCTCATTGCTCTTGGCAGGCACTGAATTATACCACTAGTAAGGTGTTCTCGCGCAGAGCGCGTAAAATCATTTTCTGGGCAAAACAAGAGAAGCACGACAGCTCACATGCAAAACCATCACCATAAGTGCACTACTCAGCAAAAGCATGAGAGAGAAAAAACATGTCGATCGCGTGATCCTCCTGGCCCAGTGTGGGAGAGGAAATTTTACTTGTGAAGCATAGACTGGGAAAGTGGAGAGAGTGTCTATGTTGTTGGAAATTCTTGCCTCCTGAAATAATGGGTTTGCGGCACTCCAGATATTTCTATCCCTGCTATTAATTAATTTGAAAAATTATTGCGGTAGTACACTTCTTAGAGGGAACAGAACAGCTTCTAGCGTATACCCAAGATTTGCTGTGTGGCTTGGTGAGGGGCCTTTAAGAACAGTTCACGACCGACCATGTTCTACATTCAGTTTTCTGTATCTGATAATGCATGAGTGTGCTGGTTTTGTAGGATGCAAGCAGTAATGACTCCTGCCTAGCCCACTTTTGTGTGACACTTCAAGGGAATGCTGCCTTTTCTGATGAGGACTTCAGCATTGTTCATGTAAGTCATCTTAAGCACTGTAGAAAGGATGTAGCTAAGTCAGCTGGACTATTGTTGAGTCAACTGACTTTGCAGAATCACTGTGAGTGGTTCAGTGACTATGGCATTCTGCTTTTGAGCACAAGGTTGTGGGTTCGATTCTAAGCCGTGATGGCAGCCACATGGGCAGAATGCAGAAATACTCATTTATTTATTTTATTTATTTATTTATTTATTTATTTATTATTACCCTCAGGGCTTACAAGAAGCATTATAGAGGGGAGGGGCATTAGAATATCACTACATGTAAAATAAATACAAGGAGAAGTGAAGAACAGTTATACCGCAAATAATATACAGCAACAACAAGTAAATAAGCACAAAAGTAACAAGGCAAAAATAAACACTTAAAAATCAAGTAACAAGAATATAAAAAACGAAAACATGGAATAATAGCAATGAAAGAAAACGATAGCAATAGGTGACAACGTGATAGTGACGCAGTTTTGAAGTAGGCTTATAATTCGTTTGATAGTGCTCTGCGAAAACGGTCTGTATCAGTGATAGCGACTAGTGACGCAGGCAGGTGGTTCCACTCAAGACATGTTCTCGGCAAGAACGAGTGTGAGTAGGTAACTGTGCGCTGCGCAGGTACATGAACTTTGAAGCGATGATCGATACGTGTGGAGACATAAGATGCTGGTGTAATGTACCGGTACTTGAGCTCGTGGTTATGATAGTAGATTTTATGAAAGAGCGAAAGACGAGATAATTTTCTTCGGGAAGAGAGAAGGGGAATGCCAAGAGCAAGTTTCATGTTAGTAACGCTAGAAGTACGGTGATAATTGTTAAGAATGAAGCGGACCGATCGATTTTGGACACTTTCAAGGATATTTATTAGAGTAGCATGGCCAGGGTCCCATATCGAGCATGCGTATTCGAGGTTAGGCCTGACATAAGTGACGTAGAGTTGTTGTTTTAGTTTCGGTGGAGCTAAAGAAAAGTTACGCCTGAGATAGCCTAGCATGCGGTTAGCTTTCGACGTGATGTATTCGATGTGTCTTTTCCATGAAAGATTGTTAGCAATATACACACCGAGATATTTGTAAAAAAGTACTGGGTCAAGGGGAGTATCATTAAGTATGTAGGCGGGGCAAGCTGACTGGTTACGGGAAATTCTCATTGTTTTGCATTTAGAAGTGTTTAGTTCCATTAGCCAATGCTTGCACCATGCTGCAGTGTTACTGAGATCATCCTGGAGTGTTAAAGTATCGTTAGTGCTTTCAATCTTGCGGTATATAACATAGTCATCAGCAAATAGACAAATGGAACTTGCAATTTGGTTAGGAAGATCGTTGATATAAATTAAGAAAAGTAAGGGTGCCAAAACAGAGCCTTGAGGTACCCCTGAACCGACCGGAACTTCAGGAGAATCGTTATCATTAATGCTTACATATTGTGTACGGTTAGAAAGAAACTCTCGAATCCAGTTGAAGACCAGGGGATCAATATTTAGCTGGCCGAGTTTTAGTAGGAGTAAGTGGTGGTTAACTCTGTCGAAGGCTTTTGCAAAATCTAAAAATATACAGTCTACTGTAAAGCCAGCGTCTAGGAAAGTATGGAGATCGCTACAGAATGTTAATAACTGCGTTTCGCATGAGAAGGACTTACGGAACCCATGTTGACTGTTATGGAAAAACTGGTTTGATTCCAAAAAGTTGACAAGATGAGAGAAAATTATGTGTTCAAATATTTTACATGGTACTGATGTCAAGGAAATAGGTCTGTAGTTGTACGGGTTATGGGTGTCGCCTGACTTGTGAAGTGGAATCACCTTTCCTTTTTTCCAGTCTCTGGGCAAGGAGCTATTGTTCAGAGATTTTGTAAAAATCAAGTTTAATATAATGGAACTATATTCGGTAGTACCTTGCAAGAATTTGGACGTAATGCTATCAATACCGCACGAAGAGGATCTTTTTAGTTTGTTAATAATAGAGCAGATACCAGATGAGTCGAGTAAAATCGGTTCCATTGGAAAGAAACTAGGTGCTATGAATGGTGGAGAGCTGCCAGAGTGAGTGGGGCAAAATGAATGTCGGTATAATACTCACTTACGGTATAATGTTCACTAGAACATCTTCCACAGCAAATTTTTTTTAAATGCTCTAAGACAACTGTTGAATTCAACTGGCACTTCTCAAAGTAGTGCAGTAACTTAGAGGAAGCATAATGAACATTATGATTATGGGTGTTCGAATAGTGAAATTGCTGAATCAAGTAAAACATAAATATTTAAAAAAAGAAAGCCTTCGAATTTGAAATATTTTCTTATCTCTAAGCAAAGTGAAACATTTTAACAGAATTGAATATTTGACAACTTTATTTAATGAATTGTCAAATCAAATGCAAATTGAATAGGAAAGATTATTTTATTTGTATACACTATTTCAAATATTTACACACCCCTGCTTCTTAGTTTTCTTTTTCAAAACATTTTGTTATGTCTTGCTTCTTACGAGTTTACTTTAAATTGCACCTTCCTTCAACAGCTTTGCTGAAAAAGGAAAGAAAAAAGACTGGTCTCATTTTCGTGCAATGGGTGTCAAATCATTTACTTTATAACTTATGTTGAATGTAACATCGCTGAAAATTTTAAACTGTGTTCTCAATTACAAACATGTTCAGCTATTTCGTTGTTTCTCTTATTGTGCAGAACACAACACTGAGCATTCAACAACCAGAAATCATTCTTTATGAAGGTAAGCCCAACAATATTGTTTAAGGTTGGTCACTATGGTTGTTCAATTTTTCTTGACAGTTGCGCCAGTACACTATAACAGATTTATTCAAGGACACTTCAAAAGTGTATTTTAGATAGGGTACATATGTCCTTTAAAAAAATGTATTTCAGGTATGAGGTGCAGTATTAAATTTCATGTCGGATAAAGATTACTCATTTCGTGTTTCGAACGATGAAATACATTCCTCTAAGTCTCAGTGTAACATGTACATGCCAGTGCAACATACTGCAGAGGGAGTCCATCAAATTTGTTGAATTTCAACTTTTCATTTTCAAGTGAATGCATAAGCAAATTTTCAGACTTCTAAAATTAGGTGCCTGATGAAATGTGTTGTGCTTCACTTTGCATAATACCATATGCTCATACCAGATCATGTTTGGCTAATTATGCTGCCATGTTGTTCCTATTTTCTTGCAAAAGAACTGCAATGACTGGTACTGAATAGTAGAAAATCATGGTTTTCTTAAGATCGCCCTTCATAATCTTCACTTTGTGGTGCCACATATACTCATAGGAGTACAAACCATGGGGGTTAGTCCTTAGTGAGCCATAGGGCTGCGTCAGCGGACGCCTCAAGTAATCAACGGAACCTCCAAGGAAATGTAGTTTAGCAGGATGCATTGTTGGGCAAGTTGGTTCATTGTATTTGGAAAGATTGGATGCGCTTTGTAGACGATCACAAGGAACAAGACGGGACAGGCGCAAACTAACAACTGAGGTTTATTCGAGGGAAACTTAAATATCACTTAAATATCACACTTAAATATCAGTTCATGCCAGCGCAGGCACATCAGGGTATCAGCAGCAGATAAGAAGAGAAAAAAGAACACAAAATCAGAAAAAACCCAATGGCGTGGCTCAGCTAATCATATTTTCTAGGAAACGTGCCTCCCTATTGTAAAGTATGATCGATGTGTCACTGATGCATGCTTGTCCCTTCTTTTTTGTATAATATGCCTCTAGAAGTTCCCGTGCTTTTTCGTTACTGCACTTGCGTAGTATCTTAACCTGGTTGAGCAGAGGCCTGCATTTATGATCTAGGCAATGCATGGGTAAATGACATTACTCCCGGTTTTTAATAGACCTTTCGTGCTCACGGATTCGCACGTTTAAACAACAGCCCGTCTGGCCTGTGTAAGTTTTTCCACATGTCAGGGGAATCTGATAAATAATGCCAACTTGGCAATCTACATGCAGGTTCTTGTGTTTTACGCCACAGCCACCTTTCTTCTTTCTGGCGTGAAGTCTCCCATTGCGGGCGCAAAGGTGACTCAGCTTGCAGGGAGCCAAGAAAATGAGTGGGACACCGTGCTTGGTTGCTATCTTCTTCAGATTGTGTGCAGTTCTATGGACATAAGGGATTATGACTGGCTTGGAAGCTTTGTTGGCAACATCGAGTATTGACTGCACCTTGTTTGGTGTACTTGACAAAGACAAAGTAGTACATGTTTTAGGTATGTTGACGATTTTCTTGTGCTGCTGAAGGAACGAAATGATTCTATGTATGATGATGCCATTGCAGACATTTTAAATCTCTTTGAGCATAATGCCTTAGGTCTAACCTTTACACATGAGCTCCCTGTCAATAACATTCTGCAGTTCCTTGACCTTAAACTTACCTTTGGTAATGAGCACGTTTGTTGCTGTTTCTGCCCCCACACACAAAAGCAACTGTTACCCTATGATTCAGCTCACTCTAATATCACCAAAAGGGCCATTGCTAAACAGATTATCGAGCAATCTCTGAAAAAGTCATGTACACATGCCATGCAGGCCAGCTTCGACGTGCAAATTTCTAGACTGAAAGAGGCTGGCTTCCCTGATTTGGTTGTGTTGGCAGTTGTTGAAACGCTCAAAAAGAGGCTAAAAGTGCCTAAAAAAGTAAACACTGATGTTGCCAACAAAGTTTCCAAGCCAGTCGTAATCCCTTATGTCCATAGAACTGCACACAATCTGAAGAAGATAGCAACCAAGCACGGTGTCCCACTCGTTTTCTCAGCTCCCTGCAAGCTGAGTCACCTTTGCGCCCGCATTGGAAGACTTCACGCCAGAAAGAAGCAAGGTAGCTGTGGCGTGAAACACAAGAACCCCCATGTAGATTGCCAAGTTGGCATTATTTATCAGATTCCCCTGACATGTGGAAAAACTTACACAGACCAGACGGGCTGTTGTTTAAACGTCCGAATTCGTGAACACGAAAGATCTATTAAAAACTGGGAGCAACGTCATTTACCCATGCATTGCCTAGATCATAAACGCAGGCCTCTGCTTAACCAGGTTAAGATCCTACGCAAGTGCAGTAACGAAAAAGCACGGGAACTTCTTGAGGCATATTATATAAAAAAGAAGGGACAAGCATGCATCAGTGACACATCAATCATACTTTACAATAGGGAGGCACGTTTTCTAGAAAATATGATTAGCTGAGCCACGCCATTGGGTTTTTTCTGATTTTGTGTTTTTTTCTCCTCTTATCTGCTGCTGATACCCTGATGTGCCTGCGCTGGCATGAACTGATATTTAAGTGTGATATTCAAGTGATATTTAAGTTTCCCTCGAATAAACCTCAGTTGTTACTTTGCACCTCTCTCGTCTTCTTCCTTGTGATCGTCTACAAAGCGCATCCAATCTTTCCAAATACTCCAAGGAAATGTTGTCCCACAAAGTGGCGAAGCCTGTCCATTCTCAACAGACTGGGCTTGGGCGCATATAACACGTTTCCCAAGACAAGCTTGCCTTATCGCAATTTTATAGCCTTACTGGTGCCATCTTGGAATATGTCACACCTTACCAGAGAACCAAAGTAATGTTGTTCTCTCAAGACGGGCGCTTAACTCAACACAGGAAAGCAAGCCCGAACTTGCGATGCTGAATTCCAAGCTGATCATGACAGGGGACACCCAAGACTGTACTAACGCTCAGTCCCGATTGGAGCAAGAAGCAAACTCTCTTGCAAAAAGGGCAAAAACACATAAAGGGCTCTGCTATCATATTGTTACAGGCCATTCCCGCATTCTGAAGAAGGTGCTGAGTAGGACGAGATAGAAGATGATCGAAAGAGTTTGTTCGTGGTTGTAGTTATTATTATTATTGTTATTTATTCAATACTGCAAACCTTGTGCAGGTCCAAGCAGGGTGGGTAAAAAGATAAACAAGTTTAAAGTTAAGTTTAAAAGTATCAAAGTGTTATGAAAGGCAATAAAGAATCATTCCAATTGGTTACGGTATGAGGAAAAAATTAAAACCTGAATACATCTGCTTGTGCAAGATACAGTGTCAGCAAAATAAGATAAGATGATGATGGCAACTATGCCTTGATGTTGAAGACAATAGATAGGGTGATGGTTAATTGCTAAGTCCCAATTCCAAAGCAAGAAATTGCAAATGTAAAATTTTCCTTCTTTGTTCGAGACACAGAACGCCATTAGCCTGCATTATCTCAAAAGGTGAGTCATATGGAGAAAATTTTGATTAAATGAACCTTACAGCTTTCCTCTGTACTTTTTTGAAACAGGTAATATTGTTTTTAGTAAACAGGTCACAAACAATGCATGCATGTTCAAGTTTTGGCCTAAATATAGTATGCAAGTAATTTTACACTCTGGGGTGAATTTTTAAGCTTATGCCTTAAAAAATATAGTTTACATAACGCAAAAGAGCAAATGTTATCTATATGTAAATTCCAGGATAAAGTATTAGTAAGTGTAACACCTAAATACTTGTATAGAGTCTCTTCCTGCAGTGGTGACGAACCTAGCCAGTACGTAAAAGAGAGTGGAACTTTTTGGCAAGAGAAGCAAAGAAAGACAGTCTTATCAGTATTGAGCTGCATATCCCGTGTTTCACACCATTCAAAAATGTTGGCAAGAGCCAAGTTAAGGTGGTCCCGATCTTAGTTGAAGTGATTTCTTGATAAAGCATGCAATCATCTGCAAACAACCTGATTTGCACGTTAGTATCAATTACAATGATTATATTGTTAATATACAGTAAAAACAATAATGGTCCTAGCACACTTTCTTGAGGGACTCCAGAGCCGACCGAAAGACAGCCCAACTGACGCTCATTAACTGCTACAAATTGTTAATGATTTGTTAAATAGTTCATTATCCATATGTTCAAAATTCCCAGAAGTTCAGTGTGTGTGTGTTTTTGTATTAGTTTGTCATGTGGAATTTTATTAAAAGCTTTGCTGAAATCTAGAAATATTGCATCAATCTGACCATTCTTATCAAGGCATGAAGCGCTTGAATGTATTACAGTAACTAACTGTGTAATTGTTGAGTAGCCTTTTCTAAACCCATGTTGGTATTTAGAGAGGACTGAGTGTTCGTCTAAAAATTCATTTATCTGATCGGCAATAATAAGTTCAATTAGTTTACAGCATGATGACGTAAGCAATATAGGATAGTAATTTTGTTATAGGGCCCGATCACCTTTCTTGTGTACAGGCACACTCTGGCTGTCTTCCAGTTATCCGGCAATTTTCAATGAAGTAAGGAAATATGATAAATAATAACAAGTAACATTGCAATGGACTCAGCATATCGCTTCAGAAACATATCTGTCATCATGGCTGTGACTTCTCTGTATATATTTTGTAAATATAATTTTGCCTGCTCTTTATCTAAGCCACAATATTGCTACAGGCAGCTGGCTCCTTGCAACATGCTGCTAATGGAACAGTGTCTCCTCGATTATCCTGTGTGTTCTCGTCTTGACTAATGGGCCTGGTCACGAGAAAGGCAATCTCTGTCAGCTTGAGCCTCTCGTGAGTGCAGCTTGTCGTAGCACAAGCTGAAGACTAGGTATTGTTCTTTGGCTTAGCATTCAGAAAAGGAGCAACACAACATATGCACTCGTCACGGGTGCAAGGCATATGTCATAGTCAAGCTTGAGTCTGATAGGTACCCAAAGGGGCCGGCAGACGAGAAAAAGACTGTGTACACACTGTGTGCTGTCCCAGAAAGGTCTCCCCATGACTAGTCTGCCGATCACAATTGTGGTGCCATGGCTGGGAGTGTCAGGGCGCAATTCCAGACTACAAAGAGTGAGTGGAAACTGTCCACTGGCCCTTCTATGACAGGGTGACAGATGAGTGACAGCCCAGCCGTCACTCCATCTCGTTGCTGGTAAAAAGGGGAGAGGCACAGGGACACCAGCATATGCGAATGCCTGCACAAAGATGATGGGGCATGCCTCAATCTCTACACTCTCCTCTCCTTAATTATCCCCCTACCTGTCTGCCAATGTAGTTGGCAGTCACCCATGCACAATTGAGCCTTTCATGTGATAGATAATTATTAACTAACCTCAACCTAGCTCAGCAGCTACTACTAACACCACATTCCATCACTCATACATACTAAAAAAATACACTTTCATGTGTGTGCGCCTAAATCCCCAAAACTTGCACATGTCATATTCAAGGAATTGGTAAGTTTATATCTAATATAAAAATTGTCAAAATGGGTGCCACTTTTCCTGTGCATGTTTTTATTGCCCACTCATGGTTGTACCTACTTATATCGTATTGTGTTTTGAAAACAGAGAACTTATATGTACGTATGTACTATTTGCATGTGCAATCAGACATTTTGCTTGGCTTCAGTAAAACAATTTATTTTTATTTTTTGCAGATAGGCTCCTTGAGGCACTGTATTCAAAGGAGTTCGTGATGAAGCACCCAGCCTTGCCCATGGTGAATGACGAGGACCCCAAGGAAGATAAAAACAGATGCACAGTTGAGGAAGATACAGAGTCTGAAAGGGCTAGATTAAAGTCACTTGTTGCAAAGCTGCCTCAGGTAAACACATCTGTTTTCTCTTGTGAGTTGCAAAGCAATATACATTAAATTTAATTTTCCTTTCTTTACTAAAATTTGTCCATCCAGTTCAAATTGTATCACATGAACCAGTTTACCTCCTATCAGTATAAGACTCCCGATGAATATGGTACCTATTAGACAAAGCACACATTACTCATCCTGCAAATGCGAAGGTGTAACCATCCTAACTTTACCTATCACCGCTCACCTGCTGGGTGTATCTGACAATTGGTCACTCAAATGTCACGAACATGCTGCACAGCTGAAAGTAAGCTTCGCATAACAAAGTAAGTAATGTTCTAAGCATCTGCAACATCTTAGTCTCAAATCAAATAAGCTTTTGATCAGATTTTGCAGAAAAGCTTCACAGATATAAGTGACCAGCTGTGCAATAATGCTACGACCCACTGTGACTACTCAGTGGCCATCGCATTGGGCTTTACAAAGTTGCGAGTTCGCGACCTGGCTGCGGCAACTGCATTACAATGGGGGTGAAATTCAGAAATGCTTGTGTACCGTGCATGGGGTGCATGTTAATAACCCGAGGTGGTCAGAATTACTCCGGAGTCTTCGACTACAGCATGCCTTATAATCGTATCGTGGTTCTGGTATGTAAAACCCGAGAATACATAATGTTTTTTTTTGTTGTTGTTGTGCAATAGGTTATTAATTCATAATCATGAGACAGCTACCTTTTGTTTGTGTTTCTGCACAACAATTTGTTGTACTGTTGAATCAAAGTTGAGTTTAAATAAACAGTTTGTTCACTTTCATTAGAAACAAGGCCCCCCCATATGGGAGCCAAAATGTCACGTTTTTCTTTTTTTTAATGTTTTTTGGTTAATGTCTTTTCTAAATTTGACTATGAGCAATCCCAACCAGACAGGCTTTTGTTGCACTCTTGATTTATTTAATTAAGCTCCTCTAGGATCTTTTTAAATGGAACTCAGGAGACCAGAGAAATATGCTCCAACTAACAGGAGTTTCATTTTCTATGACAGATGTGCAGGGGTGCAGAACTGCATGTCATAAACACGCCTAACACTCTTATCATAAATGGTAAACATCAAAAAGTGAAAGTAGCAGCTAGTTTCTACACAAACAGAAAATGACAAAGTGCTTAGCATTCACAAAATTTATTCTGGAACCAGTAGTCACTGACCAACAATTCTGACTCAGTGGGGCTCCTTGTAAGTCTGAATAAACAGAAGTGAATTTGCCAGAAAATAAGTCATTTTATTCTCCAAGTGGTTGGGGGTGGAGGGGGGGGGTGTATAAAGAAGAAGAAAACTTGTCAGACATGTTTCTGCATGTAAATATGCTTATATGCAACTTGGTCAGTCTGTACTTCGACCATTGTCATGCTGTCGTTCCAATGGCCAAACACATCTGTGGGTTTCCTTGCAAGAAGCATTTTCTAGCACTTCTGTTGCTTCATCACCGCCTTAATTGGGGCAAACGTATAGTGTGAAGTCTGCGTTAATTGAAGCTGCTTGATAATATTAAGCGACAAAAATTTGTTCCTGGTTCTTTCTGAAAGAAAGGCTTGATAGCTTGCTTCTTTGGTTTCGTTTACTGAGAGTTGTGAAAATGCTAGTTCCAATTTACAAATTTTTTTTTTCTGTTACCCAAATACAAAACTAATCAGTTTTTGTTCCGCTCTTGTTTTGTTTCTGGTGTTTGTTCCATTTAAGGGACAATTCTATTTAAGCAGATTTCATTTACCAAGATTCTACATATACAGAAACACACGGTGCACCACAGCCCAACTTGTACTGAAGTTCTCACCACTGGTGGGATTTACCTAAAGCATCTGAGTGTAATATCATTCATAGCATGCATTCTTTAAAGGGGCCCTGAACCACTCCTCGGGCTTAGTGAAAAAACACATTCTATAGACAGAATACTGTCCTGTGAGTGTCTCAGCCAAATTTTGTACTCGTGCACGACATGTGGGGCTCACAAGTGGAGCGCATTGTCACCTTTTTCTCAAACACTCGCTTTTCAACATAGGCCTTCTCCTCACCCTTTCGGAGCTGCCAGTGCCTGTCCCTTGACGTCATCAGGCAGATTCTTGTAGAGCACCGCCATTGGCCGATAGCTAACATCAATCAAAAATGGTGTTCGGATCAGTGCTCTTATTCCTGTTGTTACTGTGTATAGGTATTTATTGACTCACTGTGTATAATTATTGATGCAGTTTACTAAATAGGCTGAAGTAAGGGAAAATCTGAATGTTGAATTTCGATAAGAATTGTGTACTTCCAGAAGAAGCTGACTATCATCTGTTAACACTCAGCCGCAGCCACACGCATAGGGACTAAACTTTGATCATACTGCTAATCGGTGTCGTAGCCATTCGGTCTCTCTAGTTTCGATTAGTTTTGAACACTCAACTAGCCTCAAACCATGCGAAACTTAAGGTGAGACTACACATACATTTGCCAGCGAGTGCTTACTCCTGGCAGCTCTTGGTTAGATGCCTTGACAGACATAGCTTCATAGTGAGCTATCGACGATGCTTCTCAATGCACAATTTGGATGTGGCTACTATCCATTTGCCAAGCTGGTGCAATGCAAATCCAGTCCACACCATGTAGTG
This sequence comes from Dermacentor andersoni, assembly GCF_023375885.2. Taxonomy (NCBI): domain Eukaryota; kingdom Metazoa; phylum Arthropoda; class Arachnida; order Ixodida; family Ixodidae; genus Dermacentor; species Dermacentor andersoni. The sequence goes on from NC_092816.1 coordinate 19,576,193, forward strand.
TAACGTAGCTCGGCCAGACTATTGCACATAAGTGCAAGCGCATACTTCAGCCCTGTCATGCGCATAGCAAATGCATTACAGTTCCGTGCAGCTGGGTCTGCTACGTAATGTAGACACCGTGTCCGAATGCTGTGATGAGTCCACTTGCTGAGTTCACTGTGGCTCGCTGAGGACAACCTGAGTGGCCTCTGTGGGCGACGTGGTCTCTGGGGGCGACGTGGCTCCAGGTGCGAGTCAAGCCTGCCCGAGCTCCAGCATCTGACCAGAACAGGTCGTCTACTTTCCTAGATGCGCACCTTCGAGCTTTGTCATGATCATGGTCGAAGCTCATTACGTGCGAACATAAAGATGACATTTCATTCGACCGTCAGAGATTGTGCGATTACCATAGAGATAAGTGCGAAAGGAAATGTGCAACTTGCCAGTAAAGGAAAGAAGGCCGGGCCTAGCTATCTAGTGCACTCTGGCACAGCAAAGGGATGAGACACTGTGAACTCCACTGTAAGTTGAAGGATAGCCTTCGATTTTGGCTATATTCGTGAACATCCAAAATTAAATTTGAACTGCGTGCCATGGTGTCATTCAGTAGGTGGAGTGTCAGGGGCACACCCCGCTCCATCGTTGCGTTTGCAGGGCAAGGCATTGAAGAAGGAATGGGAGCTGTGCAAAGGGGATCATAAGCCGTCTTTGATTGCCAATAGCTCTATTTCTGCTGAACTTTTTATGGAACTATTTCTGTTTTTTATGGCAAAGTATTCCTTAAGTAGTCTATTTTAACTTCAAATTAATTTCTCGACTTCAATAAAAAGTGGTTCAAGGCCCCTTTAATAAATATTTCATTATGTAAAAGCTTTATATTTTCTTTCAGGCAACATGCATAAAAGTGGAGTCAGCATCCATCAAAATTCTCAGGGAAAACTGGCAAAAGTATGTCAACATTCTGCTTTTCCTTTCTACAAATCAAGTTTGTATAATCTGTGTGTATGGCAATGAGCCTATTACAAGGAGCATTTCACACATGTAATAAGCTATAATAAACATAGAGGATTTCTTGGCCTAAAAGTTACAACAAGAAACAAATATTTTAATGTTAAGTATACTTCTTCTTTTTTTTTATTGTAACTAAACAAGCATTGAGCCCCTAGGTTTCCTTTATTCTGCTTGCTCATGTGTACGTTTGTGTCATCGTCATCATCACAGCCCGCAAGTGCTAGGCTGCTGTTTTGTTTCTTTACAATGGTGTTGTGAATTACAAGCTTAAGAGAGAGAGAGAGAGAATCAACTTTTATTGAGCCCTTAGTAAAGGTTGGTGCGCGCTGGCACCAGACGGGGTGGAACCTTCTTCTCAGGTCCCATACGCGTCCAGCAGTTCCTGGCCCTTAGCTGCCAGCGCGAGCTGGGTCGGTAGGTCGGGGCTGGACAACAAGGTCTCCCATTGCTTGGGGGGGTTCTTGAGCTTAGTGCACTCTGCAAGGATGTGTGCTAGAGTGCCTTTTGATTGCCTGCAAAATGGGCATGAAGTGTCATGCTCTGTTGGGAACATCTTGTGCAAGAGCACGGGAGGCGCTAGCGACCCCGCTTGCGTGTGTCGCACGATCGTTTGCTGCCTTCGGCTGAGTTGTGGATGCGGACAGGGAAGCCTACATCTGCCGCTTCTGTACATTTGGGAGATGTCTTTATAATTTGTCACGGGGTGCGGTAGCTCTGGCTCATCCTTGTCCTGGATTGACAGTTCTCGGGCATAGGGGTTGGCGAGTACGTTGCCTTCCACTTGTGAGTGAGCTGGGACCCACACAAGCTCAACAGCCCATCCCGGTGATTTGCATTTGGTGAGGATCGCGAGTGCCGTGGGAGAAATGTTCCCCTTGCGGTAGCTTGCGTAGACGGTCTTGGAGTCTGGGACCACGGTCCTCACTCCCGGTTGTGCGAGTGCAAGGGCCACGGCCACTTCTTCTGCTTCGGCTGAATTCGTCGTCCATATCGACGCGCCTGTGACCAGTTTATCGATGGTGGTGACGACCACCGTTGCTCTGGTGCCGTGCTTGGGAAGCGAGCGTCCGCGTAGAGAACCTTGGGGTCCTCTTCCGGCTGTCGAGCCAGTGCCTTGGCCTGCGCAGAGCGTCTCTCGTCGTTCCTTCCCGGCTGCATGTTCCGGGGGAGGGGCTTGGTCTTAATAATGTCTCTCCACGTTGTGGAGAGCGGCTCCATTGTCGGTTTATGTTCAAATTGCCATCCTATCTTGCGTAGGACGGCCCGGCTGTGCTCTGTCCGGCTCAGCCATGCTCTCTGGTGGGATAGGTGTGCTTCCACCAGCTCTTCCACCGTGTTGTGGGCACCCATGTCCAGCAGCTTCTGCATTGACGAGTAGACTGGGATGCCCATGGCGAGCTTGACTGCTTTCCTTATCGTCGTGTTCAGCGTCTCGCGGTTCACCTTCGTCAGCTTGAGGTACGGGGCGAAGTACGTTACGCGTGACACGACGAATGCCTGCACCAGGTGCAGTGCGTCTTCTTCTTTGATCCCTCTGTTCCAGTTGGTGACTCTCCGGATCATGCTCAGGACCTGCTCTGATGTGGTCTTGGTCTTGTTGACGGCTGCGTGCGCCTTGCCGTCACTGCACAACAGCAGGCCCAGTATCCAGATCTGCTGTGTTGGCTTTATCTCTGTGCCATCAATGGTAATAATTATGTTCGGCGGCAGCTCTTTCTTTGGTCTTCTGGGCTGTACCATGAGCTGCTCCGATTTCTGTGGAGCGAAGCTCAGGCCGCAGGTTGTGGCATACTTGTGGACGGGCGTTGCTGCTCTCTGCAGGGCTTCCTCCGCCAAGGCACCGGACCCCACGTGGTTCGTCCACACCGCTATATCGTCGGCATAGAATGCGTGGTCCACACCTTCGATCTGATTGAGTAGTTCGGGCAGGGCCAGGAGGGCCAGGTTGAAAAGCAGAGGCGACAGGAGCGACTCCTGTGGGGTACCCCTGTCTCCGAGCTCCACAGGCTCGGACCGTTCGTTTCCTATCCGGATAGTCGCCGTTCTATTGGTTAGGAAATCTTTTATAGCCGTAGGTCTTGCGGCCACACCCCGTCTTGTGCAGCTTCTCGAGCTTGCTGGCGTGGGACACGTTGTCGAAGGCCCCCTCGAGGTCCAAAGCCAGTATACCCCGGGGCACGTGCCTTGTTGCTCTCTTAATCACTAGTACAAGTAACTGGACCAGGACGTCTTGGGTGCTCAGGTGCTGGCGGAATCCATACATGGTTGCCGGCATCTGACTCGTCTCATCCAGGTGTGCTTGAAGTCTCCTAAGAACCATGTGTTCCATGACAAGCTTAAGATCACCATTGCATTCCATTGATCGTCATGCGTTGCTTTGTCTTTCAGGTTGTCATTAGCCAAGATCGACAAACTGAGGCATTAGAAGTGCTCGGCATGGGGCAGGTCAACACCACTGGTGTTGAAAAAACTTGCCTGCAACTGCCCGTGAAATCTGGAAACTCTGTTTTACATTGAAGCTGTATATGCCTAAGCGAAACACTCGTGGTCCGACCACAGAAACCCTACTGCGGGATTATGAGCCATTGTTTAGGGGGGTATGAGCCATTGCATTCGTCTTGCGTGACAGACGGACAAATTTCTCATTGGGTAGGCATAGAAATGCTTACGCATTTAGAACATGTGCATTTATCTACGTATTATTGCAGGGAAGGGACATAGAGGAGGACGGGGTTAAGACAAGATCATGGTGACGCAATTATCTCGCAACAAACGTGTGGCGCAACCTTGGCTACGCCAATAGTGACATCGTTTCTCTCTTGCAGCAGAGCACGCACGCAACAGTCTCTCTCCGATTTCGCAATGGGTTCAGAAATGTGTTCCTGTCTTGAATTAAATAGAATGTGCAGCCCCTATGTATCACTTGGTAACTACAGTGCATAACCGAGTCATAAACACTATGATTAACGCATTACGAAACACAAATGCATAAAATAATTCAGGAAGACTTTGATGAACCCGCTGGATTAACACAATGAAGTGCTCATTGCACCCCTCCATGATGGTTATTATGCGAAGCACAATGTGTGGCATTTCAAATGTGATAAACACAAGCCAAGCATGTATGGAACCTCATTAAGAAACAAAAAATCAACCAAAAATTGAGATAGACTTTAATAAACCATCAGACTTAACCCAGTGATAAACATCAGGGCCACACATTTCAGCTTCACTGGTTTACCACCTCTACGGTGTGCATGGGCGGTAAATTCTTTTTTATACTAGACTTACCAAAACACATGGTAGACTCTGTTCACTGTGTTATATATAAGTTAGTACTTGGCACTTTATGAAATTAAATATAACAATATAAGAGTCAAAAGGAAAGGCGATGTGATTTGACAGTGCCAGCAAATGATACACCTTATGTATGTATGTCATAAATTGATATCACTCTAAATATAGAAGTCGTGTCTTAGGTGAACTTGCACGTGATTTTACTCTTTATCTCTACATAAACGTTTTGCTTAGATGTGCAGAACCAGTTTGCAATAACGGAATCACATCCCAAACTTGCAGAGGTCTCTTCCTCGAGGCACGTGCTTTCACTGCTGAGCTGCTGCAGGACTCCAACCAGAGTTGCTTTGCCACATGTATGCTATCCCTGTCCAACGTATCTCTCACCGGTGACCAATTCCACCTTGTTGCACTTGCAAGGGCCGAAGCCACAGGCAAGGTGAGGTGTTACACAGTAGCAACTGTTTAAATGCATTTGCTGTTGCAGGCTCTCTCCACCATCATCATCATATTTTATGTGACCACTACAGGACGAAGGCCTCTCTGCGATCTCCAATTACCCCTGTCCTGCGCCAACCAATTCTAACTAGCACCCACAAATTTTCTAATTTCATCGCCCCACCTAGTCTTCTGCCGTCCTCGACTGCGTTTCCCTTCTCTTGGTACCCATTCTCTCCCCCTCACTCAAGTTTATGTAAGCCATTTGAACATAGCCATCAGCCTCAGGCTGAATAAATAAAGGATCTCGCCCAGTATATAATCGTGGGCCAGCTGCGTACCAGCCAAGCTTTTTACCAGAGAGCTATGCCAAATGGGTTTCCGGGACTTGTGCCACACCCAAGAAGAAAATGGTGTTGCTGGTGCAGTGTGTCCCATCACCTTCATGCAAAATGTGCCACTATGTCTATTGTAGCTAGCAGGGATGCTTAAAATCTCTGGCATTAGAGTGAAATTATACTGTACACTTAAACCCACTTATAGCTATAGTAGAATCTCATTCATGCATTTTGGAACAAAAAAAAAAAGCGTGTGAAAAACGTACTAACCGGGAAAACGTACAATCCGAAGTAACAAAAAAATTGACAGACTCAACTATTGTTGACATCTACGTAATGCGAAGCGTCGCAGGGATCGTTGTGGCACAAGACGCCGACGCGCGTTGAGCTGATGGTGCTCAGGCAGCCCGAGATGCGTTTTGTTGATTTTCTATTGCGTGGTGTTTTAAGAGGGCGGCAGGAAAACGAAATGAAATCGAGCTGATGGGCGACACCGGATGCCGCTGAAGCGAAACATGATGCCCACATTGCGCCGCCTGCAGCATGGAACGGCAGCGTGTTTGGATTATCGCCTACTAAAGGTGGCAGTGCGCTACCAGTGGCACTATGCGCCACGTGCTGTAAAACAGATAGGTGAAGATACTTATCGCAGTGAGTTTGGCGGCGATAGTTCTGAATGTGGCGTGCGACGGCCTAAGTGGAGATTTGCTGGTGCCAGAATAAGAAACTGTGTGCACCATCATTTTCACATAAAACGAGCGACTATATACTGTTCTCGATTGCGCATGCCTCGTGCCTTTTTTTGTTCACACGGGATCTAACGGCCGGAAAACGTATACGATCGCAGTCTGCAGCAGAACACGGCGGCACATTTTGGTTATTGCCTGTTAAAAGTGTGCGCTACGCATCCGACAGTGCCACGCGTTGTGAAACAGATAGGCGAAGATGTTTATCGCAATAGGATTGACAGTGATAGCTTTGAATGCCGCGTGAGACGACCCCGGAGGATATTTGCTGGTACCAAAATAAAAACTTTGTGTGCGCCAGTGTTTTCACATGTGATGGGTGGGTGAGTATTGCGGTGAAACTGCTGCGATGAGCAGCTATATACTGTTCTCAATCGCGTGCATGTCGCACATTTTCTTGTTTACATGGGATCTAGTGGTGGGAAAACGTATCATACGATTGCAGTTTGGCAACGCACTGAACGTTGGTGCCGAAAATTGTCTTTTCCGGGAACGTATCAATGGGTAAAAAATGAGTGTGACTCTATCGGGTCATTTTTTGTGTTCTTGATTGCGAATGTTGGCACCAGGAAGATGTACGTTCAACGAGGTTCTACTGTATACCGGTTTTAACAATGTATTGGTTATAACAATTAGAAGCTGCTGCACCGTCAACTTTTCTATGTTTTCTATAGTGAAATAATCCCACTTACTACAATGCCCCCATGCCACATTGTTATAACCATGAAGTCTGGCTGCGGGTTGTCTGTGCTGGAAGGTAATGTAATGCGAAATCTTTGAAAAGAAAAAGAAAAATTTGAGCCACTCCACCCTCACCCACCGCCCCAACGGCCGCTGTGCGCTCATACAATGGAACCTGTTTTTCAGCCTTCTCCGCATCGCCAGCCTCTCGCGCCTCTCTCTCATCGCCCTTCCACCCCTGCGAACATGAATAGACTGCACCAACTGCACTGGCAGCGCTGCTCCCAGATTTATCACTGGCTCTTAATTCTAACCAGTTGAGTCAGCGAATTGAATCCCCCATGCTCATCCTTGATGGTTGTGTCGAAGTCATTCCTCCTGGCCACCTGATTTCTCCGCCTCATTTGACTCGCTACCGAAACGAAAGATGGCGGATCTGCCCACTGATCATCGGCAATACACAATGTTGCCGGTGAGAAGAAAGCAAACTGCTATAGATTTGGAAATGTAAAACGTAAGAAAGTGTGCAACTTGGTGAAGAAGTACGGACTATCGCAACCAACAGTGTCGACAATCATCCGCTCAGCAGAGAAGATTGACAATGAAAACTGCTTGGTAGACAATGGGGGCAAACGCGTTTGACAAGGTGCCTATAAAGAGGTGGAAGAGGCCCTCTATGAATGCTTTCTCAGTGCCTGGGCCATGAACTTGCCCATCACCGGGCCAGTTCTGTCCACGAAGGTGAAGCAGTTCGCCCTACTCATCAACAATGTGGACTTCCAGCCAGTTGGGTAGCGCTTCAAAGAGAGGCACGCCATTGTTTACAAAGCCGTCACAGGCGAAGGAGCTTCGCATGACGTGGAAGCAAAACAGTGTCCCGCATCCTCAACAATTACGTTGACATCAATGTATATAATGGTGACAAAACAGGACTGTTCTTCCAGATTTTACCGTCCAAGACACAAGCACTCAAAGGAGACACGTGTAAGGGCAACAAAAGCAGCAGGCTGTGCCTCGCTGTGTTTTTGTGCGCCAACATGGACTGGAGTGACAAGTGCCCCGCATTTGTCATTGGGAAATTAAAAAAAAGTCCACACTGCTTCTGCAATGCTGCCAGGATATTGGTACGCTACTGTCACAACTGCAAGACATGGATGGCGTGAAAACTTTTTCGGGGGTGGCTCTTGGAGTTTGATCAATGTATCAAGCAATCTAAGGGGAAGGTGGCACTCATCCTAGATAATTGTAGTGCTCACCACTCCATGCCCAAGCTCTCAAGTGTGGATGCTTTTTTCGTTCTGCCGAACACAACGGCAGGCTTGCAGTCCTTGGACGCTGCCGTGATCGCCACATTTAAGGTCATATATCATCGCTGCATCCTGAACAAGTGGGTCTTGTTGGTGGACATGGGCACGCGGACAAGCAGGGAGCAACCAGACTTGAAGATCAATGTAGTGATGGCCGTGCAGATCATCTTTGGTGTGTGGTCCGAAGTAAGCACTTCTATGGTGCGGAACTGCTTTAGGAAAGCATGCTTTGTCCGAGGCAGCAGTGACTTATACGAAGCTTGCGAAGCTCCCACTGATGAAGTGATACCTGAACTTGGTCCACAGTAGACGAGGATGAGGACGAGGACGCATTAGAAACATTAGAATTTCTAACTGATGAGGCAGTCATTGCGAACGTGCTTGCATCGATAGTGGCGGCAACAGTGGCAGTGACGATGGCAGCGATGATGCAGTAGAGCAAGCTGCCTCAACGTTCTCCTCGCAGGAGGCCATGCGGATGATTCAGTCCCTACAAGGTCTCATTTTCACAAGGGACTTTCCACTGCACTGGCATTCCTTGGTGAAGGATGTCGGCAAGCTTTGCTTGAAGCAAGGAAGGCTGATGGGCAGGAGGCTTTCTCGTGCAAGAGCCAGTGAGAAGTACATGGCAAGATAGTTGTGGAAATCGCCCTCCAGCGTTTCTTCTGGATTTCTTCAGCTGATAGGCTGCCGTGGCAACCTTCTTGCATTTTTCGAAAGGCCCCTTTTGGGGCCACCCACACGATGTCTCGGCAGAGCTCGCATGCCATTTGCCGCCCGTGAGCCCTCTTTGATGTTGTTATAGCAGTTCCATTCTTAAACAACGACCGCCGCGGCTTGTCACATGCAATCAGAGTACACAGGAAGCAGGGTTAAACAGTTAAACGAATCAATACAATCGGCAGCCGGATGGAGATAAGTGGTGGGGAGAAGCACCATTATAGTTTTCTCACAACAGCTCTGCCAGCACCCTATTTTGATTTTTTTTCATGCAACCCAGTTATAACAATTATCAGTTATAACAATGGAATTTTCGTGGCACTTGAATATTGTTATAAGTTGGTTCGACAGTAATAGAAGGAAGTGCAGTGGTACAATGTGCATAATAGGAGCTGTATTTCTACTCTGGGCATCCTTTCTCTATACAACAAACTATTGCTTCTATGCATTTTTAACATGCTAGTGCATTCACTATGCCCTATAGTTATTGTTTGAGTCAAATTTTTCATAAAATGTAATTGTACTGCTCTCTTAAGCTTCATCACGAGCAAGTTGATGTGAACCTGAAGTTTGCCTCACTGCGGGCTGCCTACTCAGAGGATGAACTGCGGCACTGGGCACAACTGCTCTCTTCAATGTCACAGCAGAAAAGTGAGAATACATGTGCACCATCTGCTTCCAAGAAGACTTTATCCGAGAGGTAAGTAACTACTTCAATACATGATTCACTATGTGCATGCTGTGTCAAATGCACAGTGTACTTGAATCATGAGTGTCCTTCATGAATGCAAAAAACTTCACTGAATTCCGCACTTCTCGGTGCTGTATAAAATGACTTGTTCATTTTCTGTTTTCTTCTACCTTCCTAAAGTCTCCTGTTGTCTGCAGTGGAATTCATTGTGTAGCAAGTATAACTGCACAACCAAAGGCACTGGCCTTGGAAGCATTGTTTTCTTTTCAAAAGAATGTAGAGACGTAAATGCTTTGCATTGTGCCAGTTTTGTTCTTTAGTGTATGCTTTTTAGTTGTGTTTACTTAAGTAAAAAAAAAGTTGAAGCTTTTCTCCATACGTGCCATTTTCACTTCAGCACAATTTTGTGTACAGACAGAGTGAAAAATGAACTGTCATTTAACACAAACAGCAGTTATGAGCTAGGGAATGGATTAATCATGTTCATTTGGTGATTCGTGCAACATCCTATGGTTCAGACATGACACAGTGTTAATTAACAGAAAAAGAAAAGAAGAAAAAGTAAAGGAAAAGAAGAGAAAAAGATAAAAATACTTTTAAACAGGTGTAACTGGAATTGAAGCAATGATCATGCAATTTCAAGTTGGGCATCCTGGTGGCTATGGTACTGTTCCTTGTCTTTCTTTTTTTTTTTCTCTGTCCCTCTTGTTACAGAATTTAACATAACATCACGGAGCAAATCCCACATTAAGATTCAAGCTTGAAATTGAAGGTTACAACAAAAAGTGCGAACTGCACACCAGTTTGATCGTATAGTACTACTGTATTGTGAAAGCAAATACAGTTAACCATTTTTACAATGAAGCTGCTTGTAGACTTCCAAAATACTTCGTTCTACAGTCCAGTGTATTTTAAATATTGCACGCCGTGCTGCTTGCAATAGAGCATGCTAAGCAGATTCAGCAAGAGAAAGCCTTTATTCAATATGAATTCAGTAGGTATATAGAGCAAAAGAAGTTGCTCAGTTTCTTCTGCACACTTCATCCACTGGAATGTTCCACTTGTGGGGATGCGTGACTCTCACGCCTCCCCTGAGATCTAGTTTTCCCGCATAGCTCGTCTCCTGCAGGGCGGCTTCGCCCGTCGCGTGACCTGGCGCCCGCGGCGGTCGGAGTGGTTGAAGTGCAGTGCGAGAGATGGCGCTAGTGTTGCGCTGCAGCGGGGTTACTTGGGCGCCGGGAGACAGGCGCTTCGGTCTTTCCCGGCGGGTCGGGGGACAGCGTGGACGTCCCGCGCGCCGCCGACCCATGCTTCTGCGAGACCGCCTCGCGTGGCCGCCTTGGAACGCGCCACCGTCCGCGTGACCGTACACGCGAATGACCAGGCGTTGGGATCCAGCATGGGGCGAACATATTCGCTCGCCATGCGGTCGCGGTAAGTCGGACTTCTAGATTTGTCGCGCGCCCATCGGCATGTTTTGGGGATAGCAACTCGGCTAGCTGGCATTGATCTATGAAAGGTGCAATAAATGCCCTTGTGATTGTTTGCACTACTGTGTTGTCGTTCCTTTGTCCCAAGAGTACGGAGGAGAACCCCGTCTCTCCCACACACTGCAACTGATATCGCGACAAGTAGGTTTGTGGCATGCGCAGCAGCAAAACCCAGGAATGATGCAAGATACAGCCACATAGCTTCAAATGCCACTGTTGTCTCCCTTGTCATCAAATTTCTTGGTTTGCTTAGAGTCTTCATCACTGTGGCTTTCATCGACCTTAGTGTTCTTTGCGTCATCGATGGCGTTTGAACTGATGGCGTTTGAAGTCAGATGGCTTTTGAAGCGGGGGAGCTACTATAGCTACTGTGGAGTCCGAACAGCCTCGCGCAGTCTTTCTTGTGGTGTCGAGTGGTACTCTCTGTGGGCACCACAGCTCAGTGGCACCTATGGAGGGTAATGGTGTCAGTGCTACACTTGTTTGTTCTAAAGTACAAATCAGCCATCAAGGATACCTCTAAATTCCTTCATTGTATGGAAGAACTTGTAGTGGTCTTTGCTTAGAGGCATTTACAATACATGTGAAAGATAAAAATTTGCCCAGGATATGTAGAATCTTTCATTATTCAGGATATTTTGTAGTAAAAGCATTCATGTTAGTATCGCTTGACAGCCGATAACACTTACATCTCATTTTCATATCCTTGCGTCATCATATAATGGCTAATATACTTCCATGTTTTCCTAGTAGTACCTTCATTTTGTCAAAATTTGTGGGGATGTGCGACTCTCACGCGTCCCCTGATATGTTGTTTTTCCGCATAGCTCCCGTCTCCTGTAATCCGGCTTCGCTGCGTAGCTTGATGCAAGCAGCAGTCGGTCTGGTTGAAGCGCATTTCAAGAAATGGCGAGTGTGGCTCTGCTAACGCCACCTAACGGTGGGGTTACTTGGGCGCAAAAAAGGGGAAGGCTCTCCCTCTTAGGCTCGGGTTCGGCAAGCGGCACGGACGTTCTGCTGCAAAATAAGTAAACATTTACATGCAGTGGTGTGTTTTGCTTGATTTGACTGCTGCTAATAAAGTGATTATGCGTCCTCTTCCCCAGGTTAAACTAACGTTTCTACATGAAAACGCAAGGCTCTTTTCAGAAGTGCTCTCACTTGTGCGCGCTTTGCCTCCGTAGCTTTCCCTTCATAGCCACAGAAAGTTGCCCCCGAGTATAGCAAGGTGTGCCTAGCATATCCCTCTGGCCAATGGATGGCTCTGTAGAATGCAATCTGTACAATGCAGCAAGCTGCAGTGTAGACATTACTGGAACTGGCCCCTGCAGCGATACCTTCTTTGGGAGCTCACACAGACTGCATCTGCTTTCTTTGTACATGATGCAGCTTGTTTCATGTGCACAATAGCACAGAAGCTTGCAGAAAACTGCACTTTGCATAAAGCATCAGGATTGTCTAGGAATTTCCAGGAGTACTACAGGTAGCACTAAAGCTCTCTCAGTGCTCTTCAGAAGTACTGGATACTGGAGATGAAAGGTTCTTGTCAAGATTGCTTCGGAGTACCTAAAGCCATTGAGAATTTGAGGACTGACATAATTTTGTTATTCAATACTTAGCCCTGCAGTATAAACGGGTGACGCACCTCATATGTACATAAATACTCGTAGCTTGTTCTCTCCAGTAAAGTCCAGCAGGGCTGATAACTGTTGTCTGCTGTAATTGAGTTAGGGGAATCAAACAGTCTTGAAGTAGCAGTTTCTTTTTTTCTTCCATTTTTCGAGGTCACAAGTGTCTTAGAATGTGCAAGAAGATAGAGATTGATTTCCTCAACATTCTTTTGAACATGCAGGTTTTCTTCTTTGAAGATGCTTATGCGAGCCTCAGCTGAACTTGAAGATGTCTCAGTATCAGTTAAAACTGCAGATTGTGAACCAGTTTCTGCTGGAGTGCTACGTGCCAGGCTCAATGCGGATGTGGGATCACTGCTGCCAACAGGTAATATCCTGTTTCAGCACTTGCACGTACACAGCCACTTTCTTTGTGCACAGCTCCCAAGGCAATGTTAAACACGAACCATCTGCACTAGCCGGAGGTATTCAGAGTTAACCCTTTCAGGGTTCAAGCTGCTCAGTTCAGGAATATTGCTGTTTTTTATATGCAAGCATGTAGCGCTACATTGCGTGCAGTCACGTCATGACTGCATCACTGTGAACTGTCATGACCATAATAGTAATAAAACAGCATGCTTAAGCACAAACCAGTGACTTCATTGTTAAACTATCACTTGACTTTTTCTTTTAGCTCTAAATGTCAGCAAATGCAAGTCTTGCTGCTTAGCCTTATGTCGGGAGGTTTATTTTCATTTCTTAGTAAATCAGTGCAAGCAATGTCATTTGCTTATGTTCTGTATTTAAAACAGTGAAGCCTTATTGTACAGAAATTGCATCTGACGCAAAAATAGCTTTGTTATATACAATATTCGTTATAACCATACATTCGTTATGCACTTATACCGGCGAGAAACATTTTATATTTACTATGTTATATCTGTTAATTCGTTATACTTATGTTACTTATATCGACATTCAATTATAAATATTCTTTTCTGCCTGAGACAGTTACAGTAAAACCTCATTATGATGAACTCCGAGGCTTGCAAAGATTTTAACCTTAAATAGGGTAGCTCAGTGTAAGCGGAATTCTGTATAATATGCTTACTCAGTTTGCTCATCATATACATACATTTTATTAATCTCAAAACAGTGGCAAAATGAAAAATGCAGTCCCTATTCCTTGACAGGTGATAAATTACTAAAACAATAAATTACGCACACTCACTTGGTAGTTTCTGCCTGACTGTAATGTGTGGACTGTAATGTTGACAAAATAAATATTTTAGGAAAATATTGTTTAACCTTTAGTGAAAAATATTGCCACGAAAAGAAGTTGATTCCAGAGCAGAGTCAGGCATCGAAATAATTACCAGCTGTATTAAAGAAAGCACAGGTAGCTTCCTGCGGTCACGTCAGTCTGCAGAATTGCTGACCTTCAGGTCTTGTTTCTTCAGGTTTCATTTAAACAGGGCATGTGCGTATTGTATTGTGCTAGTAACTTTGAAGCATGTGTCTTAGTTCATTCTTTAATTGTACAGAGGAGGAGGATTTGAGGAGGAAGTTAGTAGCAGAGCACACTGTTGCATGAAGGCAAAGCAAAACCAATAAATTAATTAAAGTTTGTGAGCTCAGAGCTTTCCATTTCTGCAAGCTCTTGCTAGCAAAATGTGTTTACAATGCATTTATTCTGTGTGTTACTTTCTTTTTACGTAATACTGAATTTGTTATTTTTTCTTACTTTTATTTTAGGAAAAGATCAAGCTGTAAACCCAGAACTAAGGTGTGTATTTGAATACATTAGCCAAGGAAGTGCACGTGCAACAGAACTGTGAAACAAATTGTGCATTGAGGTGGTAACTGCATTCAATGGCTACTGTGAAATGTGTCAGCCAATTTAGGTTTCATTATTTTTATCTTGCACACACTTGAATGGTAAAGATGCTATATCACAATTAAATATGCAGCTCTGAAGTGATGTTGGAAACAGCATGGTGCACGCTGGGGTCCCGTGATACACTGAAGCCATATCAGCTGAAGAAGAGCCATGTTTGGAATGTTCCGTTCTCTATCGGCATGATGCTACTGAAGGTATTGTTTCACTTGTGTGGTTGTTTGCCTCTATCCATGCACTGATACACAGCGATTCTATTTTTCATGTTTAGAAAAAGAAACAATATATTTATTATGAATGACAGAGGGTGATCAGAGTGTATGTAGGTTACATATTTTTGTGATAATCCTTTTTTGATTAAATATACTGGCACTTTATTTTTTGAATAAGCAGAGTGCTCTTACTCCGGTATTGAAACTAACCCCACTCAAAACATGTTCCACTCTCACTGTTTATGATGTGTGTAATGTTTAACCTGCAAAATTTGCTTTAGATGAAGTGATAAACAACTGCCTTCGTTGATAAGTATAAAAATGGTAATAAATGAAGTAGCATGCTGACAGAAGGGATGCTAAATAGAAACACTGATGGCACATCTTTCTGATGTGCCTAAATTAAAATGTTCTCTCATATTGAAAGTTTTGCAACAGAGAAATTTCTGAGAACTTGCTAGGCTGAATATTTGCTTCTTTTAAAAAGCAATTTAGCCCTTCTTTACCAGATAAAAAACCAATTAGACCAACGTAGGCTGTCAAAATTCATGGCATCATGGTGAGCTGATGCATTGCCACCTGTCTCATATTTGCGCCTTTTCTGGTCAAACTTCCCATCATGGTAAGAGTGGCTGTTTTATTATTACAGAATCATAATTCACTAATGAAGTCTAAATAAGTCATCTTCTTTAGTGTCCCTTTAATATGACTTTCATGTGGTTTAGTTCTCACCAAGCAAGGTTACTCGGGTGTCCCAGACAGTCTTGACACTATACTGTTTACTCGTTCAACATTACTTTTTACTCCTTCAACATCAACGTAATCATAATGTAGTACTCACATAGCCTACTCAAAGGACTGTCAACTGACCAAGTTTCCTTTCTGTCATGCCATACTAGACTCGGCACAGCAGCTCAGACCTGCGCATCCAGTGCATGCTGGGAGGTGTTCACGCAGAAGTCAATCCCCTCGTAACTGGCCTGCTGGAGCACTGGTCTTCCAAGCTGCAGGCCAGGTCTAAGGAACATAAAACTGAGCAGCCAGCCACTATGGAGTCCAAAGAGGTATGCTTTTTTTTTTTTTTTCTTTGCACTACTTATGACATTAGCCACTGCCTAGTAACTACTCCTGACAATTTACAGAGGGTTCCACATTATGTTAACCAAGCTTTCAAAGAAACTTGCTCATTTGTGGTTAGCACCTAGCTGCTTTTCTATGGATGTTTTCTGTACAGCCCCCTCAACAGCGTGCACTTGCTTGTTTTCTGGCTGTCCATATTCTAGCAAACAAAATGTCGAGAGCTTTCAGTAGGTAAGAACTGTAAGATAGAACACAGGGTGAGCGAAATAAAGTTCTGTACTGTAATAGTAAATCAAGCTAAAATGTAACTGTCACATTTACACTTCTGTGCCCTCGACTGCTGTTCATGATGCTTACCATCTTTTAACTTTCTGATTCTCTCCTGTTAAGTAATATACAGGGTGTTTCAGCGAACACTTTTAAAATTTTTTAAAGGTTGCCTGTGGCAGATAGCTCAATTCTAGCTTATGAGCCGGTCTACTCGAAGTGGTGGACACTACTTGGACAAAAAATAAAAATGTGAAATTGTCTAATTAACAAGAATTCACTAATTAACTTTTAGATAATTATCTTATGACCCATATTGCAATTTACAAATTTTACCAGTGGACTTTGCAAGGCAGATCCACCTGGAACGAATTCTCAGGACGACACCATTTTCGAGATGTAAATTCCCGAACTTTGCGGAGAACTGCATTGGCATTCTAGTTACTTGTGTGCTTCAGTGCATGAAGCAACATTTTGTTAACAAATTAACTAGAACGCCAATGCATTTCTCTGCAAAGTTTGGGTGTCATCTGGAAAATTTGTTCCAAGTGGATCCGCCTTGCGAACTCCACGTCCATAATGTGTAAATTGCAATATGGGCCATAATGTAATTCGTTAGAAACTTAATTAGTGAAATTTTATTAATTAGTTGATTTTGCATTTCAATTTTTTTTGCAAGTATTGTCCGCTGCTTCGAGTAGATCAGCTCACGAACTAGAATTGTGATACCTGCCGCAGGCAACGTTTAAAGATTTTTGAAAGTGTTCGCTGAAACACCCTGTATATATAACAATGGTAGCATTTTTATAGTGCATAAAATATTGCAACTGCGTTAGTAATGATTTTTATACATAGCATATATTGAGTACAGTTTATCTATATACTCAGCGTGCATCTCATCTATATTTCCTGTCCACTGTTCTTTTTTCTTTTTTTTGCATGAAGTGTGACAAGTCTGAATGTAGTATAACCTAAGCAGGCGACACCACCATTGTGTTTTCTGCAACAGTATAGCCAGTTAGGATGTGGTTAGACTCAATTTTTGTTACTGCCTTGCTAGTTTGTATTAACTGATATATAAAATATTGGTTCTTTTTTTTTTTTGCTAATTGTCTTTCTTTGATAAGGTTATCGATTCTAATTCAAATGAGTCAAATTTATTTGAAACATGCTGGGCAAACCTTCAATGTAGTTTACCTTCAGGTTAATTATTCTATGTAGTGTGTGTATGTGTGTGTATTGGTCTCAAGCCAACTTCAAGTAAAATAGCTTGAGTCATGCTCTGGTCACGAAACCACAGCATCACTTGTGCTGGTAGTTGTTTTTGAGCCAGCCACTGTTCCCGAGCATCGCACCACTAGTCAGAATCATAAGTAGTGCCTTGCTTTCAGGCTGATAATGATGACATGTGGTACACTAAACTAGTGGCTGAATGACAGCATAAATAATGTTAGCCACTAACATAATTACTGTATGTTACATCGATTGGTATGTAAGATCGGCCCAGCAATTGTGCTCTCATATTAATTTGTGAGGTCACAAAAAGATTAGATGTTGGACTTTATTTGATGATGCAATGACTGTGACATGAAGTGTAGCTGCTTAAGGTCAGAGTTGCCACATCATTTTAACCTTTTGTGTACTTCTCAAGTGCCAAACAATATATGCAATATGGGTCCATTCTTCGCCCACTTAATTCAATAGACACTTTATTGTGTAGGCATTCTGTTTGATGAGGATGCACTATTTTTGAAACAAAATCAAATCTTTAAATAAATCTTAAGTATGATGTGCCTAGGTTTGAATCATTGTGGATCAAGTGTACAACCTAACGCATCTGCAAATTTTTCTACGCTTCGTTATTAAATGTCTTCATCAAGTTCGTATCATGTGACATCTTCCTATCTTCAGGCTGGCCCAGCCTTGTCTCTGCATCTGAGTCTGTCAGACACGAACCTGTTTGGTCTGAGCTCAGCTGAGACAGGTGCACTTATCCGACTAGACAGCCTGAATGTGGATTGCACCAGTGCTAAGGTGTACGTGAACTTGGAAGGCTGTGCGTTAGCTGCTCTGCGCAACACTGTCCAGGTGAGATACACTGAGCGCTTAACACAATGCATTATTGGGCTGCACTTGGTGCGTGATCCTCAAAAAAGGGAAAAAAATTTAAATAGTACCTCACTACTGCAAGCTGGATAGCCCCGTCTTCTGTACTGTTTTCAGTTCTGTACGTTTGTCTTATCCTATGCATCTTATACCTTCCCAAGGACGTATTCTTGAGCTAATATTATTGTTTAGTTCACCGTTTTGTAGTTGTTCGTTGTTATACCATTTGTCGACTCAGCACCAAACCACAACTTTGCTTGCCATTTACGGTGAAGCAATGCTAGTTAGACCTAGCCAGCAGGTGTGCGAGGTGGCAGGATTTTGCAGGAATTACTCCCTTAATACTAAGTTTGTACAAGTAGACCATATCGTTGGCCAAGCGTAAGATAATGTGCATGGGCAGGACTAATGGCCATGTTCATGAAGCAGAGTTCGCTTGTGCAGATGATCAGCTGAGACCTATTGCAAACGCCTACCAAGTTTGTACGCGCACTTATTGGGTGTAACAGCCCTAGCTTACGTGTGGTCAGAAAGTTCTAAACTGGATTTATAGTTGAGAGTTTGACGGAACACCATCTGGTGAGAAGGATACGTGCTGAAATAGAGATAAACACTCGCTAAAATCAGCATCCTAATTCTACATCCAGACAGCACCACACACAGTTAACAGGACACGGGCAATCTATCAGATACCTACCCATGCTCATTGCGCCATCTTCCTAGTACGTACATAAGCAAGGACTGTGTATCTTCGTTGTGAGCAACGGGCCTGTAGGGGCCTCGAAACATCAACCTTTGTTTTTATTTATTTTTCCTGATTTTGGCAAGGGTTCGTTTCTGCTAAACTTCATTTGTGCCACAAAGCCTAAACTGACCGCATCGCCGGGTCAAAACTGTCAAGGTTGCTAACACAATATCTGCTTCGTGTCGACGCTCAACGCACATCAGGCTGAATGAGTGGCGAACACGAGACGCACCCATGGTCCCAAACATCACAAAATTTTAGGCCACGACAAAACGTACCTCGACACAAAAACATACCTCGACATTCTGTATACAAATTTTCCACGCTGATAGTCTTGTAAAGAATGGCAAAATTGATTTTACCATTGATATTTGTTTTTTCAGACTTCCCAATTATTTATACACTTTTGCTGCCTCGCTTGTGTAAAAAAGTTGGTCAGCAAATGTATTCTTGATGGGCAGTGGCATGCTTCAAAGTATTGATTTGTGTAATCGTGGGAACATAATCTACCAACATGGCTTATCTGAATAAAGAAGTATTCTGCAGAGAGAGAGAGAGAGAAGAAACTTTATTAATGAATGGCCGGCAGTTTCGTTGTGGTGGCCTCTGCAGACTTTTTTTTTATTGTCACGTGACATTATCCTGACATTGTAACTCAAGGCTAAGCAGTGTTATACCACTGTGTCAATTTTTTTAGTCTTACAGTTGCATCCCGGCTTCAGAGGTCAAACCAGTAGCAGCCTATATAAAAAGTGCTCGCCTGAACTACAAACCAGAGCAGAAGGCAAGTTTTATGTGACGTTCTCATGCATGACAGCTCTCAGAAGTTTTTTATTAAGTGCATGAATTCTAACCTCTCTGTCTGTGCTAGTAAAATCACATTGAGATTTTGATTCAGTGACAAGCAAATAAATGTCCAATGAGGAATTGATATCATAGCCTGTTTGCTAGCTATAGTCGGGTACAACTTAAAAAGAAAGGGGCATTTACTCCTCCAAGGTGGATGCACACGAGCCTGCACCAATGGGCGCGCATTCTAGACTGACGTCACAAGCCGAATGGCCGGTGACCCCGCCGATGAAGAATATGGCTGCCCGCGCTTCAAACTGCGCCGTGTCACACCCGTTGCATTCGTCTCTCAAACACTCTGTTTTCAACAGAAGCCTACTCCTCGCTCTTTTCAGGCACTATATTTTGTCATATAGCATATTCCCATATGCGGCTGCTATTGGCCAATAGCTGACACAATCAAGAAGGGTGTTCGGATCAGTGCACTTCTTCCTAGTGTTACTGTTTGTATTTGTTGATGCAGTTTAATAAACAGGCTGAAGTAAGCAAAAATCTTTTGAATTTCGGTAAGAATTACATACCTCTGGAAGAAGCCGACTGTCGTCTGCTTAAGCTCAGCCACGGCCACCCATGTAAGAACAAAGCTTTCGCCAGACTGCTTATTGGTGTCGTAGCCATCAGGTCTTGCTAACTTCAATTAGTTTTGGAACAGTCAACTAGCCTCGAACTACACGAAACTTAAGGTCACACCACATGCATGCTTGCCAGTGCATGCTCACTCCTGGCTAGACTCCATTGCAGACTTCACAGCTTATTGAGCTATTGATAGTGCTTCAAAATGCGCAAGTTGGATGAGGCTACTATCCGTCGCTCAAGCTGGTGAAGGACAAAGCCGGTCCGCTCTATGTAGCACGGCCAGACAGGTCAATATGTATGTAAGCCCACACTTAAACCCTGTTGTTGCACAAAGCAAAAGCTGTGTACGCACACTACAATTGTATGTAGCTGCAGTCTGCTATGTATTGTAGAGGCATAGACACTGCGGCTGATGAGTCCGCTCGCTGAGCACACTGTGGCGCACTGAGGACAACCGCATTTGGGGCATTGTAGACGCCAAAATTGGAAATAGTGGCATCTATGTGAACATTCAAAATCAAATTCGAACGGTGTGCCTTGGTGACGTTCAGTAGGCAGAACATCATGGGCTCACCCTGCTCTGCCGTAGCCTTCACAGTACAAGGGATTGAAGAAGGAGACGGAGCACCGCAAAGAGGATCATAGGCAACCTTTCAGTGCCAATAACTCTGCTTCTGCTGAATGCATTGAAGTACTTTTTGCAGAAAGGCATTTCTGAAATAGCCTATTTCAACTAGGAAGGCATTTATAGACTTCGATAAAAAGTGGTTCAGGGCCCCTTTAAGAGGGAGGCTTTAGCTCTGAGCAAACTCTGATCTTTCTATTATAATACATGTGCACAAGTGTTACCGTTAGATAACCACTGAACCAGTTTGAATGATACTTGTTGCATTTAAAGGATGTAGCTTAATTTTACTGTGTGTACGAAGAATGTTGAATTATGGCCCATCGCATTTACAAAAACTGCTGAAAATTGCTGTTGAAAAGAAATAGAAGCACAAACTTCACAAATTTGTAACATTAACCAAAGAGAACATACGCAGTTAAACCTCGATATAGCAAAGTCGGTAAAACTGAATCCCGAACACGGCGGCCGCATTTCGATGAGAGCGAAATGCGAAAACACCCGTGTATTTAGAATTAGGTGCACGTTAAAGACAGGTTGTGGGAGATAAAGGTTTCTCCTCCGTACTCTTGGGACAAAGGAACGACAACACAGTAGTGCAAACAATCACAAGGGCATTTATTGCACCTTTCATAGATCAATGCCTGCTAGCCGAGTTGCTATCCCCAAAACATGCCAATGGGCGCGCGACAAATCTAGAAGTCCGACTTACCGCGACCGCATTGCGAGCGAATATGTTCGCCCCATGCTGGATCCCAACGCCTGGTCGTTCGCGTGTTCGGTCACGCCAACGGTCGTGCGTTCGAAGGCGGCCACGCGAGACGGTCTCGCAGAACCATGGATTGGCGCGCGCGCGCGGTACGTCCGGCGCTGTTCGCCGACCCGCCGGGAAAAGAGGCAGCGCCTTGTCTCTCGGCGCCCGAGTAACCCCGCCGCAGCGCGACGGTCGCGCCATCTCTCGCACCGCGCTTGTACCATTCCGAGCGCCGCGGGCGCCAGGCCACGCGAGCCGTGCGGGAAAACACCATATCAGGGGATGCGCTATGCGGGAAAAACATCAGGGGAGGCGCGAGGGTCGCGCATCCCCACATCCCCCCAACCTTAAATCACTACATATTCCGGCGAAACATGTGACACGGTCTAACATCAACACGTGCTTCGCGAACAAGGTGGTACATGCAACAGTGGCCGCGTCGGGGAAATGTCCACACGCTGTCCATAACATGCGAGCCGACTGTCCTTGGGGTACACCGCTGGCGTCCGCCGGTCACAGCAGCAGCTTTGCGACTCGACGGCACGATCCCAGGCCAGGACTCCGGAGACGACGACGCAGTAGTCGGTACGAGCAAGCGTCGCTCGCGCCGACGCGCCCTGCTGGCAAGAGCCGCCGTAGCTGTCGGTGACCGCCGGCTCTTTTGTCCGCCGCCGAGGGTTGTGAGCTGGATGCAGGAGGCCGCCGAAGTCGCCGCGCCGAACTGGCCACAGCATCACCATCGCCCGGAGTGGCTCCATCGTAGTCCGGAGCAGCAGCGCAGACGATGTGCAGGTGACGGCAAACCAGGGGTGACTCCATTCACGCTGCGTACACTCAAAACACTCGGCAAACACTAAAGTAGTGCAAGGGAGAGGAATTCTGCATGCGCATCGCCCACGTGGTACGATGTTCAACTCGGCTAGCAAAAGATCGGGCAGCTACTCAGATGCTAAGTTCACGTGAACGAAGCTCGCTTCCTTGAGCCGAACGAGTAATTTCAATTCGTGCGAGGCTAAATAGAATGAGGTAAGCAAATTGCAACGCCTCAACGCCACGGTCCACCAGGTTGTGTCCTTCCACGTGCGACAGGCAGCTTCGTAAAGCCTTAGGCCTAAATCGTCGCTACCCTGACAACAACCGGCATCCAAAAACAACACCCAAAATGGGCGCAAAACAGGCAGCCGCGAGGAGACATTAGCTCTGTGAGGTGGTCCTACTCCGCTCGGTGCACACAGCATCCGAGTTGACGGCGCCCACCGTCCCAGACGGTGTCGGAGCGCCCGGTGCCAGGCCGCAATACCAGTCAGCCCGTCGTGGCACCCGTGGCCCACGGCCACCCGGCTCCCAGAGCCGCGACTTCATCCGAGTCAAAGAGATAGAAGAAGCTATTTACATAAGAAATTCGGACCACCCACGAGGCTTCCGTACTCACTCGCTTCAGGCTTGCCACTGCTCCGCGGGCGCTCAGCCTCGCTCTCCCAGGATGCAGACCACGTGGCTCTCGTACCAACGAATGCCATTAAAGAAAAACACTTGCGAAAAGGCTTAGCATGTTGACATGTTCAAACACACTACAGCCACCGCCGCCTCGCTCAAGAAAGCACGCCGCCGACGCTAGCGATCAAAATCCACGCTAGGCCTACGCTTCGGTTCAAACAAAGGTCTTGAACGTAGCAACACTTAAGATTATCGTCCGATGCCCCAAGAGGTCCACGTTGGGCAGCCAGATGTGGGAGATACGGGGGGATTCTCCTCCGTACTCTGGGACAAAGGAACGACAACACAGTAGTGCACACAATCACAAGGGCATTTATTGCACCTTTCATAGATCAATGCCTGCTAGCCGAGTTGCTATCCCCAAAACATGCCGATGGGCGCGCGACAAATCTAGAAGTCCGACTTACCGCGACCGCATTGCGAGCGAATATGTTCGCCCCATGCTGGATCCCAACGCCTGGTCGTTCGCGTGTTCGGTCACGCCAACGGTCGTGCGTTCGAAGGCGGCCACGCGAGACGGTCTCGCAGAACCATGGATTGGCGCGCGCGCGCGGTACGTCCGGCGCTGTTCGCCGACCCGCCGGGAAAAGAGGCAGCGCCTTGTCCCTCGGCGCCCGAGTAACCCCGCCGCAGCGCGACGGTCGCGCCATCTCTCGCACCGCGCTTGTACCACTCCGAGCGCCGCGGGCGCCAGGCCACGCGAGCCGTGCGGGAAAACACCATATCAGGGGATGCGCTATGCGGGAAAAACATCAGGGGAGGCGCGAGGGTCGCGCATCCCCACATCCCCCCAACCTTAAATCACTACATATTCCGGCGAAACATGTGACACGGTCTAACATCAACACGTGCTTCGCGAACAAGGTGGTACATGCAACAGTGGCCGCGTCGGGGAAATGTCCACACGCTGTCCATAACATGCGAGCCGACTGTCCTTGGGGTACACCGCTGGCGTCCGCCGGTCACAGCAGCAGCTTTGCGACTCGACGGCACGATCCCAGGCCAGGACTCCGGAGACGACGACGCAGTAGTCGGTACGAGCAAGCGTCGCTCGCGCCGACGCGCCCTGCTGGCAAGAGCCGCCGTAGCTGTCGGTGACCGCCGGCTCTTTTGTCCGCCGCCGAGGGTTGTGAGCTGGATGCAGGAGGCCGCCGAAGTCGCCGCGCCGAACTGGCCACAGCATCACCATCGCCCGGAGTGGCTCCATCGTAGTCCGGAGCAGCAGCGCAGACGATGTGCAGGTGACGGCAAACCAGGGGTGACTCCATTCACGCTGCGTACACTCAAAACACTCGGCAAACACTAAAGTAGTGCAAGGGAGAGGAATTCTGCATGCGCATCGCCCACGTGGTACGATGTTCAACTCGGCTAGCAAAAGATCGGGCAGCTACTCAGATGCTAAGTTCACGTGAACGAAGCTCGCTTCCTTGAGCCGAACGAGTAATTTCAATTCGTGCGAGGCTAAATAGAATGAGGTAAGCAAATTGCAACGCCTCAACGCCACGGTCCACCAGGTTGTGTCCTTCCACGTGCGACAGGCAGCTTCGTAAAGCCTTAGGCCTAAATCGTCGCTACCCTGACAACAACCGGCATCCAAAAACAACACCCAAAATGGGCGCAAAACAGGCAGCCGCGAGGAGACATTAGCTCTGTGAGGTGGTCCTACTCCGCTCGGTGCACACAGCATCCGAGTTGACGGCGCCCACCGTCCCAGACGGTGTCGGAGCGCCCGGTGCCAGGCCGCAATACCAGTCAGCCCGTCGTGGCACCCGTGGCCCACGGCCACCCGGCTCCCAGAGCCGCGACTTCATCCGAGTCAAAGAGATAGAAGAAGCTATTTACATAAGAAATTCGGACCACCCACGAGGCTTCCGTACTCACTCGCTTCAGGCTTGCCACTGCTCCGCGGGCGCTCAGCCTCGCTCTCCCAGGATGCAGACCACGTGGCTCTCGTACCAACGAATGCCATTAAAGAAAAACACTTGCGAAAAGGCTTAGCATGTTGACATGTTCAAACACACTACAGCCACCGCCGCCTCGCTCAAGAAAGCACGCCGCCGACGCTAGCGATCAAAATCCACGCTAGGCCTACGCTTCGGTTCAAACAAAGGTCTTGAACGAAGCAACACTTAAGATTATCGTCCGATGCCCCAAGAGGTCCACGTTGGGCAGCCAGATGTGGGAGATACGGGGGGATTCTCCTCCGTACTCTGGGACAAAGGAACGACAACACAGTAGTGCAAACAATCACAAGGGCATTTATTGCACCTTTCATAGATCAATGCCTGCTAGCCGAGTTGCTATCCCCAAAACATGCCGATGGGCGCGCGACAAATCTAGAAGTCCGACTTACCGCGACCGCATTGCGAGCGAATATGTTCGCCCCATGCTGGATCCCAACGCCTGGTCGTTCGCGTGTTCGGTCACGCCAACGGTCGTGCGTTCGAAGGTGGCCACGCGAGACGGTCTCGCAGAACCATGGTTTGGCGCGCGCGCGCGGTACGTCCGGCGCTGTTCGCCAACCCGCCGGGAAAAGAGGCAGCGCCTTGTCCCTCGGCGCCCGAGTAACCCCGCCGCAGCGCGACGGTCGCGCCATCTCTCGCACCGCGCTTGTACCACTCCGAGCGCCGCGGGCGCCAGGCCACGCGAGCCGTGCGGGAAAACACCATATCAGGGGATGCGCTATGCGGGAAAAACATCAGGGGAGGCGCGAGGGTCGCGCATCCCCACAAGGTGGTTCAAATTTCCGGAGTTCCCCACCACGGCATGCCTCATAATCAGGTTGTGGTTTTGGCATGTAAAACCCCATAATCTTATTTTTAATTTTATGTAAGATTGGCAATTCGCTTTGTTATATTGAAATTTCATTGTATTTAAATTTGACCTTTTATGCAAATAAATACAGTCTCCGATAGATTGTTCATACACAGAAAGGGGCCACAGAATTCTCCAAATTATTGGGCAATTGAAAAAAAAAAAGTTTAATTCGGAAAACAATTAATTTTGTTAAATTTGGGAACCCGCGACGAATGATATGCTTTCATGCCACGTACGTCGACAATGTCTTCACATCAGCGGTACGAATTAAGCGAAGCCAGCCATGCTTTCGAGTGCACTCTGCCCCCGCACTGGGACGACGCTATCAGCTAGAAAAAGCACCGCCAGCGGGGAGCGAATGCTTCATCTGCCTCTCTCCAACGGGCCACGAAAACTCGAGATACGCAGCCTCCAATACTAAATGCGCGGGAAGACAGCTTACAAGGTGTCATGCCCTCTCGGCACGCCCACTCTTTGCGCACGCGGCAGATTACCTTTAATAAACCAGGTTGCGTGGTTGCGTGGCTGCGTATGCGCTCAGCCGCGCTTACAGCCATGCGCAGCCATTGCCGAGACGTGCGACAGAAATCAAGACGCACGCCAACTTACCCCCCAACTCGGCCCCCTCGCGCGTGCTTGATCACGTTACCATGAGCTCGCTCCCCTTGCGTTCGCTCTCGCAGGAAGGTGGCACTCGTGAAACCACCTTCTTTCTTGTCTCAACCTCGCACACATTTACTCGCACCTAAAGCACATAGTGTGCGGGACGTGATAGGAACTTATCACGCTTGGACTGTATATGGGACGTGATGTAGCTTTACCAGCTTTACTTCGGCGGTCACTCTTGTCTCGCAGTGCACAATTTAAGAGGTGCGTTTGCAAGCAGCCACTTGTAATTCAATCATTTGGCCATCTGCATCCGCCAAAGTTTCCATTTATTAGGCAGTTTTAGTTGGACATCTGCAACAGCTCTGCGTACGCAGGACACCCGCAGCGGCGTCAGTGTACATGCGCAGTCTTTTGGGTGCACCCGCAGCTCTTCAAAAGTAGCATAGTGTTCGCTGCGGGCTCTGCGAGCTTGGGGCATTCTCAAGTGTTCTCGCGTTTCCACGAGAGTGCATTTTTCGACATGGCTTTTGTCGAAGATGTGACTCTGGTTTGTGGTTCGACTTCGTGGCAGATGACTACTCTGTGGGAGATAAGGGGTTCTCCTCCGTACTCTTGGGACAAAGGAACGACAGTACACAGTAGTGCAAACAATCACAAGGGCATTTATTGCACCTTTCATAGATCAATGCCTGCTAGCCGAGTGGCTATCCACAAAACATGCCGATGGGCGCGCGACAAATCTAGAAGTCCGACTCACCGCGAGCGAGCGAATATGTTCGCCCCATGCTGGATCCCAATGCCTGGTCGTTCGCGTGTTCGGTCACGCCAACGGAGGCGCGCTCGAAGGCCGCCACGCGAGGCGGTCTCGCAGAAGCATGGGTCGCCGCGCGCGCGTGGGACGTCCACGCCGTGCGCCCGACCCGCCGGGAAAAAGGGTCGCTCCACCCGCGGCACGGCACGTCCGTGCTGCTTGCTGTCTCCAACCCAAGAGGCCAAGCGCCTTCCCTTTCGGCGCCCGAGTAACCCCGCCGCGACAGTCGCGCCATCTCTCGCACCGCGCTTGTACCACGCCGCGGGCGCCAGGCCACGCGAGCCGTGCGGGAAAACAGCATATCAGGGGATGCGCTATGCGGGAAAAACATCAGGGGACGCGCGAGAGTCGCGCATCCCCACATCCCCCCAACCTTAAATCACTTCTTATTCCGGCGAAACATGTCACACGGTCTAACATTAACCCGTGCTTCGTGAACAAGGTGGTACATGCAACAGTGGCCGCGCCGGGGAAATGTCCACACGCTGTCCGTAACATGCGAGCCGACTGTCCTTGGGGTACACCGCTGGCGTCCGCCGGTCACAGCAGCAGCTTTGCAGACTCGACGGCATCATTCCAGGCCAGGACTCCGGAGACGACGACGCAGTAGTCGGTACGAGCAAGCGTCGCTCGCGCCGACGCGCCCTGCTGGCAAGAGCCGCCGTAGCTGTCGGTGACCGCTGGCTCCTTTGTCCGCCGCCGAGGGTTGTGAGCTGGATGCAGGAGGCCGCCGAAGTCGCTGCGCCGAACTGGCCACAGCATCACCATCGCCCGGGGTGACTCGATCGTAGTCCGGGGCAGCAGCGCAGACGATGTGCAGGTGGCCGCAAGCCAGGGGTGACTCCAATCACGCTGCGTACACTCAAAACACTCGGCAAACACTAAAGTAGTGCAAGGGAGAGGAATTCTGCATGCGCATCGCCCACGTGGTACGATGTTCAACTCGGCTAGCAAAAGATCGGGCAGCTACTCAGATGCTAAGTTCAAGTGAACGAAGCTCGCTTCCTTGAGCCGAACGAGTAATTTCAATTCGTGCGAGGCTAAACAGAATGAGGGAAGCAAATTGCAACGCCTCAACGCCACGGTCCACCGGGTTGTGTCCCTCCACGTGCGACAGGCAGCTTCGTAAAGCCTTAGGCCTAAAGCGTCGCTACTCTGACAACAACCGGCATCCAACAAACAACACCCAAAATGGGCGCAAAACAGGCAGCCGCGAGGAGACGTTAGCTCTGTGAGGTGGTCCTACTCCGCTCGGTGCACACAGCATCCGAGTTGACGGCGCCCACCGTCCCTGACGGTGTCGGAGCGCCCGGTGCCAGGCCGCAATACTAGTCAGCCCGTCGTGGCACCCGTGGCCCGCGGCCACCCGGCTCCCAGAACCGCGACTTCATCCGAGTCAAAGAGATAGAAGAGGCTATTTACATAAGAAATTCGGACCACCCACGAGGCTTCCGTACTCACTCGCTTCAGGCTTGCCACTGCTCCGCGGGCGCTCAGCCTCGCTCTCCCAGGATGCAGACCACGTGGCTCTCGTACTGACGAATGTCATTAAAAAAAACACTTGCGAAAAGGCTTAGCATGTTGACGTGTCCAAACACACTACAGCCACCGCCGCCTCGCTCAAGAAAGCACGCCGCCAACGCTAGCGATCAAAATTCACGCTAGGCCTACGCTTCGGTTCAAACAAAGGTCTTGAACGAAGCAAAACTGTTAAATCTATCGTCCGATGCCCCAAGAGCCCCACGTTGGGCAGCCAGATGTGGGAGATACGGGGTTCTCCTCCGTACTCTTGGGACAAAGGAACGACAGTACACAGTAGTGCAAACAATCACAAGGGCATTTATTGCACCTTTCATAGATCAATGCCTGCTAGCCGAGTGGCTATCCACAAAACATGCCGATGGGCGCGCGACAAATCTAGAAGTCCGACTCACCGCGAGCGAGCGAATATGTTCGCCCCATGCTGGATCCCAACGCCTGGTCGTTCGCGTGTTCGGTCACGCCAACGGAGGCGCGCTCGAAGGCCGTCACGCGAGGCGGTCTCGCAGAAGCATGGGTCGCCGCGCGCGCGTGGGACGTCCACGCCGTGCGCCCGACCCGCCGGGAAAAAGGGTCGCTCCACCCGCGGCACGGCACGTCCGTGCTGCTTGCTGTCTCCAACCCAAGAGGCCAAGCGCCTTCCCTTTCGGCGCCCGAGTAACCCCGCCGCGACAGTCGCGCCATCTCTCGCACCGCGCTTGTACCACGCCGCGGGCGCCAGGCCACGCGAGCCGTGCGGGAAAACAGCATATCAGGGGATGCGCTATGCGGGAAAAACATCAGGGGACGCGCGAGAGTCGCGCATCCCCACAACTCACAGCTACGCAGTTTAAGGAGCTGGCATATGGCGGCTCTGAGCAGCACACTACCGGCTCCTGCGTGTACAAGTCAGCAATCCCCTTCTCAACTTATGCGTCCGGCCAACTATAGCCGTATCATGCGCATGTGCTTTTCTATGTACATGCGACTTTGCATGCTGCTTACATGGGTGGTTGCGGACGCCTGTAGCACCGCGAAACAGCACTTCCGTGTGCAATGCCAAGTGTGCATGCGCGAGGAACTACAGGACTTTTCTTCGTGAGCTTTGGAGTGAATAAAAGTTCAGTTGTTGCTTGGGACGCGTGGTTGCTTATACTCACTTAGCTCAGCCTAGCAGCGCGTTCCAACATTGGTGACCCGGACATGATCCGAACATGCAACCTTCTTGGGGGGGGGGGGGTATTGTAGCGCCATGAAACGGCGCTTCCACGTGCAATGCCAAGAGCGCATGTGCGAGGAACCACGTAACTTTTATTCACTTCGAAGCTCACGAAGAAAAGTCACCGTGTTTCCTCACGCATGCGCTCTTGGCATTGCGCACAGAAGCGCCGTTTCGCGGCGCTACACTCCGCCCAACTAAAACTGCCTATTGCCTTGACATCGCTTTGCTGTGGCAGTGGAAATTCGTTATATTAAAATCGCATACAAACATACTTTGTTATATTGAGCTTCTAAATACATGGTGTTCTATGGTCAAGAGGTTATGAAAAGTTAAATACTTCGTTATGTCGAGAATTTCGTTATATTGAAGTTTGTTATATCGAGGTTTAACTATTGCAGTACTGTAAGCTATATCAGTTGGAGCATCTGATGCACACAAATTCGATATACGAGTTTAAGCTTACAAGAAGTTGTTAGATTACTCAAAAGGGTTTTGCAAGAATACTACTCTCTCAATATATTTCAGAGTGATGCACTACGAAATATAGTATGTTTCATAGTGCATTCATTTTGTCCGCTTTAGATATATCAGTAGGTGCAGCCTGGTGTCCTGACATTGATGAATTACCCATGTTGTGAACTTGATGCTTTGGTATTTCTTAAATTTTGCAATATTCAGTAACTTCTGTAAAATATTAATGGCCTGAATCAAAAACTTGTTTTTGATTTTTTTAGAGTTTTTTATGTTGATGGTGAAGGACAGACCACATCGAATTCGGTGCATTGAATGCCGAGCAAAATTATTTCTTTGTTTTTGTGCGTTTAGACTATACATGCTCCAGCAATAAAGCTTTCTCATTAGTATTCAGGGACAGTTCTCATAGTCAAGATCTATAGGAATGATCTGCTGCACCTTTGCTTTGTCAACATTTTAATTTTCACTGCGTCGTCTACAGGAGGTACATCTGCAACTACTAGATGAAGTCTCACTTAGCTGGTGCACAACATTGCACATGAGCTTGGTCACTCTTGTGCAAGATCTACTGGAGCTGAAGTCTTCGCTGAAATGTATGTTCCTCTAGCTTATTAGAACATTATTGTCTTGCCTGGTTTAGTGTGCTCTTCAAGAGAACTGTCATGCATATTTCTGTTGCCACTGCAACACAAGTAATTGACTATAGGCCTATGGCCAACAGGCATGCCTTTCATCTAGCAAATAAAATTATAAGCCATAGATAAACTGGCCAGCTTCATCATTGATGGATACACCCCTATTTGGGGTGTCTTATCCAAGCATGTTAGCAGCCTACTCCGTTAAAAATTGATTTACTTAGCTGTGGTGAAATGCATTGTTACTTTAATATGTTAGCCTTACATTGAACATTAAATGGGCTCTCTAGCACAGGTATGGGCTCTCTAGGGCTCTCTAGCCAGGAAGACAGGTATAAATGGCTCTCCTAGCTTAACAACTGGCTCATTCATGATTAACACTCTGACTGATAAGCTTACTATTGCACTAAAAAAAATGAGTAACGTAAAAATTGGTTGTCAGTCCCTTTAAAATTTGCATGAAGGTGGTACATCATGGCAGCAGGTCTTGTCTAATAGTATGTTGGGTGTTGCACCTGCCTGTTTTGTCCACACTGAATTGCAATTGCAAGTTGCCTGTGATAATGCCAGATAAAAAAAAGGGAGGGGGGGGAGGAGTTTTCCTCTGTGAAAAAGGTGGTGGCATGCATGCCCCTGCAAAGCAAATCACTAACATTAGTGACAGCGGATGGGGTGCTGCCTTGGTGGCACATTGCACCACCATTTCTTTCACTGAGAAAAATGTACTCTCTTGATCTTGAAGATGGTCTTGTTTTGCTGCAGTTGAGCGGAAAGTGCCGGAAAATATGCCACGAGATGAAGAACCAACTTCCGAGGGCTTGACATTCAACATCGGCTTGCAAGGCGGGAACAATTTTGAGTTTCGTCTTTCAAAAGCCCACAGGTTAGGCACAGATGATGCTTATCTGCCGTCAATGCATATACATTTAATGCTTGTTAATTACATTCCCACATATAAGGCCTGTTCGATTTTCCTGCACTTCTTGCACGAGTTCACTGCACAGTTCCGAGCTCGTGCAGCACCAGTTCGGAAGTGCAGCCACAGTGCGACACTAGGACATTCTGGAAACTAATTCAAGTGGTGCAGGAATGGCACGGTGCAGGTTGTGCATACCTTGTGTTGCTGGTGTCCAGCATGTGCTGTGATTGTATCAGGAATGGTCATCTTTGTCACATTTTGACTCTTTGCCTGCACTCCGACAGCAAAAATGATCAGTATAACGGTGCATAGTTGCAGTGCTTATGCATAAGCTGGTGAGACCTATGCGTATAAAATTCATATACCTACACTGATTTCAATTTCAAGCACCATTTCCACCTGTCTCAGAACACTCGAGGGCGAGGCGGAGATAGGTGTTGTCATTGCCGATTAACGGTGGCATCATCGAATCATCTACAAGCATCTGCACAAATATCTTTTCTTGTAGCGATGCTTGTTTACATGGCACCGTACAAATCATCTCCTTTCTTGCCTTTGAACATCAGCACTGACTATCACAGTGGTGCAGGAAGTTCAGGAACTGTGCCTGAACTTTTGCTGCCTTTTTTATACGAATTAAATGAAAAGCACTGAAATGAAAAGTGCAGCGCTTCCTGATCTAGTTCATGAAGTGCAGGCAAATAGAATGCACCTATAGAGAGATCTTTATAGGATTCATGCTTATACTTAGGACATGTTATACCACTCATAAAAGCCTGACTTTGCAATATGCATGTAGATGACCATTGTAATCTTAATGTGATTTCCTTTCATTACACAGTTTTTGATTAAAACTGACCAGTCAGGCCTTAAGAGCATGGTGTACAAGGAACAATTCATTTAGTTACCGAAATGTTTGTGAGTGAAAGTAGAAATAGCTTATTTTCTTTTCCTTTTTTAATTTTTCACAGATTGTGCAAAATATAAAGAGACAGGAACTAGCACATGGGTGTTGGTGTCAAACATGGTGCCATTTATTCAGTTCATGGCGCCATGCAAAAACCAACATTTACATACTCATGGCTGCATCAAAGCCTGGCATCCACACAGTAGTCTACTCATGTAGCACATGTCTTTTCTGTATATGTATCTGAAACAAAAGAAGTTACAGTGCATGTGTCATCATTTGAAAACTGGGTCAACAGCTACAACCTTTTACATTTCACACGCAGCTTCTTGGGACAATATTTTGTATGCCAACTGTCACTGAGGTTGTGTTGGAACTATTCCTTAATGTTGCAGTTAGGCTAGCTTACGTGTACCATTTGTTTCTTTCTTCTTTTTTAATGCAGCAGCAGAGTACAGTACTTTTGCTTGATTAACCCATTAAGGGCTCCTTTCTTCTTTAGAAAAAGTTACCACAATGGCTCATTTCTTGATGTGGTATACTGTTACATCATAGTTAGATAAGACAAATATGTCTGCAAGAATTGTGGGAAATCTAATTCTATAAAATCGTCGATAACCGAATGTCAATGGCTATCTATGTTGCAAGGAGGGCTCATCACAAGCCAAAATAGAACTATCACTCGTGATGAGCTGATGTCATGATCCCTTTAAAGGGTTTAAGCAGCTTTTGATACATGGAATACCAGATGTGTTTATACTTCAATAGTGTCACTGTCATTGCTTGTAGAGCTTGTGAATAATGTTGATAGGCAAATATTAATTGCCTTTTTACTGGCTTGTTTCTCCGTACGACAGAGTCAAGTTTATCATGTCAGATCTTCACATAAAGGCAAAGCCAGCACGAAAATCCATCCACACAGATGCATTGGTGGTGTATTTTGATGAGCACCCTGTGTTTAAGCTACAGGTTGGTATGACCTTAATGAGCATTTGTCTCTTGTTCATGTGCATGTTATAAATGTGGAATCGACAAATGCCACTATCATATTTCATCATGGTCATCATAGTTTTGTCCACTGAGTGGTAAGGGTTCTCCCAGCCATTTCTACTTTCCCTTGTCTTGCATCAGCCTGCTTGCTCCTATGCCTGTGAATTTCATGATCAAATCAAACCAATTAGTCTTATTCTCTCCTTGACATTGGTTATCTTCCCTTGGAAGCCATTTGCATAGCCTGACAAACCAGTGTTATCTGCTCTCTGCAGTACATCGCCTGCCCAATTCTACTTCTTTTTCTTCAATTAGAAATTAGAATACCATCTCATTACATTAACACTCCATATCACACTGCCTTCCTCTGTATCTTAAGGTTATACGTATGAACATGTAAAGTCAATACACAAACCATAGCTTGGCTGCCATTATTTTGCTTAAAAATCAGCCCACTAGGGCTTTTTTCCTTGTAGAAGAGAAGCAACAAAGGAAAAACAGAAGAGAACCAAGATATGTCTCATCAAAGCTTTATTAAGAGTTGGGAGATTGTGTTGTTGGCAGAACTATACCATTACCATACCACCAAGCTCACTGGAATTTCACTTGGCCAATGTGACCATTCGGATGCTGTTCACCAGTATACTTATTGAAAATCAACTTGTGCTTTTTATACTTTGAGCACATGACAATGTACTCGTTATCTTACTAACACGTATTGCTGGGCTCGCTGCTTCATGTTGGTAAGAAACAGCAAATTTTGACAACAAGAGGGAAGACACAGAACAGGCACTAGCTTGCAACTGAACATTATTTTAAACATACAAGACTTGGTTATGAAGAAACAGGAATGTTTGCAGAAGCGTAGTGCATAAAATGAGAGTCGTTGGATTGTTCAGATGTCTTGCCATTTGTTCACATAACTTTCAAATTCTTGGCAGAAGTAGCAACATGGTTGCATGTGAATTATAGCTCTATGATTTGAGTGCGGTGTTACAAATTTATTTTTGTCAGCTTTTTGCAATATATGCCTCATTTCATGCACATTTTCTAAATTATAAATGTATTAGTGATGGTTTTTACTTCTGAAGAATTTGTAACTTTTTTCCCCCCCTTTTTGGGCTGTTAACAGCAAGTGCAGTATGTGGCTGCCCTATCAGATGAAAAGTCATCCATAAATCGCCACACGATAAAGGGATTGACTCAGCAGTACAACAAGCTCTGGTAAGGTACATTCATTGCTCTGAGTATAAAATGTTTGTAAACAAATTTGTGAGAGTCTCTGCATAGTTGGGAATATAAAACAGACACTTCTCAACAAGTTCCTTTGACTAAAGTATTGCCACATTTTGAAGCTGACATGGCTAATTTCTCTGGTATTACTGCTGAGTTACTGCTGAGCCCAGTTAGTTCTGAACTTTCAGAACCTTGTCAAAAGGATTAAATTGGAAAGTGTTTGTTTTGTACATACTAGTCTGTTCTTGTATGTTATATTTTTTTCTTTACACTGTGAAGTTTTTCTGGATTGGTACATATATATTCCACCCCATAGCTTACCTCGTGTCTTTGCTTTCAAGTTTGTGTGAACTGGTGGCATATGGAGAGATAAAATCTTGCTGAACTCTCTAGCAGTTGCAGACATTACGTAGCGCAAATTGTTCATGCTAATTTGAAGCAACATATTTTTGTTGCATTATCCACTGGCATTCTGTAGTACGAGGTATATTATTTTTATTTTTATTATTACATTTACCCAATTATGCTTTTTCTTTAGATTTGGGCAAATATAAACTTTTTCAAATACGAATCGAATGCAAATAGTAAGTATGTCGAACTGAATATCGCATAGTCAAATGCACGTGCATGTAATTAAGCATACCTAAATATTTATTTCGGTATTAGGTACGTGCTGGTACTGACTAGGGCAATAAACACAGCTAAATATTAGGGACAGGGGATACACAACATCATAATTGTTAATAAATAAGGTACACGAATAGCCTCTCAACAACTTTAAAGCCTGGTTTCAAAAAAATTTTCCGTGAAAGAATGGCTGCTGTATGACTAGATTTCAAGAACACTATTTCAGCAACACTGCTAGCCTGGAAAGGCTGTGAGCAGGAGTGGGGTACAAGATGCATAAATACATAACACAGACAACACATGTTTTGCATAACGTCGCTTGCCCATAAAAAAAAAAATATATATATATATATATATATATATATATATATATATATATATATATATATATATATACACTAGGAATGTTTTCATGTACAAATAAATACAGGGTTTAAGTCACATCGGAAAACATATAGGGTAAGACATATGCGTACAAGGTAACAAAGGAAATCTTTGGATATAGACAAAAAAGGAAACAAAAGAACTAGTGTCTTCTGGCTAATTAAATTGTTGACAGGTGAGCCTTCAGGGCTGAAATGGTAGCAGCCGAAGACGAGCATTCCACAACGTCAGCTGGAAGCATGTTCCGTTCTCGCACCGTTCGTGGAAAGAATGAATTTTTAAAGATATCGGTTCGACAATGAAATTCCCGCAGTTTTTTTGGAGTGGTGAGAGCGTGTGCTTTGTTTGGTGACAGATTGAATAATATCGTCCTTTGTTATTTTATTTTATTGTGACAGAGTAGATACAGGTACTGCAACCGATCAGCGTGGCGCCAGGACTGTTAACGAATCCAGTTCAGACTTTTTTACCAAAGCACTAGCAGATGCGCGCCAGCTGTAGTTATTTATTTATTTATTTATTTATTTATTTATTTATTTATTTATTTATTTATTATTACCCTCAGGGCTTACAAGAAGCATTATAGAAGGGTGGGGCTTCAGTATATCAGTACATAAAATACAAGGAGAAGTCAAGAACAGTTATACCGCAAATAAGATATAGCAACAACAGGTAAATGAGCACAAAAGTAACAAGGCAAAAATAAACACTTGAAAATCAAGTAACAAGAATAAAAAAACGAAAACACGGAATAATAGCAATGAAAGAAAACAATAGCAATAGGTGACAACGTGGTAGTGACGCAGTTTTGAAGTAGGCTTATAATTCATTTGATAGTGTTCTGCGATAACGGTCTGTATCAGTGATAGCGACTAGTGACACAGGCAGGTGGTTCCACTCAAGACATGTTCTCGGCAAGAACGAGTATGAGTAGGTAACTGTGCACTGCGCAGGTACATGAACTTTGAAGCGATGATCGATACGTGCAGAGACATAAGATGCTGGTGTAATGTACCGGGACTTGAGCTCGGGGTTATGATAGTAGATTTTATGAAAGAGGGTGTGGGAGATAGGGATTCTCCTCCGTACTCTTGGGACAAAGGAACGACAACACAGTAGTGCAAACAGTCACAAGGGCATTTATTGCACCTTTCATAGATCAATGCCTGCTAGCCGAGTCGCTATCCCCAAAACATGCCGATGGGCGTGCGGCAAATCTAGAAGTCCGACTCACCGAGCGACCGGATTGCGAGCGAATATGTTCGCCCCATGCTGGATCCCAACGCCTGGTCGTTCGCGTGTACGGTCACGTGAATGGTGTCCAAGGCGGCCACGCGAGACGGTCTCGCAGAAGCATGGGTCGCCGCGCGTGCGCGGAATGTCCACGCTGTTCGCCGACCCGCCGGGAAAGAGGAAGCCCCTTGTCCCCCGGCGCCCAAGTAACCTCGCCTGTCGGCGGCGTTAGCAGCTGCGCAACACTAGCGCCATCTCTCGCACTGCGCTTCAACCACTCCGACCGCCGCGGGCGCCAGGCCACGCGGCGGGCGAAGCCGCCCTGCAGGAGACGCGCTATGCGGGAAAAACATCAGGGGACGCGCGAGAGTCGCGCATCCCCACAAGGGAGAAACGAGATAATTTTCTTCGGCAAGAGAGAAGGGGAATGCCAAGAGCAAGTTTCATGTTAGTAACGCTAGAAGTACGGTGATAATTGTTAAGAATGAAACGGACCGATCGATTTTGCACACTTTCAAGGATATTGTAAACAAATCTGACCAATTTTCTTTGAATACTTTCCAATGAGGCCATATTTTGTTTCATATGCGTGTCCCACACTATTGACGCATATTCTATGATTAGTCGGATAAACATTTTATATGTCATCAGTTCTTGTATGTCAATTTCCTGTGGCGCCTGCCACAGTGTTCATCTTAGGTACCCAAGTTTGCTTAATGCTTTTTTCTTGTTGTAAGGAATATGCTCGTTCCACTGAAGATCCGAGGTAAATATGACGCCTAAATACTTATAAAGCTTTACTTCATATAATAGATTTCCATTTAAAAAGTAGTTAAATTGTAATGGTAAGCACTTTCTAGTGATTCTCATGAGAACTGTTTTTTCTGGGTTAATTTTCATTTGCCAGGTCTCGCACCGTTTTTTTATATGATGAAGAGCTTGATTTAATTGGAACTTGTCGTGAGGGTTATCAATCCTGTGGTAAATTATGCAGTCAAATGCAAATAGCTTAATTTTGATGGATACTTGATTAACATTGTCATCTATAAATACCAAGAAAAATAGTGGTCCCAGGACCGACCCTTGTGGAACACCCAAACCTACAG
This sequence comes from Dermacentor andersoni, assembly GCF_023375885.2. Taxonomy (NCBI): domain Eukaryota; kingdom Metazoa; phylum Arthropoda; class Arachnida; order Ixodida; family Ixodidae; genus Dermacentor; species Dermacentor andersoni. Next base: position 19,614,597 of record NC_092816.1, read on the forward strand.
TTACAGGTGCCGAGCAGATATTTTGTAGATACTAAATAAATTGTTACCAAAAGAAAAGTCAGAACTTTGGAAGAAGAAAAAAAAAAGCCACTGGAGTTCTTATGTGGCATGGACACATGTGAAGAGGCACATTGAAAGGAAATCTTCACAGATTGTGGTATAACCAGGGGCAAGACTCCTTTGCCATTTCCGACACTTTGATACACATGCAAATTCCTGTACGAAACTCCTCCAAACAGAGAGAATTGACCAAAATTGCTCCACGCTGCGCCAGAACGGATTTGGCGCGTGTGCTCTGGCAGTGGCCGCCAACAGCAAGCAGACTCGTTCTCTGCAAAAGACTGCAGCCATTCACATTACACACACCGTGCGACGGCGCCTCTGGCACTGTTTCTCATAATTTTCTCGCTTGTAACACTGAACTTTTCAGCACTTATGGCAAGTGGCCGGTGCGCGTGCGGCCACTCTCAGCTGTCGTCGCTCCTGTCAGATTGGGCAGGGCATGCCAAGTCAGAGAGTGTACAGAGAGTGTACAGAGAGTGTATTTAGTGTCTACCAGAGTACAGTTGAGTAGGCCGAGTGGCACGGTGCTCCCTAGCTGAGGCTCAAAACAACAAGAAAAGGTCTTAGTTTCGCCCAAAAGGCGAAGCATCGATTGCGATAGTGAATTATTAAAGAGCTACACGAAGTAAGGATAGTAGTTTTGTCGGGCTGTATAATCATATAAACATAGGCATGCTAACTAAATTAACAAGCATGGTGTCATGTGTGCACAAGCAAACATGAGCACATCTCACTCAACAACTATGGAAACTCGCTGTCAAAATGCTGGAGTGAGAAAGCGCAGCAGCAGCAAGGGAATTGAACTTCGTGCTGCCTCTTGCTTCTACGCAAACTAAGTGGCTTAAACAGCGGACACGGAGCTCACCGCACACTCTGTCCCATCGCAGACCACTTACTAATATAGGGCCCATGCGGCCACACCATACGCAGCAGCCACCAAAGTAGAACGCACCCCCCCCATGGTGCTTTGCACGCGATGGAAGACGGTGTGCTTCGTCCCCGCTTTTCTCCCTTGTGCGTGCGAGAATGAGCTGCCATTGTCGGCTCACCCTCGCACGCTTTCACTCGCACATACAGCACATGGCACCGGGCGACAATGTTATCACCCTTGGACTTTATACAGAACGTCACGGCGGTGGCAGAAATGTGCCTGGAGTGTCCGTGTAATTTCTATGGAAATAAATGCTATCGAAATAAAAAATAATAGGCTGAGGGCGCTGCAAGCAAACTAGATATTAGGGACGAGCGCTGCAGTGAGTTCAGCAGGTGGGCGTCTCTGTCCCCAGAGCCGATACAATGTAAAACTATTCCAATCTGTTTTGATGCTTATATGGGCGAAGCCTGGGTCATTTTGACCAATCATGAAGTGCTAATCATTTACATTATGCACTATAGCAGGTGTTTTGGATTCACCCTGGTCTATTATGTAGAAATGGCTTTTAATAAACCACAGTAGTTCATAACTCTTGCTTCCCTGTACGGTCTGTTGGTCAAGCACATTTCCAGGCATTTCACGACACTTTCACGAAACACGTATCTGTAAAAAAATGTCTTGGGCTACTTTTTGAAATTTCGGGCTCACTATTGCAGAATGCATGTTTTTTTGTGATTGCTACCACTAATAACATATCTACAGGCACTATTACCAAAATTTGCATGCACTAGAAAGTTTGTTTCAGGGTAATTGGCTTCAAAACTTAGCTTAAGACATTGCTTAAGACAGTTGCAGTGCAGTGCTTGTGTTGGTTTATTCTGTGTCTCGTCGTGGTTTCGAAGTGCGCTGCCATATTTTATTATTCCACCAATATTCAGATTGGCCTGCTCTAAATTGCTTCAATATGTAATTTTATCTGCTACAAATTACTGCAAAACAAAATTTTGTCTGCTCCAAGCTGCTCCAGAATGCAGTTTTGTCTGCTCCTAACTGCTCCAAAACGCAATTTTACTTGCTCCAGAAATTGCTCCAAAATGGCTTTGGGCGGCCCACCCCTGCATAACCTTAACTGTTCACACTGTACCCACTTAGATAAATACATTAAGTTTTTCTAAACATTTCCCTACTAGTAGCTCTCACAGCCCAAATCTTTTACTATTGCAACCCAGAACTGACATGTACAAAGATAGCTTTCTCCCTCTACAATTACATGTTGGAATGCTTTACCCTGAAATGGTCATTATTTACCTTGACCAATTTTTTGTCTGCACCTGACATATGATGTTATCACCATGATATTATCACCACTCCTGCTTTAGCCCAAGATCGGCTGCAGTATGTAAAAATAAATAAATAAATATAAGCTGAAACTGCTACCCAACTAGACTGCGAAAAACACTAAATCACAGACTACCAGCAAAAATTATGGGTTGTCACGTAGGCTTTTGCTGCGAAACCAAAAACAAACCTTGCATTACTTATTTTGTTCCTGCATTGCTTAACGGAGAAGAGTAACCACATTTTTACATTCGATTGTTGGGAAATATTTGGTTACTTTAGGTATTCAAAAATACCAAATATTTCCTTTTCGAACACGAGTATAAATAGTTAGTCTGTAGTATTCGATTCGTATTTGAAACTTCGAATGTTCGCCCATCCCTAATAAAAAAAGTTCTTTTTTTTTTTCTGGACTTCGGAATAAAAAAACATTGTACACATTGTATTGCAGCTCAGAATAAATTAACCAAGTGCTATTGGTAAAACTTCTCACACATGCTTTATTCTGTGAATATAGTAGCTATGCTCTGCAATCACAAAACTGTTTTAGATTAGCTGTTTCTGTCCAAGGCAATTCCAGGCAGGATTGTGGGAACATACAATGGGCTGACATGGTAACAAGGTTCTAATTTACATATTAGTTTTCTGCTTTTTCTTTTTTTTCTTCTTTTTTTTTTGTCATTAGTAACAGATTCAGGCTTGATTTTCTGGATGAAATGCTTTAATGAGATTGCACATGTGTGACTTTGTGGGGGTTTTATTTTTGGAAATAGACAAATTTACTTATAACCATTGGCTAGTTCTAAAGTTACCAGACATTTCAATCCCGGAAGAAACTCACAAACTTAAAAAGTCACACTTAAATTCAGATTAAGAACCACCTAGCAGACTTGAGAACCTTCATGTTGCACTGTCGTTGTATAATAAACTTGATGATAATAAAGAAATGTGTCAGCAGTTCTCATTTTTATCACAGTGAGATATGTGTGGCTATCCTTATTTAGAGTTTGTTTTATTTATTTATTTATTTATTTATTTCACCTAAGCTCTAGCACCAAAGCATGAGAGGGGAGTGAGTTACATAATGGAGAAAGGAACAATAACAGAATGAAACATGGCATGTTATAGAATGTATTAGCAGCAAATCATGGATACAAAAAAAATACAAATTGCACACATTGCAACACGTATGGGAAAAAAGTTCTGATTCATTTTACTGTTTCTACTGTTTTGCTTGTAACTGAAACATAATTTATGGAACATCTCAAATAATGTTTGCTCATGATTGTGTATTGCAGGACTCTTTCCATTGAGGAAATGCGAGTTGCTTTCCCCTACGACTACAACTTTGCAGAAGCCTGTAGTGAAGAGGTACTTATTTTGTATTGCTTGCTATGGGTCTTGGATTTATTATTCTATGCAACTATATTTCAGGCTGTTAACATCATTAGATGGTTAAAGCTTGTCCACAAGAAGGGCAAGGTACCTTTTACAGCTGATTCACCACTTCCCTCTGACTTTTCTATCAAGGCTAAGGTAAGACTAAGCGAATTGGTCACTACCGTTTATGTTTTATCGAGTACTATGAAATTCAAACATGCTAATTTATAACTGTAGAGTTAAAGTTATCTACGCCATTAGTTTCTTGAATTACACATAGCTTTTACTTTACCGATATCTCTTTGTGTTTATGTCAGACACTGACAATAGAGCTTGGTGATGATCCATTTGAAGTGAAGCTCAGGAACAACTATGAGGTAAGATTATCCTTCTTCAGCCTTCTCTTTCAAGTATCTTAATTCGCCATGTTGAAGTGTACTTAGTCGGCAAAGTTCTGAAGTCTCGTGCATGTGCCTTTGCAGCTACTTGAAGACGAATACCATGAAAGCCTGAAGAGAAAGAGAATGCTCGATGAGAAGATTGAAAACTATCGCAAAACACATCTTTTGCTGCCGGGTATGTCTGCTGACCAATTTATTTCTTCATCGCTTTATTTCTTAAAATCCTAAAGCTTAGCAAAATTATCTTGCTTAAGATTTCTATGCCTCTTCCCAACTTTGGCTTATTTCTTTGAAAATCTCGCGCAACACACCATTACACACACTTAGAAAGTGGGAATATAGTAATGTGCGTTTTATCATTCCATCTTTGCCTGTTACGAGCCTTATGCATCCTTGCCAACTTTTATTATTTTATCGTAAAATAGCTAATTTTTAGCATTCGTATTTAGTTGTCGTATTGACACAAATATTTTACTATTTTTCATTTGCATATAGTTCAGGGCAAAATTGATTTAAAGAGAGACAGATACAGTAACTGAGTGACTTTTTATGGCACAATTTTTCAGACCTGTTGATTATAGTATGAACGTACCCGCGCAGCAGCAACATAACTGATAAAAACAATATGTATGTATACTGGCAACCGAATTGTTGAATACTTCATTAATAAACTTCATAAGCATTTTGGCTTGTCTGCGTTGTGGATCGTTCTTGCTCTGTTCATAGTTCCAATACTGAAGAAAGTTTATGACCCATTAGTAAATAGTCAGCATACTAAATTATCAAACAATCTTGTGTATTTTTCGCCAGATTTTAGTATTTCTTGGCTTTCAGTGTCATGTTTTCAAATTCTTATGTTGGCAGGTCTGATTGAGGAAAACCAGGAAGTTCAGTATGCCTATGCATGAAAGCAATTCGTGGACAATCACGTGTGTCTTGTGTCTTGTGTCAATCATGTGTCTTCGAATTCTTATTCCTAAGGCAGGTGTATTTGCATGTGAAACAGTGCTGCACATTTTGCTTACTTCCATTCCATTACAATATGTAAGGCAACACCAAATTTGCCCTCAAGATGCCGTAGTGGCTAAACACAAGTGACTCGCACCGATCTACGTGTTCATTGAGACTTAAGGCTTAATCGGAAAACTACTTGTAACATATTAACGTGTCAGATTCAAATCCACAACAAGTAATTGTTGCTTAAACACAGATTTGGTGTCCCCTGATATACTCCTCACGATTGTACAGACACAACAATCAGTTGCAATACGGCTTAAGCTTTGGAAAAAAGTTAGAATTCAGTTCAGTGTTCAAATCATTTCAGTTAACCATTTGTATGCAAGCTGCTTTTAGACTCGCCTTCTCTGTAATCAACCAATGTCATACCGATAGTCCCACAGACAATTTTCACTTTGGGACCTCCTCCTGTAACACTTATATACTAAGGCAACTATCTATATTTATGATGTGGCAATAAACTTCAACTTAAAAAGAAAAAAAGAAATATATATATATATATATAGAAACATTTGTTCACAGCATGTGCATAACAGGTATAAAATCATAGTAGGCCCTTATTAACTCCAACGCTGATGTCTCAAAATATCGCTTGTCTAAATTTTTTCCAGCCATGGTGTCAACCCATTTGTTTTTCACTCCTTATCTCAAAATGCTTTTGCACCTGACTCCAGAAATCTTGAAATCTTGACTTGGAAAATACCAAGGAAAGGCAATGTGCAGCGTTGGCAACGTCACTTGCACTCGCTTTTCACCCAACAGCAGCTCATTAGCCCAGCCAGACACCGCACCAGGCTCTGCTCCCCTCATCTTTTCCCCCTTCTTTCTATCACTACTCGCACGCACTTGCTTGGGTAATTGCTGCCCTTTTGTTGGGGCCTCACGCAGCAACGGTGAGCTGGGAGTTATCCTTTCTTTTCCCCTCCTCTCATTTAGGATGCTGCCAGTGACGCATCAGTGCGGTCACAGCATATTAATCATGACCTTGAGCACTTTTGAGCATATGCGATCACCTCACGTGCTGCACCCTAAAGGACCCAGCATGCGAGCCCACAGTGTTTCAGCGACATTGCAGTTTGACAAAGGTGGCCGCTTCAGTAACATTGTTCGGTATTCATTACGATACAAAAAAGAAGCAGCGTCAGCTTTCTAGATGTCTGGAACAGTTATGCTCAGATGACTGGCTTCAGATATTGCAATCTTCTTGGCTCAATGCCAGGCAGGCTGTTTGGGCACAATGCCAGTAACACCGCTGCCTGTAGACACCAACATGTCCGGTGCTGAGGCACGTGAAAGTGACGTAGAATATTACTGGCAGCACTCAATGTAATCTATGTACAGCCATCTGGCTTCTATCTTTATGATTATGCTTATCTAAAAACTCCGCTTAACTCATAATTTTTTCCAGTTTCTACAGCTTCGAGTTAAAGGGAAGCTGAAAGCTTTTCCAGAAGAAATGAGTAAAGAGCAGTACGTCGTGGTTTTCAACCCTCTGAATTTGAATATCGCATCGAAATTGAGCGAAAGAAAGCGCAAACATATTTTATTTCGACGAAAAGTGCAGCAGTAGACACGCCCAGCTCGCGCGCCTCGTTTTCGCCTGTGATTGGTCGGGCGCCTCGTGACGTCAACAATGGCGTTCGTCCGGACCGACTGCTGCCGCTACACACGAAGCACGGTTCAAGGTAGTTTGGTGGTGTTTTGCTGAGACGGTCATGGAAAATTTCGAGAGCTTGCGTTTCTCTGAGGAGTTCGGCGTTAAGTCCAAACTCCACGAGAGCGATTTCGCGCGGGACAGTGACGGGCGACGGCTTCGAGCGATGAAACGGGCCGTCGCTTGAACAGATCGCTCGGTGTTGTCGCTCGATCGCTCGTTTCTAGAAATCTAGAACTCGTCGCTCGTCGCCCGGAAATGCTATGAGCGATTAGCCAATAGTGCGAAGCCGAAACTGGATGTACATAACTCAAATACTACTGTTTGTCGCACGGAATGAGCAAACTATTGAATTTTACACGTGCAAAAATAAGAAACTAGTGCAAGACCTTCAGAAATATTTTATGCTCCTTCTTCAGTAAAATACATCAACTTAAATTGATAAAGCATGCGTCACGCTAGTTTCGGCACGTATATTGCTGCCCTCATACCGGGAAGTCGTCGCTCAGAGCCGTTGCTCGCGTGGAGTTCGGCTTGCAGGCGACGAGTGAACGCGACAGACATCGCCTCGCTTGTCGCGCTGTCGCTGTCGCGTGCAAGATCACTTGTAAGGGGTTTATACTTTACTCCCTACATGTACGAGCTGAGTGCGAAGAGCCGGCCTCTCCAAGAAGCAAAAAATGCTGGTGCAAGCACTGCTTTCCATGTGAATGAAGGCGAAGTGTTAGCATCTCCTTGTGTTGGAAATGTTCTTTGGCGAGTATGTTTTTTGCTAAGCTGCATTCAGCGTTCCAGTGAGTACGTTCCCGGGCAAACAACTGTAGTGTTATGTTCCTGCATGCCTCCTCGTAGAACGTAAGCGGTGATGCGATCTTCGGCATTTGTGCGCTGCCCCAAAGCTGTCGGCAATCTACACAGAGGGTTTAAACGCGGGAAAAGTTTACCGGCTGTTGTAGCACGTGTAGTATAGAACCTTCATCAGCGCGCCATCCGCACACTACTCGTAACCGGCGAATTCCGTCAGCTACGTGAGATGGTCGGTTTCTCTATGTGTGCGAGAGAAGGGGGAGTGCAGTGTCCTGGCATGAGCAGGCTTTCCAACACATGCAAACTTTACGCTTGCACTGCGTTATGGTAGCTGCATGCAGGCTGTTTCACAACACATGTGCGAATAGAAAATTCGCGGCGCTTGGCGATGAAACCTGCATCAAGGGTGGGAGATAAACATGCACCTTCCGTTCAGCATGCCAATTTTTTTTTTCTTTAGGAGAACCCAAAGCACGCATTATTGATAAACTCCGGTAGTAATCGTCACGGAAGTGGTTAGAGCACAACACTGTTGTGCTTGAGTGCTTGAAGTTGTTTCGCTTCACAGCAGCCTCCCACTTAGCTGAAAGCTTCTTGTCTTGCAGGAACTAATGGAACATCGAAACGTCGTCGCGGCCGCTGGTGTTCGTGCAAGCGTAGGCTGCACAGAACGCCGGCATGATCGGCCTACAAGTTCAATTGATGCTGCGCACGTCAGCTACCACTTCTATATACACACAAACAAAGGAATGTAGGGTCGAGCGAAGCAGATTAGGATGGCACGCACGCAGAAATAAGCCCGGTCAGGCACGGTCGCGGAGACTGCGAAGGAGTGGAACACCAGTGTTAACGTCACTACGCCGCGGTTTCCGGTCTCCGCTCGCATCGTCAGCGTCAGCAGCAGCGCGCGGCGCTCGACGGGGGGCGGAGCTACAGCGCAATTTTAACCGACGATTGTGTCGCTCCTAAGTGAAAAATCCCCCCCCCCCCCCCCCCCCAATTTTACCTTCATGGTTTATAAGGTTCCCGCATCCATATATGAGCGTCTTATTGAATTCGACAGACTCTTCAGCTTCCCTTTAACGGCAGTTTACTGTACTGCTCCACTATGTGAGGTGGTTGCTACAAGGCTTAGCCATTATGGGTTTACCTTGAAGTGTATCAAGAGATTTTCATATATTATCCAGAGCATCAAACGCTGACAAATATAGTACTAGCTGTAGCTTGTTACAGCTTATTTTGTGCTAGCAAATATGGTTAGCCTATCATATGGCTTGTATGGTGATTTTTTAAGTGTCCCATGGTTAAAGTATTAAACACAAGTATAAGCATCAGTTACGCTATCATTTTTCTTTTGTGTTTTAGTAAGCCTTATCGTTAGCACATGCCAAATTTCACCTTATGGCGGTTCTCATGTTATGACACTTTGCCAAACACGATGAAGCCAGCAGTCAATGAAGCTTGACTTCACGTGATAGTAACTAACAAAAAGAAAAATAGAACCCATGAAATGCTGTTGTTCTGTTAGAGAGTCCAAGTACTTGTAGATGTATACTAATGCCACAAAAACCACCTGCCGCATTGAAATAAAGATTCTTTTGCTGAGGGCTGCAGCCATAACTTGGACAATTAGTGGACTTTCTCAGCCCGTCTATGCTCTTTGGCAATTTTTGTATTTGCAAAGTACTTGTTGAGCTCGAGGTCGTGAGTTCAAACCCCGTGGTGGTTGATGGGGGTGAAATGCAATAACGCCTGTGTTCATAGATTCAGGTACACATTAAAGAACACTAGGTGGTTAAGATTAATCCAGAGTCTCCCTCTACAACATTCCTTATAACAAAATTGTGTCTTGGGCACTTTGTACCCCAGAAATTAATTTGACGTATCAATCTTATTGCGCAATGTCAAGACGCAAGCGTAGGCAGGAAAAAGTTTAGGACAGGAAAGAGCGTTATATTTGTCCGCTCTTTCCTGTCCTGAGCTTTTTTCCGCCTTTAGTCGTGTCTTAACATTGCATAATTAATTTTCCACTTTAGTGTAAGCACCCATAAATTGTGTACCGCTGATTGTGGATGTTCTTTGCTGAGACAGTCAGTCAGTCAGTCAAGAACTTCAGTGAGGTCCTGAGGAGTTTTAAGCCGTTAGAGATCCCATGCGGGGAACTCCTCGGGCCGAAACCGTTGGCGACGCCCAAGTCGGGACGGGAACATGGTGACGCTCCGCCAGTTCCTGGGCCCTCTGGACGGCCTTGAGCTGGAGTTTGAGGTCCGGGCTTTTGAGGGCTTCTTCCCATTCGGGCTCACTAGAGAGAGGGCTCTTTGGTAACGCGGTACATTGCCATAGCATGTGCGAGAGTGAGCAATAAAGTTCTTGGCAGTCTGGGCAATTTGCCGGGATGTCTGAGTTATAGTGACTCAGTAGGCCTCGTGACGGATACGAGTCCATTTGTAGCATTCGCAACGCGGCCGCCTGCGCGCGTTCGAGTTTGGAGTGCGGGAGCGGATATTTCATTCTGCCTTTTCGATAGTATGAGGTGATTTCGTGATAAGTGAGTAGCAGGTCATTAAACTGAATGTCCAGCCCCTCGGAGGCCGTGGGACCGTCACGGCGGGCAAGTTCTCGCGCCCGGTCGTGGGCCGTTTCATTGAGGTTTGGTTTCTGCGGGTGAATGTCTTTCCCCATGTGAGCGGGGAACCAGGAGAGGCGTTGTTTGCTCTCCTTTGAGCTCGCTAGTAGTATGTGCGCCACTTCTTTACATACGTTGCCGCTTTTGTAGGCCCGAATTGCGGCACGCGAGTCCGTGAGGACATGAGTAAATGTGGGGTCTGCCATGGCGATGGCTATGGCTATCTGTTCTGCTTTAGCGCTGGTGGTCGTTTTAACCGATGCGGATGATCGTAAGGTTCCGTTACCGTCTACGACTGCTATCGCGCAAGTGGATGTGTTGCCGTACTGGGCCGCGTCCACAAATGCGGTGGCTTCGCGATCCGCGTCGGTGCGATCGAGAATCGCGCGTGCGCGGGCCCTGCGCCTGCCCACGTTGTGTTGTGGGTGGTCGTTTCTAGGAAATAGTGCGACTTTGTAGTTGTCTCTAATTTCGCTCGGTAGGGTAATCGCATGCTCGAAATAGGGAGATGGGGAGATATTAGCTTCGTTTAGGATTAGTCTACCGGCTTTGGACGAGGATAGGCGTAGTATTTGCACCATAGTCTGAGCCTCGATCACTTCGTCGATGTTGTTGTGCATGCCTAGCTGGTCAACCTTTGATGTACTTGCTCTTTGTAATTTGAGACAGTAATTTTTTTCTTTCTTAAGCCTAATGTATTGTAAGAAAATTTTTAGAGGTGTCTGCTGAATCACTAATTGAACTAGCCTTCAGCAAAACTGCGTGATTGCTTATATTGTAACTTCGAAAGCTCGATTGGCTGTGCCTTGCTAATTTAGTGTACCTCACTTTAGTGAGAAGATTCAGACCTGATCAAATTATCAATCTCAAGTATTAAATTTAATAATGCTGCAACTGTTGCCATTGACGAGGTTCAAGGCATACGGCCCTAGCAGCATGACATGAATGTCTTCCCACAGCCTCCAAGCTGAACGAGCTCTATGCCAGCCTCAGGAAGAAGAATGCCGACATATATGTCCAACGTTCCAAGCAGCTTGGGCAGGGAGCATCTATGCGATCTCACCTTGTCCTCTGGCACTTTGATCAACTTGAGGTACTGGCCTTGGCCGACCCATCATACCATGGCACTGAGGCTGTTGTTGAAGTAATGCGTCGACTTGATCCTGAGAGGTGGGTGAACAACTTCTGTTTATCGTTGAAGGTATGTTGAACACGCACATATGCACGCGCGCGCGCGTGTGCACACACACACACATGCATGTGGCCTAGTTTTGATTCTTTTATTTGAAGATGGTTTCCTTGTGTATGTGTACTGCATACGGAAGCTCTCGAAATATTGATGAAACAGGAAGAATGGCAGTGGGTTGACAAGACAGTGGCATGGTTGTGCATGCCTTTAGAAAGTTATTCTATCAGATACAAATAAATGCATAATTCATTCTTCGTTATTTAAAATGCTTCCATTGACAGGTGGGCATGCTGATATCAGTTTCTGCTAGAAACCATCACTTTGTGACTCTTCCTTCTACAAAAAAGTTATTTGCAAAATGTTGAATGAACATGCATGTTTCTTGCTATATATTTTCCACATGGATTTTGAATAAATGTGTAGCACTCATTCATTATGTATGACATTGTTCTGTCTATGACTGCACTGTCCATAACTTCAGTGCCACTTTCTATCATACCGGCGAGCCTCTGTGGACCTCTGTTGATTCACAGGTATTAGCAGCACAATTGCTATATTGTTTTAAGTTCCCTGTCCAAGTGTTTCAATCGTTAATGTGCCACATGAAAATTTCTCTGATTCTGGCTCTGGCTATTGCATCTGTCCTCGAGTGCAACCTCCGAGGCTCATATATTTTCCGACAGGAGCAAAAGCATGCAGCTAACCATTAATGTCTATTCACACATGTCAGCTAGATTGCTCACTTTAGTTCCAGAATGACGTTGTATATTGTTTTGAGGGATCTGTTTTTTTCTCTCTCTCATAAAACAAATAATCCTTTTCTTCAGCTCTTTCACCCTTTTTTGTAGCTGGTTGGCAAAGTTTCGTCGCCGATAGAAACGCGCCGACATAAAGTGGGCATGCAGTCACGCAACTGAGTTGTGGGGCACAATTGTTACTGACTGCTGACACATGCTGACCACCAATACTACTGCTACAGATTTGCCAGTTAATGGCTCTGTTCTCTATTGACTTACACAATGAAACAACAAACACTGCCTAAATGTCCTCACTGCAACAAATATAAACACCATCAAGTTCACCATTCTTTTAATAAGGAAATAGCTTTTTTGAAGCAGTCATTTACATTGACAGTCATCGTTGATGGTTTCTGCACAAATTTTTTTTACCGTTTTAGACATTTGCACTTGGAAAAACTCAGTGTTACAATTGTGCTAGCTTCTAGAGACCGTGTCCTTTTTTTTTTGTATTCCTCCTTGTGGTTCTCTGTATTATGAAGAGCCAGCATCAATATTGATAATTGTCGGCATTGCTTGTACACAGCCCCTATCCTGAGGAAGGAATGCATTTCTCGACCCTGTGGTGTCGCCAAGTGAGAGGCAGCATCAAATCTGTCACCTGCCAGCTGCGTGACTTCCCACAATTCATGGTGGACTGGCGTGAATTCCAGGTGTGGGGCACCCTGGCCGGTGCTGAGCAGGAGGCACCGCCACGAGGTATCACCTATATTTCAATCATTCTTTGCTTTGCTTAAGACTGTCATTTCCTTTTCTTGTTTATTTATTTATTTATTTTGTAAATACGAGCTAAGCCACTAGGCAACTAAGTTTTGCGGAAAGGCCAAGATCTGTACGTTTTAAGGAAAATGAAGACATGACATGCATGCACGCTGGTGCATTCGAACCTGCAAAGAGCAAGCACAATAGAATGTAGCTAAAGGTAAGGGGTGGAGTGATGATTAGTACAACTAGACAATGAGAGTGCATAGTGTTTTCAGGTCCAATGGCCAATGCACTTTAACAGCGTGTATCCACTTGGCCTTACTAGTAAACCAAGGGCAGCTGCTCCAATGCATGTGCACATCTGACTACTCAATGCAGCATATTGCAATCTTGTTAGTAGGATCTAGCTTTTTAGCTAAGTGGATGATTCTTTACTGCACTTCATGCTTGCATTATCATTTGTTGCTTTTTATTGCATCATTATGCTGCCTCATCTTATCAGTTCAGGGAACCTGTGCACCTATATTGTGTTTATGTAAGAGCCCATTTCTTTAGCTATCTCCACATTCAGTTCCGATTTCTGCATATCTTTTGCATGGTACTCACGCAGTTGCAAAGCCAGTGCTAAGGTGAAAGGACACATTGCAGTTAAAGGTGCCCCACAAAAAACAATGCCAATTGTTTGTAATGTTAATGACCCTCACAGGGCTTCTGACGTGTAAGTAAATGATGGTACTGATGCTTAAAATTATGCAGATCCCACACTCTGTTGGAATCGATGTAAGTTAAGCTTTCTGTGCTGTTTGCACTGTGACGAGATTTGGTGGTGATGTTGATGGCTTACGACAGTCATGATGTGATGTTAAATGTTACCTTGTGTGCACCACTTGTGTTTGTCTACGTAATACACACAACACACAGAGAGATGTGTTTACTTGAGGCGTTCTAGTGCGCATTGTTTGTAGCCTGCGAGAAAGTTAGCACTGTCATTCCCTCACACGGGCGCATCGCATTGTGGCTGAAATTTTGATTCACTAGACAGCCACTTGCTTGTTGTCGTCTTGACGTTGCAGTGCTTTAGTGTGGCTTTGCGTCTGCATGCCTTCCGTCAGTTTTCCGCATGTACAAACTTGCGCGGTGTTTATTTTTCAGAAATAGCAGAAACATTGCACATCATACCTTGAATAAAAATGTTTACAGTTTGCCCACAACTGTTGCTATGTCTAGTAGTAATGTTTCTTTTATTGATGAGACCCCAAGCGAAGCATGCTTTCTGATGGCTCCTTTCCCTTCTCCCACGATCATCCCATGTATGCAAGCTGCCACGAGCGAAGAGTGGCTATTATTCACCCGTTCATCTGGGCACTGGCTTTATGCATTCTCTGTCTCCTCTTTCTGCCATATTATCTCCCCTCTGGGCTGTTGCATGCGAGTACGAAAGTAAGCGCTGCAGTTTTTGCACTGTTTCTGCAGGGCGGGTTAACGCATAATTACAGCCATCCAGAGTGCACTGTGTCAATGGCCAGGGAGTTTCGGAGGGCATTGGGACAATGATTAGAGAGCTCCAGAAGGCATTGTGGCAATGCCCATGAAGTTTTTTGCTGGAAAGGGCTCACAGACGTCTCTCCCACATCCCTACCATATATATGTATGCAATACCTATTCACCACCTAGCCCAGCGGTCAGCTATCATCATCATCAGCCTATTTTATGTCCACTGCAGGACGAAGGCATGTCCCTCCGATCTCCAATTACCCTTGTCCTGTGCCAACTGATTCCAACTAGCACCTGCAAATTTTTTAATTTCATCAGTCGACCTAGTCTTCTGCCACTGCACTTCCCTTCTCTGGGTACCCATTCCATAACCCTAATGGGCCAAGAGTTATCTAACCTACGCATTAGATGACCTGCTCAGCTCCATTTTCTTCTCTTAATCTCAATTAGAATATTGGCTATCCCCATTTGCTCTCTGATCCACACCGCTCTCTTCCTGTCTCTTAATGTTACACCTAACATTCTTCGTTCCATCGCTCTTTGCACGGTCCTTAACTTGTTCTCAAGGTTCTTTGTCAGTCTCCAAGTTTCTGCCCCATACGTTAGCACCAGTAGAATGCACTGATTGTACACCTTTCTTTTTATTGATAATGGTAAGCTTCCAGTCAGGATCTGAAAATGTTTTTATTTTTATTCTTCTGCAAATTTCCTTCTCATGATCAGGGTCCCCTGTGAGTAATTGACCTAGGTAAACATACTCCTTCACAGGCTGTAGAGGCTGACTGGCGATCCTGAGCTCTTGTTCCCTTTCCAGGCTTTGTTTTCTGCATATTAATCTTCAACTCGACTCTTACACTCTCTCTATTAAGGTCCTCAATCATTTGTTGTAGCTTGTCCCCAGTGTTGCTGAACAGGACAATGTCATCTGCAAACTGAAGGTTCCTGAGGTATTCGCCGTTGATCCTTACTTCTAAGCCTTCCCAGTTTAATAGCTGAAATACTTCCAAGCATGGAGTGAATAGCATTGGAGAAGTTGTGTCAACTTGTCTGACCTCTTTCTTTATAGGTATCTTTCTACTTTTCTTGTGGAGAATTGAGGTAGCTGTGGAATCTCTGTAGATATTTTCCAAGATATTTACATAAGCTTTCTGCACTCCTTGATTGCGTAATACCTCTATGACTGCTGGTATCTCTGCTGAATCAAATGCCTTTTCTTAATCTACGAAAGCCATATAGAGAGGCTGATTGTACTCTGCAGATTTCTCGATTACCTGATTGATGACATAGGTGTGATCCATTGTAGAGTATCCCTTCTTGAAGCTGGCCTGTTCCCTTAGTTGACTGAAGTCCAGAGTTGCTCTTGTTCTATTGGAGATTATCTTGGTGAATATTTTATATAATATTGGAAGTAAGCTATGAGCATATAATTGTTCAATTCTTTAGCATCTCCCATTTTGTGGGTTAATGTAATGTTGGAATTCTTCCACCTCTCTGGGACCCTTGAAGTCATGAGACAGTTTGTATAGAGGGCCGCCAGCTTTTCAAGCATGATGTCTCTTCCATCTTTGATTAAATTGAGTGTTATTCCATCTTCTCCTGCTGCTTTTCTCTGTTTCATGCCTTGCAAGGCCCTTATAACTACATCGCTACTTATAGAAGGAGCCTCTGTAACCTGTTCATTACTACTTCAAATGGAGGTATCATGGCTTTTGGGTACTGTACAGGTCAGTATGTCAGCTATATCCTGTACCAAATGTTTTTGTTGTGAATGGTAAAAAAAAGGGACATAATCAATTTCCTTAGACATTACATTGAGCTTTCTTCATTTATTATTATCTTTTGCAGTTGTGCTAAGTTATTGAGTTCTTCATTGCTAAATGTGAAACGTGCTTGCAGCAAGACGGAGCTCAACAGTTGAAGTGGGTGCACCATGGGGGAATATGACTGTGGAAAGAAGCATGCCATCCCTGAAATTCTATCACGACTTGACCTGGGGTGAGTAATGTGAAAACTATGCCTTAAACACAGTACTACAATCTGGTATCTGAGTCTGCTATTTTTAGAAATTGACTGCAGCGCTCTGTGCAGAGCCTAAACAAAAGTACAGTCAAACCTCGATATATCGAACACGGATATATCGAATTATTGCGTATATCAAACAATTTCTATATCACATGGAAAATCGCATGCATTTTTAATTCTTTATTTCGAACGGGGCCGGATGTAAAATGGATATATCGAACTCCGCCGCCCCAGACCAAGTGCGCTCTGTTGACAGGAGGCGAGCTTTCCCGCAACACTCTCGAAGATAGCGGCGGCGCGATCGGCGTACCAGACTGCTGCGTACAACAGCTGCCCACATCGGTTGCGCCGAGGGCGCCATTTGAACGTAGCGGAGTACACACACGGCGGCTTGGAGCCAGCACGGCCGCCTCGATCACGCGCGCACCTATGCGCGCACGGCGAGGCTTGCCCCCGCCGTGCGCGCGTGATCGAGACGGCCGGGGAGCCAGTTGGAGTGCTTTGTCGGTGCTGAGCCACACATCATGTGCATTGCGGACTTCGTTGGCGGTGACGACAGCACCAGAACAGTGGCGGAGTTAACAGACGTGGATATCGCGGCAGAAGTGACTGCTGAGCGGCCAAACGAAGGCGCTGCCGAGGCTGATCCAGCAAGCGCTGATGTTGCCCCGCTCCCGACTGCAACTGAGGCTGTAGCTGCTTTGGCCGTTGTACGCCACTACTGCGGTGCAATAGAAGGCACTGGACTGTCCCTTGTGGACCGTTTGGACTATGTTGAGGACGCCGTGGTCAAGCACGCGGTTGCCAATATGAAGCAGGCTACGCTGCGTCAGTACTTTCAGCGAACAAAATAAATACTTTGTTTGAAGCTTCATGTGAGTATCTATTGCGCCACGATTGGTTCATTGATTGATTTGCGCTAGTTTTTGACGCGTTTTCTACGTGATTTTATATATCGAATTCCGGCTATATCGAACTATTTTGCGATCACCGCGCTGTTCGATATATCGAGGTTCGACTGTACATTACTCACTTATCAGTTCTGGGTGTGCACGTACATCTTAGCAGGTTCACAGGGAAATTGTTTCGATTGAATAAGGGTGCTGCTTTATGAAATTTTTCAAAGGCTACATTCATTCATTGGTTAGCATAGAGTAGTTAGGGTGTTTTGCCTAAGTCAAGCTAATGGATATTAACCAAACTTACTCACTTAAGAAGCTTGATTTTCACTGTATGATAGAAATAAAGCTAAATTGGCAGTAGCCTCGTGTGTTTGTGTGTGTGTGTTTTGCTGTGTTTATTTTATGCTAGCTTTTAGGTTAAGGACTGGAACAATTTACCAGAACATGTAATACTTGCCAAAAATTTTACAAAAGCACTTCAGAGCTTCTTATGCTGCTATTAAATGTGATTGTATAAATTGGTCATACAAGACTGTTTGTTCGGCCTTTTCCAACTTTTATCTTTTTGTTTGTTTGTTTCTTTGTTTGTTTGTTTGTAATTATTACATTTAAAGTTTCCTTTTGTTTTGCCCTTCCTGTTTGAACTTTGTTAAATCTGCGTTATCTTGTAAATAAAATAACAAATTAAATAATTACTTGTACTTTGTTACATGTGTAACATGTAATTGAAACGAGGAGCTAAAATTCTCATGGCGAGAGTGTAGTGATGTAGTCCAACGTGAACCATTCTTACTTGGTTGCTGTGCATGCTTTCATGTTCAGTGGCCACTTCCTGGTGTCACAGATCTCTTGTAGCATCCAACTTTTGCCCAGTACACTTTCCCTTTAGGCAATGTCGTAGGTTGTTTACTTGTCTGAATGATATTTTCTGCTTCACCGTGTGTTTCACGCAGACCTGGGATACCTAGGCTTGACATATGGAGCTTGCTGGGAAGCCATTGTGGCCCAAGTCAGCCTGTGCATGGAGAAAGTGAGCCGCCCGTCAGCCGACCCGAGTCCAGCACTTGCCTGGTGGGACAAGGCACGACTCCTGCTTCATGGACGCCTGACTGTCTCTGCAAGACACTTGGCCCTTTTCCAGCATGTGTCTCTGGACCCAAACAATGACACCGAACTCTTTGAAGTGTCCTGGAGCGACGCTATTGTGGATTGGACAAACGGTATGAAACCTTGAACAAGAGGATGCCTCTTTCTGTCCAAGAAAGTTTAGAAGCTGGATCTGTGAACTCTGAAAGGATAATTTGCCTTGCTGTTGGGCGAAAATTGTGGCAAATTATGGGGCACTAAAGAGTGAAATAATGAGTAAATTACACTTCTACAATAAACGAGAAGAAAGGGGGTTAACCGAGGGGCTTCTTCTTCTGTTGGCTTCTTATGATATGACTTCTACAATAAGTCATATCATAAGAGACCAACAAACACTGACACCAAGGACAACATAGGGGAATATACTTGTGCCTAATAAATGAAATAAAGAAACAATAAAATAATAGAAATTAAAGTGGATGAAAAAACAACTTGCCGCAGGTGGGAACCGAACCCGAATCTGGCAACATTGATGCCTTCAGGTAGCATGTGTGGGTTTATTGACCAGTTGCCTTCACCCAAAAAGATCACGTTCTCGTGACACCTCCGGCAAAAAGGACGTTCCACGTCCGCCGCCAAGGTCTGTGAGTGGTGGCGCTGGCTAACACTCCCAGGGTTCTACTAGGACACATAAATACCCAAGAAAGTGGAAGGGGAAACGACGCTGCGGTAGCTCAATTGGTAGAGCATCGCACGCGAAATGCGAAGGTTGTGGGTTCGGTTCCCACCTGCGGCAAGTTGTTTTTTCATCCACTTTAATTTCTATTAATTTATTGTTTCTTTATTTCATTTATTATGCACAAGTAATTTCCCCTATGTTGTCCTTGGTGTCAGTGTTTGTTGGTCTCTTGTGATATGACTAATAAAAATCGGGCCCCTCGGTTAACCCCCTTTCTTCTCGTTTACTTCTACAATAGGAAATAGTCACTCTTGGCATGAGAGAAGGCTTGGTAGCTGATAAAACACGGGCAGCGATGTTCCCTTAAAGTTTTTGCACTGACCCACTGTGATGTCATGGAGTTGGACAGCATCTGCTAAGCCCTAGTTAATTTTTTATCAGTAAAGGTGTGCTACATTGCATTCTAAAGGAGCCAAAGACTGAATTCAAAAAGGTTCAAGAACCTTTACTCAGCGACAACAATTCAAATTAAAAAAACATATTTCAAGATTTATGACATCACTCTAATGTACAGATGCTGGGGTTTCGGCACGAAATATTAAAAAAAATGAAACTTTGACCTTCATTTTCTCATCTAATTATCAATTTGTTACCACAAAATTTGTGAAAATAGTGTTTTGAAATAATACTTTATCGGTCTATAATGACTTATTGTTTGTCTCTGTGATTTTCTAAGGTGGCACTGTCTTTGATGAGTTGAAACAAGTTGCTTGTTTATACAAGCAATTCCTCATCAAAAAGCAGCTTTGAACAGCACTGTGTCACTGT
The DNA here is from genome assembly GCF_023375885.2 of Dermacentor andersoni. Taxonomy (NCBI): domain Eukaryota; kingdom Metazoa; phylum Arthropoda; class Arachnida; order Ixodida; family Ixodidae; genus Dermacentor; species Dermacentor andersoni. The sequence goes on from NC_092816.1 coordinate 19,634,459, forward strand.
TGATGTTTTTTAAAAATTATTGTTACAGTTAGCTCACTATCTATAAAAGAACAAAGTTATGCCTACTATTACTTGAAAAGCTCATACTTCTCAGAAGAATCTTTGGTGTGCAGTGTAACCTAATCATTAACGTAACTTGTCACATCTAGATTGTGCAGAGCTGCCAGCTGGCAGCAGAGAAAACGGGCCGTACTCTGAAACGTTCGCCTTCTGCGATAATTTCGCCGCCGCAATAGTCACGTTCGATAAATCAAGCGACTGCTTACCTAGTGGCATCAGCGTGCACCACCAACACGCGCTGTCGAACGCTTCACATCGCATGAGAGAGTGCACCGTGCGAGTGCAGAGCCGCTCGGGTGTGTTGTTTTCGAGTGTGGTGGCCACAGTATGGGTTCTGCGCACTGACTACGGTTGGTTACGGCCACATTAGGTAAAATAAATTGAATAAGGAAGTGCAAAATGTTTTATTTTAAATAAATCAACAAATATCGCCGCAAAACAAAGCGTCTAAGATGCTACCAAAAAGGCTACTATTAACTACCGCCTATCTTATCTTTTCTACACTCCACCAGCAACCGAACGCCAAAAGACACATTCGTTTATTCAATATATGTTGAGCGCATCCATCGACACCATGACGTTAAAATGACGTATGCCGGAACTACTAGCAGGCGCTGTTTATTTTTCAGTTTTGCTAAAACGGCCAATCAGTGCGCGCCGTTGGTGGAGGCGTGGCCAAGGCAATAGTTTCGCAGAAGGCGAACGTTTCAGAATACAGGCCCTGATTGAACATCCTAGGTTTGGCTTGCTGGTTATGGAGAAACAAAAAAGCAGTATGGAGATTAAAAAACAGGGAAACTAATGTGCAGTGCTGGACTTTGAAATTGTGATTTTATTCTAAACAGCATAAAATGTATGCCAGAAAGAACGTGAAAATGGAAGTAGGAAACTTTCAAGATGAAGCAGTAAAGGCTGCAGCAGTAGTGCAGCAAGATAAATGTTACTCCATAAGCACTTCAGTGAGGAAATATGAAGCCATATTGTCTAATGTTAGTTCAGGAATTGATACTTTTGAATTTTTTTGTGTAAGTGCAAGAATAGCTTTCCTGCTTAAATGTGCCTAATTCCTCATTATATCAAATTTTCAATATAATTCATGATAGTGAAGACACCTCATATTTAAGGGCAGCTTTAGAATAATGGAATTTTTTTTTTCTTTTTTTTCCAGGCAAGATTGTGATGAAAGGAAACCTGGGCATGTATGTGCACACAGCGTCTCGGTACAATGACAGCCGTTTGGTTCACATTCCAAACCTCAAAATAAGGTGAGTGTGGGGCCATTACAGGAGTCAAAATCAGATTGTGTATAATTTGTTTGTTTTCAACTGCAGTGTGCAAAAGGAAGCTGTGCTAGTTTATGAACATGAGCTGTGTGTGATTGTAGTTGCTTATGTCGTTGCTTAGCATCAAGATGAATTGGCTTTGTGTGGGCAACCCTTTTGACCACCATAGCATCACACCTTGCGCTCCTGACAAGATACCAGAGTACTCAAGCAACCAGGTAAATAAATCTTCTTTTTCCTTGTGGCTGATAAACAGTTTTCAAAGCAATTTATAATTGAAACTTTTGGGCTGTTATCGTAGATTATGTTTAACTCTCCAACTATACAGACTAAACTGCTGCTCAAAAAAAGTTTACCATATCAGTTAATCCAAGAAATGCCAGCTTTTGGGTGCTTTGGGTCTCAAAATTTTCCTCAGAATGGGTGTTCTGCTGTGCTACATAGCCATTTCGGCAGCTGTGCATCTCAGTGTGAAAAAGCATTTAGCTGCTCTTATCAATTTTCTATAACGAGTGCTTTGGGTGGACTTGTTTTTTTTCAAGGATAACTAAACATTGTTGCATATAGGAATGTTGCTGCTGTGTGTCCCTTCACAACACTGCAATAATTCCCTTTTTTGTTCGAGGAATAGCACATTAATAAAATGTCATCCTGCTGAAAGCCCATCAACAAGCAAATTTAAATCAGTCAAATCTTTTTTTTTTTTTCATTTTACTGCAATTTTTACCTCTCCTCTTTTCCTTTATTTTTGGTTTTCACTGGTAGCTTTTTATATGTTTCTTTTCCCTGTGCATCTGGTTGTTATTAATCTCAATACTTATGCAGCTAGGCAAGTTAAAGACATAAGTAAACCAAATCGGAAGTACAGTTAAGTATGTATGCAAGTAAATAAATAAAGCTGCTTCGATAAGGTGCGTTTATTTAAAGATGAGATGAAAAGGGGCTGTGCCAACACCGAGCCGCTGCAAAGACAAGCGCACTTCATTCTCCTCTTGTCGTCCTTGCTGTGGCTTTGGCGTAACACTCATCCCTTCACAGACGAAGCCCGCTGGGCAAGTAACTGTTACGTCCACTCGGAGTCATGGGGATGACAGCGTTTCAGGCGGGTGACGTGAACAAGCTGCGTCTTCTTAGACCGGTAGCCATGAGAAACGAGATGAGGAATCGAATAGGTCACATCACTTAGGCAATTGGTGATGACGAAAGGCCTGGTGCAATGAGCCAGAAACTTATGACACAGGCCGCGCTTGCGAAGTGGTGTCCAAAGCCATACTATGTCCCGTTTGTCGTACTGCACATTCTTATGTCGTGAATCGTAGCTGATCTTGGAGCAGTCCTGGGATGCCAACGTACGGAGCTGAGCTATGCGACGTGCCTCCTCAGCGCGGCAGAGAGTCTGGGCAATAGATGAGTCCGCATGAGGAGTAAAAGGTAGAATGGTGTCAAGGAAGCTGCCGGTGCGGTCTGACATAAAGAAGATAGAAAGGACTGTAGCCCGTAGTTTTACGCTTTGCAGTGTTGTAGGCGTATGGGATAAAAGGCAAGATGTCATCCCAATTTTTGTGCCTGGAATCGACGTACATCGAAAGCATGTTGGTCAAAGTTCTGTTAGTGTGCTCGACGACACCATTTGTCTGCAGGTGATACGGGGTCGCGTGGCAAAACTGGCAAGCACAGAGATGCGACAGCTCTTCGACTACGTCAGTCACAAACTGGCGACCATGGTAGCTCACAATAACACCAGGGCATCCATGACGTAGTATAATGGAGGACAGGAAGAAGCTCGAACTATCAAGAGCCGTGGCTGTTAGCATCACTGTGGTTTCAGCATAACGCGTCAGATGGTCGACGCAGACTATAATCCAATAGTTGTCGTTTGTTGAGCATGGGAATGGACTGAGAAGATCCACTTGAAGCATTTCGAAAGGAGATGATGGTGACACCACAGGGTGAAGGAGTCCAACCGGAGCAGTATTAGGGCACTGCTAACACTTGTTACAACTGGCCACATACTTTTCTATATCCCGTTGCATACTAGTCCAGTAGAATCGGCTCTGACTGTGGTGGTATGTTGTGGTGAAACCCAGGCGCCCAGTGGTCGAGTAATTGTGCACAGCACGGAGCACATGGGTTCTCAAATTCTCATGGACCACTAAGAGGTGGCGGGCACCATCAGCCGCATAATTCTTCTTGTAGAGCAGGCCATCTTGGTTGACAAAGCCATTGTTACCTGTTGGTTGAGCAGCTGAGGCGAAGATGGCATCCAGGCTGCAGTTGTCACGCTGCTCTTCCCGGAAAGTGGCCAGGTCGGGAAAAAGAATGTCATCGATGGAGGCCAGAAACTCATCGAAATTGTCAACGTCACATGCAATTGTTGGTAGAGGGAGCCTTGAAGAACAGTCAGCGTCCTCATGATGTCGGCCACTCATGTAATGGACTGCAAAGTCAAATTCCTGCAAACGTAGTGCCCATCAAGCAAGGCAGCCAGATGGGTCGCGGAGACCGACCAACCAACATAGTGAATGGTGATCAATAACGATCGTGAAGCGGCGCCCATAGAGATATGGGCAGAACTTCTGGACTGCGAAGACGACAGCGACACACTCTTGCTCAGTGACGATGTAATTCTGTTCGGCCTTGCTCAACGAACGGTTGGCATGGGCAATGGCATGCTCGGCGTCACCAAAACACTGGATGAGGACGGCACCGAGGCCAGTTCCACTAGCACCAGTGTGCAATTCTGTTGTGGCAGAGGGGTCAAAATGGCAAAGTATGGGTCCGGAAGAGAGCAGGAATTTCAGTTGACGAAATGAGGAATCACAATCCTGCTGTCCAGGTGAAAGGGTTATCCTTGCGTAACAATGAAGTCAGAGGGTCGGCAGTATCAGCAAAGTTAGGCACAAAACATCGGAAGTACGAGCAAAGAGCCAAAAAGCTCCTCAGTTCACATTGTGACTGCAATTGTTTAAAGCCACTAACTGCAGCGACCTTCAGTGGGTCTGGTCGCACCCCCTACTTGTCCACTAGATGTCCAAGTACTAGAGCCTCTCATTGGCCAAAGTTACATTTCTTGGAGTTGATGGTAAGGGCAGCTTGTTCAAGGCACGTCAGAATGGAAATGGAAAAACTTTATTTCTCTATATCTCAGAGAGATTGGCGGTGGGCCGGTGTCTTTATGTTTTGAGTCCTGGCCGCTTCACAAGGTCGGCGCCCCTATTCCAGGGCACCGCTGAGTCTTGCTGCCTCGCAGGCGTGCTGCACAATTGCCTGTTGGGCTGCGAGCTCGCTGCTGGTGAGCAGACCCTCCCATTGTTCCGCACTTGGGTTATTTACTTTATGGAATGCGAAATTACGCTTGCATTCCCACGTGATGTGGTATAACGTGGGGGTTGTTCCGCACCACGGACATGTATCCCTGTACTGGGTAGGGAACATTTTGTGTAATGTGTGCAGGTTGAAGAACGTACCTGCTTGCAGTCTTCGCCAGCTTACTGCCTCATGTTGTGTGAGCGATGTGTGGGGTGGGGGGTATTTAAGTCTCCTTCCTCTGTAGTAGTTAAGTATTTCTGCATACGTCGGCTCCACCGTTAAGGGGGCCTTTAGGGTTTCCGACTGCCCTGCTCGGTGCACGAGTTCGCGAACTAGGTGGTCCACCCTTGAGTTGCCCTCTATCCCGGTGTGTGCCGGTATCCAGAAGATCCTATGTTTTATCTTTTTGTTTGGAGGCTCTGTTTTGAGGAGGATTCTCAGTGCTTCCTTACTAACTCTGCCTTGTGTGTAGTTCCTGCATGTTGCTTTGGAGTCCGTTAGAATTATCAGAGATTTGTTCCTGCGGTAACCTTCAGCCGCCGCTAGAGCTACGGCGACTTCCTCCCCCTCCGTTACCGTGCAGTTTCTCAGGGTTGCGCAGCTAATTGGTTCTCCCGTGTGGTTTACCACTGCTGCGCGACTCTAAACATTCTAGTGTTGCGGTCCCATGGGTATACGGCCGCGTCTGTGTATATTGTGTTTTCTAGTGCGGCTAGGTTTCGTTCCACAATATCTGCTCGTGCCTGCCTTCTGGCGGCGTGGAGATTCGGGTCCATGTTTCTCGGTGGGGGGCTAACCTCCAGTGTCTGGCGAACGCTGTCTGGGATGCTAGCAGCCCGATCCTCTATTCCGTCTGTGTTATGCCCTATTCTTTTTAGGAGCTTGCGGCCGGTGACAGTCTGCTGGAGCCTGGCGATCTGTGCAATGAGCTGCGCTTTTGCGAGTTCTTCGAAAGTGTTGCTTAGGCCCATCTGTAACAGTTTATCGTTGGGCGTGTTTCTAGGCACGTCAGAACAACGTCCAGTCGATGGTTGTGCTCTGCAAAAGTGCGGCCGAAAATGACGACGTTGTCTAAATGACACAAACAAAACTCCCATTTCAGGCCGTGCAGTACCGTGTCCGTAAACTTTTGAAATGTTACAGGTGCATTGCACAAACCAAACGGCATAACGTTGAATTCAAACATGTCATCTTGGGTCACAAAAGTGTTTTTCTCTTTGTCAGCTGAATGCATGGGTATCTGCCAGTAGCCCGTTCGGAGGTTCACAGATGAGAAGTAAGATGCGGAATGAAGGCAGTCGATAATGTCATCGATCTGAGGAAGTGGATACAGATCCTTTTTCATCACAGAATTGAGACACCGGTAGTCGACACAAAACCTCCTGGACCCATCTTTCTTTTGCACGAGGCTGACTGGCGCAGTGGCGAGCCCGCATAGTTGGAATTCAACGTTTGTTAGCGTTCTACGCAATATCAAATAATGACACATGCTTTCTAAGGACGCTGACCAGGGCTTGACGCTTCTCTGAAGACAGTGACTTGTTGATCATTTTTAAAAATGGCAACAAGTCTTCAGGGATACCGGGGCCAGCCCCGTGCTCTCAGGATTTGTGTGACGTGTCATCAGTTAAAACGCCTATGCTGAGACTGGTATCCACTTCAAAAGAATAAACTATGTGTGAAAATTTGTGTGGAATAAATTGTGTATGGAGTTGCATTGATAAGATTGTCAAGTTATTTTAGTTTACCTGCAGAACGAATGTGAAAACTATTTTTCTCTCCAAGCCATAACCATCACTTGTACTTCTGCACATCCTGCCTCAGCATTTACTTTCTTGTGTGCTTTTACCTTCTTTTACCTTATGAGGAAGCTTTAGCTCGGGCCTGCTGTCTTAAATACATGGAAATGGAGAAATCGTTTTTCTTGGCAGCCACTGCCCCAAATTTGATTAGATTTGTTGCATTTAAAAAAAAAGAATGAGAATCTAGTGACTGTAGGAAGTGTACTCATTTAGACCATCAACTAAAAAAAGTTGAAAATTGCAAAACTGAAAGAAAATAAAACGCAAATATCAAGTTTACCACTCAGTAATTAAGCAATAAAAGCAATATCACAATTCTATAATCTGCACCTATAATGCATCTAAAGCCGACAGATTTATGTATTATACACCGCTCTTAAATATACCTATAATTTGTGAAGTAGGACCTTACAACAGCCTTGTGAATATTGGCAACAGTTTCATATAAATTGTAAATTTATATATCAAAATTATCTGCTTATGATGCCCTAAATGCATTTTACAGAGCCGCGCACTATACAGTTAAACCTTGATATAACGAACTTCAGTATAACAAAATCCTTGATTTAATGAAGTTTTACTTTTCATAACCTTTTGTCTATAGAACACCATGTATCTAGAACCTCAGTATAACAAAGTGTGTTTGTATGTGATTTCAATATAACAAAATTTCACTGCCGCCGCAAAGGAATAAATTTAAACTTCTGCGGATGCAGATGGTCAAAACATTAAATTACAAGCAGCTGCTTGCAAACGCACCTCTCAAATAACGCTCCACACCACAAGAGCGACCGTTGAAGTAGAGCCGCATCATGTTCCGTATAAAGTCCAAGCGCGATAAGGTCATATCGCGCCCCGAGCCACATCATGCTCCGTATAAAATCTAAGCGCAATAAGAGCCTATCGTGCCCCAAGCCACATCATGTTTTGTGTAAAATCCAAGTGCGATAAGATCCTATCGTGCCCCACGGACTGTGTGCTTTAGGTGTAAGGGAAAGTGTGCGAGGGTGAGACAAGAAAGCATAGCCTTCCCGCGCGAGCAAAGGGTAAGAAGTGGAGGGGAGCGAGTGCATGCGAGAGGGCAGAGGGGGGAGGGGTTAAGTTTTCCATATCATGAAAACGAAATCAGGAAAGAAACAATTTATGATAACTCAAAGGGAAGCTCATTACTTTTCAAAGCAAGATCAGGAAGCCTTAGAACACGCACCTATAAAGCGAGACATAAGAAGGAAGAAGAAGCATGTGCTTGCTGGGGTAAAGCTAGGGAAACAATGGAGCATGTTATAATGTGAAGATATCTGCCAAGCGGTCGATTCAGGCACAACTGGCCTCCTTGAAGCCCTTGGGTTCAGCGAGAGCAGGTGGAAAGTAAACATGTCTGCAATAGGAGATTAGTAAGAGGCAATTGGAATATTGGTGGAAGAAAAGTAGGGAAACGACAAAAAACAGAGACATACAAAAGCAAAGTTCACAATAGGGGGTCAAAAAATTTGGTTATGAGAAATCATCGTGTTTTTTTTTTTTTCTTCTTTATTTTCTTTTTTTAACCCGTTAGGCAGTATTAGGCAAGAGCTTGGTGGCGCAACCCACCACCCCGTTTCAAAGGGGACGCTCATAACATCCATCCATCCGTCTAATTTGCGTAAGTCTCGATTTCTGTTGCCCGTTTCGGCCTTGGCTGAGTGTGGCTGAGCGCTTATACGCAGCCGCGCACCCTGTTTTAGATGTATCTGTCACGTGTGCAAAGAGCGGGAAATGATGCCATGCCAAGGCGGCGTGGCATCATGTAAACTGTCTTCCTGCGCATATAGTATTGAAGATTGCGTAATCTCAAGTTTCTATGACCTGTTGGAGCTAGAGGCAGAGGAAGCATCCGCTCCCCGCTGCTGGCGCTTTTCATGATAGCGTCGTCCCAGTGCAGGTGACGCTATCAGTCGCGGGGGCGGAGTGCATGCGAAAGTGTGGCTTGCTTCAATTAATTCGTACCGCCGATGTGAAAATATCGTCGACATGGCATGAAACCATATTATTCGTGGCCAACTCCCAAATTCATCAAAATGATCAGTTTTCTCATTCAAGTTTGCTTTTTTTCGACTGCTCGATAATTTTAAAAATTCTACGGTCCCTTTCTTTGCAAGAAAAAATGTATAGGCGACTGTACTTATTTGCATAAGAGGTCAAATTTCAATACAATGAAATTTTGGTATAACAAGGCAAATTGCCGATTTTACTGGCTTTGTTATATCGAGGTTTAACTGTATCTTTTTTTGATGCAGAGTTATGAATTTGTAAACTTCATGCTTAATTTTTTATGAAACTTGCCAATTTTTTTTTTATGTATCATAAAAATATTTCTGTGTTTTACATGCATTTGATTAGGGAAATCAGAATTGGCCCCAAACTAAAGCTTCCTCTTAAGCCTTGTTTAAAAAAAAAAAAAAAACTCTTGTACCTCACTGAGAAGGGCTATCTGAGGAGGAATATGTATATGAGTAGGTATTTCTCCTATGGTGTTGAATAACAACTAGGTATGCTGACAGAATCTCTGCTTCAACTTTGCAGGAACATGACAGCTATCGGGCATTCCGGTCACAGAACTTGAACCTCTCAGTGTCGCTGGAGACAAAATCTGTAGCCCTGGAAACAGCAGATTCTATTCCAACATTGCTAGTCTTTAGTTCTACACTGAAGTGGCTGGAAGGACTAAAGGTGACTAAACATCATTTCATTGGCAAGATGAATGTTTCTCTCAGTGTATAACCATCAGTGGAAAAGTGTTTGCTTCTTGTTTGTTTGTGTGCTGTTACTTGTCAACATTGTGAGTAAGAGAATGGACGTACACAAAAGACATTCAAGAACATACTGTTGAATAATGCCAGTAGGCAAATACTCAGTTTGTCATATCAAATTGCCATAATCGAGAGTGATGAATGCTGAAAATACTTTTACATGTATCAGTAAACAACAGGTTGTGTCCACAACACAACTAAAGGGTTCAGCGCAAGTGTGCTTCAGGCCAGCATTGGGGGGGGGGACAGTTATAGTGATGTTGCTAGAGGCAGAGTTAGCTTGGCTGACTTGATTGGCCGTTGCCATGCCTGAGTGTCTCTTTCCATGTAATGAATATGTGTCCACCATGAATTGATCAACTCAATCTTTCACACGAATGTGAGTAGAATGTGTGACACTTCCTTGACATTTCCTATCTGCAGTCTTTCTGGGGGAACTAATTGTTCAGCATGTGTTCATGGGGAAACCCTCTTGTGCTATCTGGAAGCCTTTTCCTTTCAAAACAGAAGCTCTTGCAGAACCAGATGTAGTGCTCTATATTGCTCATTTCATTGTGCTCAATGCAACATGTACAAGCAGTATGTTTGAGCTCACATGTCCAAGGTGGATTGTAGGCCACACTCTCTCCTTTTCTTCATGCGTTTCCTCCCTCCTTCTGCCACCTTGTGCAACTGATGTGGGGTGCTCCTGACCATACATATTCATTAGTACACTTTTTACATAGCTTTGTAAGCGTACTATTGTGCTTGTCTCAGAACTAAATGTGTTAGCAGTTGCATAAGAATGTTAGTTTCCAGCAAATCTACATTTGCAAACAAGTGCTACAAGTTTTCTTTACCAAACCACATTCACTTCTACCCACTTCAGGGGTTTTGCTTGCCTCTTTTTTTTTTTTTTTTTTCTTATTGTCTGCAGGCCATTTTAGGTGGCCTTCCTAAGCTGACACGACGAGGCAGTCTCTTTGGCAATGTGAAACCACGGAAGAGCCAGCTGACACGACACGTACGTCAGCTGCAGCTCTCACTGGCTCTGCACAAGTTCCAAGTGTGCTACTGGACTTCACTAGCCCGGCAGCATGGTTTCGAACTGCTGGCAGGTCGCATCCAGCTCAGTTCTGAGCACAGCCTCGTGTTAGACACATTGCGTGATGGTCTGCTGCACAGGTGAGCTTCTCACATACAATCCTGCACTGATTAGTGATTATGGTTGCTAGCAGTGTGGTGTTCCTGCTGCAAAATTCACACCATGTTGGAAATGTAGTGCTAGAATAGACAAAGACAAAGGAAGAATGCACCGTGTTAACTTGCCGCAGGCATGGAACAATCCCACAACCTTCTGCGGCAAGTAGTTTTTTCATCCACTTTCATTTCGATTAATTTATCGTGTCTTTATTTCATTTATTAAGCACAAGTCATTTCCCTTATGTTGCCCTTGGTGTCAGTGTTTGTTGGCTTCTTATGATATGACTAATAAAACTTGGGCCCCTTGGTTAACCCCCTTTCTTCTCTTTAAGGAATGAGTGAGGCACACAAAGGCACATACAGAAGTGCTCCCGTATGTGTCTTTGTGTGCCTCACTCTGTCCTTGTCTTCTAACATACCTCCTGCGCAGCTTTATAAGCCACATGTGCTGGTTATTTGGATCCACCGATTCAGCAAAAAGCGGAGCATAGCTCAGCTACCAGGGCTTTAGTTGTACCATAGGTAGCAAATAATCAGTCAACAAGAATCGTAGTTATTGTATTTTTTGTGCACATAATAAATTTGTTTCATCACCACATTTTGTCGAGACTGTTGTGGTTAGGGATATCCACAGCAGTGGTGCACATCTTGGCTGTTCCTGTTGTATTACAACACCATTCATTGGCTGTCAGTGTAGTACACAACAAAGTTTCAATGTCAGTGTAGTGTAGTTTTGCTTGCAGAAAACACTTTATGCAGATGCAGCTGCTTTTTTCATCTGCTACTTCACTGGTTTAGACAACCTTTCCTTTATTCTCAAGGCGCTATAAGCTAGTATATTACACCTCTGAAGTAGCAGAGAGGCTACTTATCATGAACCAGTAAGCAATAGCTTCTTGTTTGGCATGCCAGGAAATTATGTGAAAGTTCCCAAAGCAACTCTGTCTGACATTGCAGACCACTGCAACAGGACATGACCAGTTGTTGACTAATGAGAAAGACCATCACATTTCATTTGAAAAATGTGAAAAAAAGCATGTGTACTCTGCATGTAGGACTTTTCACATACGTAGTTGTCTCTTTATACTCTGATGAAGCGCATTGTGTCACACTTAGCTATAGTCTAGTCCCACAAGCGAAGTTGCCTCCATTTTCTTGTGCACTCGGATAATTTTGGCAGAATGCACTTAAATATACAGGGGAAAAAATAAGTTTTATTTTACATACTGTAGTATGTATATATTTGCACAAATGCCAGAGGAGTTTTTCTTGTTATGTAATTGCTAGCACGAAAAAGTATATTACTATAAATTCAGAACTGTACTCCATACATCAAGGTTTTTGTCTCTCTCTCCCACCAGTTTCATGCTTCAAAATATGGTGAGCTTAACCAGTGAGCCATATCACCAAACAGTCCCGCCATCTTGTTTGCTCTGAGTAGGAGTGACTATCTCTAATTATGCTAAAGTATAACGAAGGAGAACATAAGTGCGAACTATGATTTTGCCTGCACTGGCACTACTGTGCATTGCTGCACTGGATGTACTCTGCACAAGTCTAAAACATAGTTTTTGAAGCTCACAGCTGTGGTTGCCTTAACGTTAGTTCTTTTTTCCACATTCTTTAAAGGCCTCCCTCTCGTTATATTCATTCAGCCCTTTAATCTCTCCCTCGAGCTGTACTCATCCTACCAGATTGCACCAATATCGCCAAAAATATGTCCTACACGTCCATGCTGCAATTTCTTCCGCTTTGCTTGTTGGAAATAATCATGCATCAGGTCATTTTGCTGCATACTGCTCTGTTTTGCCATCAGTGAATATAATTTTATAGTTTACATTCATTTGGTAGTCATGTCTCCTGTGAATATTATTTAACCCATTTGCTGTCACCCGCCGTGCGTGCGTGCGAGCCATCCGTACCACACATTCTCGGAAGTGTGCGCGTGCCATATGCTCACCTTTCTGTGCGTCATGAGCGCCTAAGCAAACTATTTGCTGGACACTGAAAAAATACATTCATCGACATTTGAGAAATATTCACACTTTATTCTGTGAAATTTTTTCAAGTCACAGGCGTTTCACCGTGTGGGAAAAAGCTATAAGCACTCAGGCATGTGCAGAGCAGCACTACACTTTTCACACTCCCAGCGGCTTTCACTTTTCTTTCCTTTAGCCTTGTATACCTGGCATTGCCTTGAGGCTACTCATCGCTGTCTCTATCGAAGAGGATATCCAATATCTCACGCTCAGAGAGAGCACGCCATCCTCTGGGCGCCGCCATTCCTTCAGCTGCCAGAGATTATCACGAAAAAGAACTAAAACATAGAAAAGTGCGTTCAAATGACACAACTCAGTACTGCCATCTATCAGTAATATATCCAAGCATATTCAGATAAGGTGATAAGTGCTGCCATCTGTCAACAGCTTCAGGAAATCCTCAATACGGCAGCCAGGCTATTCTCTGGCTTCGGCAACATTTCCGCTGCAGCTATGCCCGTCGATTCGTCAGCTTTGGCAGTGAATGGGTTAAAACTTCTGTATATATTGAGAAAAGATTTCTTTCAGAACACATTTTTTGAATGTTTTCTATGAATTAATGTGGCAAATTGGGTGTGTTGGTACATACTTGAAAAGGTGGAAGCACTAAAAGGAAAGACACGGACAGGGACAGGATGACAAGAACGAGTGCTGAACTAGAAATAAACCACACACACATTACTTTTCGAATAAGGACACTGCGAGCCACAATTTGGCCAAGTTATTTTGCCAAATGTTGTGCCATTTGTGCTATTGCTTATAGTATAAGCCAATATTGTTTGTCCCCTGTGTTCTGTCAACTGCAATGTGTGACCTCTCTTTGGCATGTGCTCTCTTTTCTCTTGTGCTGCCTCCTCTGCAAATGCAGTTATCCATCTCACAATCCAAGGTATGATTCGCTGCTTCTGTTAGTGCATAACATGCAGACTAAAACTGAGGGAGATTAAGCCTAGTTGATAATCTGGCATTATGTTACGACATTACAGTGGCACCCCATTCATAATTGCAATCATTTTAGCACATTGACATACACCTAGAAAAATTGTATAGTTTATAGACATTTCTGTTGTCCAAAGCCTGTTATCTTGTTATCCATGACTGACTGGTTCTAGAGTCATGATAAGCCCCTGCAGTCTAACCTTAAATAAAATTTTGGGTTTGAAAAACTTTTGCGGTTTAAAAAACATTTACGATTTGCCTCAGATAATGATGTTCATTAACGAGCTACAGCCTAAAGTTCTATGCTACCATCATCTATTATTACGTGCATGTGACTCAAATGTCATACAATAACCATGCTGGAAGTTATTGGTCGACAAGCATTTTCCACATGCTCTTGCAGGCAAAATTTTCTAGTTAGCCATGTTCAAGTGGCCATGGGCAATGACTGTTTGCACAGCACATACCTAACACAGTTTTCTTTGTATAAGCAGGATATGCATGGACAAAAATTTGAAATTGTGCTTGCATAGATTAGCATGTGCCAGTCATAAGCAAAGGTTTTTTGAAGAAACAGGTTGTTTAGTATTGTTTGTCATGCTCCCTTTAAGCATGAGAGCCAGGCAAGAAAGCTACCCAATAAGAACCCATTTTTCAACTTGTTTTAATGAGCTCTCATCGTTGCCTTTAAGGTTTATGAGTTTTCACCAGTTCTGCTCCATTCACTTTCCTAGCTTTTGTCTGCTTTCTGCACCTTTCCTTGCAATGTCAGCCAAGTGGCAAAGACTTATCATTGTCTAGTCTTTGTTTAATCAACAGCTGTGGACCACATAGGCTATCTGTGTGGAAAAATGAGATGGATTGCTGTAACTGCAGGCCACGTGCCAACTGGTCTGTGTCCTACATGAACTGTGAGCTTGGTGACAGTGAAGTTTGGCTCTACAATGCAAGCACTGAGGCAGCTGCAAGTGAGCCATCAGCATCCATGGCAGATTCAGGGGCCGAACTCTCTGGGGGCTCAACTCCTGTGGATGGAGAATCTGGCCAGAGACCTCTGCCACTGTCTCCATTGCCGCCACAGCGCAAGTGAGTTCTGTACATCTGTGGTGCTTTTCCATAAAATTATGGCTTGTTTGTTAAGATCTTGTGTCATCTCATTGATTTTGTAAGGTTTTTCATTGCCATTGATGTACAGGGTAATCACTCCTTAGTTGTAGCTGCTTACTTATAGCTGAAACATCCTGTCAGGTGCTGTTTGTTAGCTTGTTCACTTGTGTGGTTACTATTAAGTTAGCACTATTTTTTAATCACAAGCAAAACACAACTTTGGACTTTCTTTACAGCAGCGAATGTGAAATACTAGAACTGGCTGACCCTTTCAGGTACTTCCTTAGTGTCGCTCGAGTGTCCTATGGACGCGAGACCAAGGTGCGGGGCAGTGTGTCCTTGGCTCCGGAGGAAGACACACCAGTGCACCTGCTAGTTGTGCACGGCCTCAAAGGTGCCTGGACCAAGCATAACAGGGACGTAGTGTTTGGCCTCTTTGACAGCTACGTCGATGCCAAGTTGCTCCGCCGCAACCTCTCAACGGAGGCACTCAGGGGCTTCCGTGTGGATGGGCAGCCTCTGACTTCACCCGAATTGCGTCCCAGGCAAGGCCCGCTTTCATGTCCGAAAGGGCTAACATGAGGTTCATGAACTTTTTTTTAGGTGGAACTTTTAAAGCTTTCCTTGTGTACATTAAAATAGACACTCCTCAAAACAGCTTTCTTTTTTATTACTTTTATTAGAGGTATCGAAATTCAGTGAAGTATAGCGTTTTCTATGCAGATTTCAAATACGGCACTAGTTTTTGTGTAGCTATTATAGTTTTAGAGTTATGCAATGCACAATGGCAAAATATAGTCATCTTTGTGGGCACTTTCTTACGTAAAAATTTTTGACAAAGAGCGTTGTGCTGTAGCTTGTTCAGCTCTTTGTAGATCACAAAGTGCCAATATCTAGCCAAACAGCGTGTACAATTACTGAAACTATGCAAAAAAAAAAAAAAATAAAACATTTCAACTAATTATTTTTCTCAATTCTCCGAAATATAACCATGTACTTTCGCAACTTACTGCTTGGAGATATTTCAATTTCAAGTAGATATTAGCACTGTACTTATCTTCAAGAGTATGTATGCTAAATTTCGTTAGTATAAGACAATTGTAGGGGTAAGGTTATTTTCATGTGATCGTGAAAAAATTAGTTGAAGTGTCCTAATTTTTTTTTTATAGTTCCAGTAATTGTACACGCTGTTTGAATAGATATTGGCACTTTGCAGCCTACAAAGAGCTAAATAAGCTACAGCACAAAGCGTTCTGCGAAAATTTATTACACAATAATGTGCCCGCAAAATCACTCTATTTTGCCATTGTGTAGGACTTAATTCAAGAACTATAGCAGCTACACAAAAACTAATGACATATTTGAAATCTGCTTGAACTGCTGTATAATTTGGTGGATTTTCAAATCTCTAGTGCAAATATTAAAGAAATGTTTTTTCAAGGAGCATCTCCCCTTAATTACTTCGAGGTCCTGTAACCTCCCTTGGTCCAGTTGTGCAAGGATGCTGCCATATTTGTGGCTGATAAACTTCACTGTTTTTCTGGCCTGTTGTGTGATGTTTAGATGATGCATACCCTTTATCTGTTCACAAATTTTACAAGATTATCACCCAGTACAGCTTGTGAAAATGAAGGACTCGCACAATAATATATTGTCGCAGTATCCAGAATTCTTTTGTAGGCTCAAGCGTGTTGGTTTATTGCATCTGTACTAAACCAAGCACTCAGAAATGGTAATAATATAGTGCATCATGTAAAGGTCTAGTTGCTATGTTAGAAAGACATCTAAGTAATACCTGTGTCACACGGGCCCATTTGGAAGGCCTTCCAGTCGACGGCCTTCGAAACGCCACAACTCTATCGACTCAAAGGAGTTGTCACGCTGCTACACGGCACTTTTGAAAGGCTGCTGAGTGGTTCAGGTGTTTCTCGCAAAATTGTGTGACGCTGCGGATCTTTATTTTCGTTTTCTTGTCATGATAAGTTAAACAACATTAAAACTACTTAAAAGTTCTATAATTTCTTTCATGTTTGTTTGTACATTTAAAAAATTGTTTATACATTGCCATACATAGATGTTTAGTTTTTAAGTTCTTGAGTAGCGAAACTGCGGCAACGTTTGCGTCACTGCATGTCGCTGTTGTGGAGAGTATGTGCGGTTCGCACATATCAAGTGGCAAAAATACTTTATTGAATAATTAATAACACTCATATATAGTATTTTAGAGCATATTAATTTGATTTGTTCTTTCTAACCGTGAGTACGAGCACCCTGTGAACGAGAGGGCATGTTCGCGCTGTTTCCGTTTCCGTTGCTCAAAGGCCATCGAGATTTCGATAGAGTTGTAAGGTGCTCCGTTGACTCGATAGTCTATTGACTCGGCGGCCTTCGAAACCGCCTGTGTAGCAGCTCAAACTTGACCTTTGAGTCAACTGACTATCGGTTGGAAGGCCTTCCAAACGCCTGTGTGACACAGGTATAACACTGGTGCCTCCTGCCAGACTGACCCTTCCTCCACATTAGCAAAGCACCCACTTACCCACATGCCCTAATATATCTAGAGTTATTTGCAGCTCTTGCAAGTTTGCTAGCTGTTCGATATTGCTTTGGTGCAACTGTGGGGTTCTCCTCCGTGCTCTTGAGACAAAGGAATGACAACACAGTAGTGCAAACAATCACAAGGGCATTTATTGCACCTTTCATATATCAATGCCTGCTAGCCGAGTTGCTATCCACAAAACATGCCGATGGGCGCGCGACAAATCTAGGAAGTCCGACTCGTTGCGACCGGATAGCGAGCGAATATGTTCGCCCCATGCTGGATCCCAACGCCTGGTCGTTCGCGTGTACGGTCACGCGAACGGTGGCGCGTTCGAAGGCGGCCACGCGAGACGGTCTCGCAGAAGCATGGATCGGCGCACGCGCGGCACGGCACGTACGCACTGCTTGCTGTCCCGAACCAAAGAGCAAGCGCCTTGTCTTTCGGCGCCCAAGTAACCCCGCCTGTCGGCGGCGTCAGCAGCGCAACACTCGCGCCCTCTCTCGTACTGCGCCTCAACCACTCCGACCGCCGCGGGCGCCAGGCCACGCGGCGAAGCCGGATTACAGGAGACGCGCCGTGCGGGAATACAACATATCAGGGGACGCGTGAGAGTCGCGCATCCCCACACAACTTGATATTGATATTTATTTAAACTGAATTTATTAATTTTTTTATAATTAACGAAAGTGCAGACGTTGGAAAGGTTCCTTTGTTGTTTCTCAAATATTATGTCCTTGTTTCTGATCCTGGATTTGATGATGGTTTACTGTAATAGGTACTTGGTTTCCTGAACTTTTCATTTCCTCAATTCTTGAAGTACCTGAATTTCTTTTATGGCAGTGGGACTGTTACATTAAGCTCCTTCCTCCCTCTTTATACATTGATATTTGCCTTACAGATTGCATTACGGGCTGTAGAAGCCTGGGATGCTTGTAAGCAACAAGATTGTCATTGTAGAGCTATCAATTCACATGCTATTGTTAATCTTCCTCTATAAACAACATACTGTAATGATGCATTGTAATGCTGAAATAATGCAAAGGTCCTCCATCTCAACCAAGGTGCTTTGCCTGTGCACACTGCAGTCCGCGACCATCACGCAAGAGCACTTCACCAGCTGTGTCGATGCTTCAGCAACTGGAATCATCTGGACCCAAAACAGTGTACACGGAGGATGTTGAGGGGGTCGCTGAGGAAGAACAGCTTCATGGAGTCGCTGCCTGCCAGACTGATGACGTCCTTCACAAAAATTGGTCCGTTGAATTAGTTAACAGCCAGGTAAGCCTGTACAGCAGTAGCCTGCTGGAGACAGTACTTTAGCCACAACAGCTAGCAGCAGTTATGGCCTAATTGGAATAGTTAGGGTTGAATTATCATGCTTGCAAGTACGAAACTATCATGTGATCTTCATTTTAATCACATCTGCAAGAGCCTTTGACCTACAGTCATCTGCTGTAGGATATGAGAACACGTCATTCCTATCCTTGCGGCAATAACAGCTTGTGCATAATGGTCATTAGGAAAGACCCACTTGCAATGTATAGCTTGCAAGTAGCATTCCCTGACAACACTTCTTGTCTCAAACTTTGACCTGCTTCAGTTATATTGTAAGCAAATAAATGTTTTTTTAATGTACCATTACATTCAAATGACACAGCTTACTGTGTGATACTTGCTACATGGCATAGTTTGTGATAATATTGTTCTAGTTCTGACTGTGCATGCACAGATTTTGACCATCTTGTATATCTTTATGGCTGAGGAAGGTATCTCTCAGAAATTAGACTTTCTAATTCTCAAGCACAGAGATTGCTAATGGTCTACCTACTAGCAAGAAAGCCAATAGGTTTAGCAGCTCTTGTGTACCTGACCTGAATTGGCACATTATCAAGGAAGTCATGGCGGAATTATAAGGTTGCCATTTAAGCCACACAACAAAGAGAATTTTAGTATGTCATTGCTGCGGCACCGAATCGGTTGTGGCCTTCACCGAATATGATGCCATATATACATGGTCTAATACGTGGCCTCTGAAATCAGCATGATGCAATGCCTACAACAGCGCACGGCATGTAGGTGACCTCAGAGGCCCATGCCTAGTACCTCCACATTTCTCTGCATTGTTCCATAAATGGCGCATGCTGGCATAGAGGCACCTTAGTAAAAATAGCTTGGCACCATTCATGCTTAGCACCTTAATAAGTCTTGCATTGTCACAGTTTAAGGATATTTATGTCATCCTTTCTCACTACCTTGATTATTTGTCACAATTACAATGATTAATCATCATTATTTGCAATGGTAGCACACAGGAAAGGTCAGCACAGTGGTAAATATTTTATAAAAGTAATTAGGTTGTTCAAATAAACTGTGTGTACTGTTTTTTTTTTCTCCTTGCCTACTTTACACAACCTGCTTTACACTTTTTAGGTGATGCTGCGTGGGTGTGAGACATCTGGCTATGTGATAGTCAGTGCAGCAAAGGCAGAGATCTTGCAGCGAGTGCACACACCCGTGTGGAAGGAGAACACGCTCGTCTCTAAGACCACTTGGATGGGATCTCTTGAGTGCATGCAGGTGGGTGCTCAGCCCCTCGTCACGAAGCCTCTCTGCACATCTGTCGTCAGGGAATGAAATGAGCTACAAAGGGTAAAAGTTGTTAAACATTCATAGCATGCAGCTGCCCACAGTACAGCACATTACATTGCAGCACATAGGAGGGTGCAGTGTGGTAGGAGGCTTACGCATTGCAGCACAATGCATTCTAGCATGGTGTAGCATAGTAAAGGTATTGTAGCATAGCAAAATATAACCGTATGTAGTAGTATTCTAAGACATGAGGCTACTTGCATCTGAGACTGCTGAATCTTGAGTTCAGAATGCTGCTGATTTTCATGGGACAGTAAAACAGTCTGCTTTCTCGGGCATGTCTGGAAATTTGGTGCATGTCACTTTTTATTTCTTAAAGTTTACCAAATTGCTAAATTTTGTTTGGTTCAAGTTGCTTTACAATGAAGGCTGAAGATATTTACGGCATTAAACATTTTTTGTAAGCCCCAAGATACTATTTGGACAAATTGTGAGAACATTTAAATATAGCATTCACAAATTACTGCAGAAGCTGCTTCGGAACATTTGTGAAGGCATCTGGGATTCCTACTTCCCTCTGATCTAGCTTCTGCTGCTTGGTTCACTAAACTATTCACTGAAACCCACAAGAAAATGCGAGTTCTTAAGTCAGGGTAGCAACACTTCTTGCTCAAGGCCATGTGAGTATGTTTGCTATGGAAAACCGTTGCACAATTCAGGGCCAGAATAATGTAATGATTCTATTCCAGTTCTTTTCCTTTTTGAGATTCATCAGTGGTCCGAATGGTGCTCCACCTACATTACCAGCACTATCAACCGGTTGTAAGTGTTGGATGATCAGAAAGGAATATATATATTGTAACAGAACAGGTAACTAGACCAACAAGGCGGCCATCACTGTTTATTTAAGGTCATCCCAGCCCCCCACTTCTTCGTCTTCGGAATCGCCTTTCTCGCTTCTTCTTCTTCTTCGGCTAGGTTACAAATATAATCGAATGAAAGGAATCCTTGCAATATACTGGCCAAAACTGGTTTTGCTGTCTGCTGCTGTCTACTAGCGCCTGCATGGCAGAATATTCTTTTTTCCGCACTTACTTTACCCCTTTAAGGGTCAATGACGCAAATATACGGCACCATGAACAAGTCCCAATATGGTCGATGCCGTATATTTACGGCGCCATCTGTACGTTTAAAAAGCGCACCAATTTCTAACTTTTTCTTTTCTGTCATGTGCTGCCACTATGTGGGAATACAGAGAATTTTTTTCGCGCGCCTCCCTCTGTTTGTTTTTTTTGCATGGTTTGTTTTAGAGCTAGTTTGCTCCCGCACCTCTATATACTACCGCTGGCACATTGGTATACGCGGGCGGGTGGCGGTTCGGGTTTTGTTCCGCGGGCGGTGTCGGTTTCTTGCACTTGCAAAACTGGTGGCTAACTCGTTACTAATCGCTCAGAAGGCGACCGCCTCTTTCTTGCTCGTTTAGTGCTCACAGGGGTGCGCATAGGAAGGATGCCGCCATGCATGCGTTCTGGTTGCTTTTTATTTTTGACACTCGTGAAAACTAATTGCTTCTGGTTGGCGATAAGATTAAGATTAGCGGAATTTTGTCACACGTTGTGCTTTTTTGACGGGCACAGAACCACACAGATTTCTTCAGTGCGCACAACTACGCAGTTCGATTACACTACGGATGTACAGGCGCTGACAAAAGTGTACTACACGCAGCGGGAGCCGGAACAACGGCAAACTGCATTGCAACACCATCTACAGGCAGCATCTGGGATCGAGACAGCCAATGGGTGCCCTTTATTATCAGTAGGCATGTCGCTTGACTCGTGTCAATGTAGATGGCGTCGCGATGCAGTGTGCCACTGCTCCGGCTCCTGCTGCGTGGAGTATACCACTTTTGTTGGCGCCTCTACATATTAGTGTAAGAGCAGGAACATTTGAGTCTTGCAAAATATTCTCATGTGTGCATTTTTAAAGCCTTGAACTATGTGTATAAAAATTCATCAAATTTATAATCCTTATAAATTTATTTCCTTTTTTATTGGTATTATTCATGAATGAAGAGTACATATACACCAACGCAAAACATTTTTTTCTCACTTTACAGTCACCCTAAAAAAATTGAAGTAAATCTTTTTTCTAAATAAGTCCCTAAGAAGAATTGGAATCTGCAATAAAAGAAATCGACTCTGGGCGGTCGCATATGGCGAGAAAAATCGACCCTCGAAGGGTTAATCAAGCGACATATTTATTAAAATTATTTTATATAGGCCCTGACATTCCTCAGATCGTGGATGTGTTTTTGCAAGCATTGATATTTCCCAGAACAGCAATGTCTCAAGTCTGTTAAAATTGACCTTGCTAGCTGTTTGCTCTGTAGTGTTAAAAAAAAAACTCACAGGACAGTTGCGAGTGTGCAACATGAATGTTTAAGCATTAGCTCTGGTGGGGGCTTGGTGTTTTTGCTCACAATATCGAGCTCGCCCAATCGTTTGAGGTTCGAAGGTCCTGCTTCTTCCATGAATATTCGGCGTAAAGGATGTCTGGAGCCTTCTCATTTAAACTATGATGCTCCTATCTGATGCTCGAGGACTTGCTGGCTTTCTAAGCATACTTTGGCACAGCCGGGCAAACCACGGCCACCGATGCTACTGCAAACACTGTCTTCACTTTGGCAAATCGCCATGCTGGCACCGCCTCACGAGGGGAAAGGCAAGACATGACTGTGCCATGCCAATAATTTTATGATACTGCAAGCACAATTGGTGTGTTCCACTGTCCATGATACACAGAGGGCAGAACCATCTGGTGACTTTACAGGGAACCGAGCTTTGGGTCACATGCTTGAAGACTTCTTTCTCATTAGTGGAAGCACACGCGACACTTCTGTCAGTGGAAAAGTGCCTTCTGGCGCCTCTCTCGCCTCTCTCGCCTCTCTCTCTTGCTGCAGACGGCCCCAACAGCGCAAAACTGAGCAACAAGCTAAGAAAAGCTAAGAAATAAGGTACTAAAATATTTAAGTGGGACACTGAGGCATGGTTGATAAAGTATAGGCTTCTTGTAGTTGTCAGTTGCATGGTTAGTAATATCTTCCCTGACCTTTTGCCCCTTCAGTACTATGCCACAGTTGATGCTGGCGAGCGTGGCGCCTCCGATGATGGTGTAGTGTGGCTGACAGTGGACAACATAGAAGAACGCTCGTGGACAGTGATTGAGGCCCCTGCTGACTTGGTGGGCAGCGGCCAGGGAGTTGGAGGCGTAGTCAGCAGCACAGTGGGTGGGGCCTCAGACCCTAACACAGCACCACTTCAACTTCAGCGAATCATCTCACGCTGTGGCTGCCAGTTCTTTTATGCCAGTTATGGTGAGAACATCGACCCGGAAGCTCTGGAAGAGGTTCCACCCCTGGTAACTTATCCAACACTGACTTCTGCATGATTTATTTCTTTTAAACGACAGTGCATGCAGTGTCTGAAGACTTGGGAAACAAAGCTAATCAAACATATGAATACAGTAGACTTCTGTTAATTAGAATCCAGTCAATTTAGTGTCTTGATTAATTTGACACCAGCCACAGGTTCCAGTCAGTGGCCATGCATTTCTATGAGCCCAAACTTTCATTATTTGGATCCTAAAATTCGCAGGATAATTCGAATCAGTCAGGTACACACACGCCTGATCTCTTTGGTGACCCCAATAGCAACCCTTTTAGTTGGCAGCGCCGGAAACTCCCATTTTCTGCATGCACTAGGAAGATCTTCAAGCAATAACCGTAACCCACAATATCTGATTACATTATTTACATGATTCTAACATGCACTTTTTTTTTTCTAGGAAATTTGTGCAATCGTACACAGTACCAAAACGGCCTTCGCGGAGCTTGTTTGCTTTACCACACAAGGAAGCATTGCGGCGAAGCTGACTTTAGAAAACTGGCCATCATTGTGCAACACATATTATACCCTTGCCTATTTTTCTTGCTGGAGAGTAGGGTGCGAGTTAGATTTCTGCTTTGTTTAGAAGCTTTAATGTCATTTCTACATTAGTTTTCTACTTTGAACGCATAGAAGGCAGACACGCGTTTGGTTTGGGGGCATGTTAGGATCGGGAAAATACTACCAAACGAATCACCAGTGTGTTTCGTTGTTTTTTTCTCCATCTTGTTTAATTCGATCTGCCGGATAATTCGATCAGTTTCGTCAGTCCCGTCAGGGTCGCATTAACAGCAGTCAGCTGTATATTGCTTAAATCACTCATTTTAATCGCATTATCTGAATGATGCACTCCCGACTTAATAAACATTGTTGACTGTGGTTGTCATAGCTTTATGTTTGTATGTTTGTTCTACCAGGAAAAAAAAATCAATTCATTGTGTGGGGAATTCAGTGTGTGGGGGAGGCTTTGAGGTCATGACTTCTGCATGTTGGCACTCAATGGGGTGCAGTCGTGGACCTGAAGCTCAAGCCAGCAGGACTATACTGTTCTTCCTCTTATTGCATGCCACATGATGCAACCAGGGCTCTTCATTCTTGCTATGCAGCACTAGATCCTCCCAATCTGAAGGCACCACTTTCTCTGTCTCTGTTTCCTGGCCCATCTCTGTTGTCTTTGCTGTAGCTTCTGTCATAACCTTACATTTAGGTATTTAAACTTCACAAGTCAGAACTCAAATTTGTGCACATATTCGCCTTTCATACACAGCCAGATGAAGAAGACGAGGAGCCTTGGGGCCGGGAGCAGGCAGTGGACTCATTCACATTGACGCACCATGACTTGGAAGTGTGCAGCAACCCCCTGCAGTATGCCATGGTATTGGACTTGGTGAACAATCTGCTTCTTTATGTGGAACCACGAAGAAGGGAGGCCAATGAGCGGCTGCAACGTATGCGCTTCCGCCTGCAGCTATCCGCGGGCGAGGATCACCGCACACCTATCTTGCAACTGCAGGACCAAGTTCGGTAGGCTTCTGAATATTTTTTTTATTTTCAATACTACCTGCAGGTCGACAGTGCTATGTATACAAACAAACAAACAACGGTTAAATATTAAACAATGCTCTTCACATTAATAGAGGCAAACCACAATATAACAAAGTCATACTTGCAGCAAAAAAACTTCATTAAATCGCAAATTTTGTTAATTCAATGTTTTAATGTTTCAGCAGTAAAAATGATAGCATCTTGTTGGTAAGCACTTATAAACAAATCAGAAGGTTGGGCCAGTATGACAGGGTTATGAGCGCCAGTGCGTGCAGGGTATTGCATCGGTGTGGCTCATGGCATCCGAGATTCGCATGTGTTGTGTCACGCAGCACTGTAAATCTTAGACACCAAGACTGACCATGCTTACTGCCTGCAGCTGTCATCAGCTGGCGGCCACAAGTTAAAGAACAAGCCAGTTACAGTAACGTCTGCGATATATAGAATGGCAATGCAAGCCCTGAAATTAGAGCTGTCGAAGTAGGTGGAGAAAAATAATGTACTGGAGGAACTACAGAATGGGGTTCAGAGCAGGCAGATGCTTAGAGGATAATATGTTTGTACTAACTGAGTGCATAGAGATTTCAGTAGCTAGCATATGTAGATGGATATTTTCAAGCACAAATGCGTGGATTATAATTTTGGGGAGCTGCTGAAGTAGATATGGAAACAACTACAGTGCAGTCCACTTATAACGATACCACATATAACAATATATCGGTTATAACGATGGATCGACATGAGAGTGTCATATTGTGCATTAGGTGTATGGGGAAAAATAAACATAACGATAGGTTATTCACCGCATATCAGATATAACGATCAAAATTTTGCCATTTGGACGGCGTTTTCCGTGCCAAATAATCGTAAATATTTGCGTTCCTTAGTTCCCTGAAACAAACGATGTCGAGACGAGGCGATGTTTACCTCCGCAAGTTCGTATCTGCCGCCATTACCGCGTAGTGCGTCCCACCTCGCCCGTGCACCGGAGAATAGCTGAGTAGGCGCAGCGCGCCACAAGATGGCGCTAGCTGCTTCATGTGCGTCGGCCACAGTCACTCCGAAAGAGAGAGAAAGAAAAAAAAAGCGACAAGCAAAGCGGCGCGGTGGCATCCATCCCGCATCTCTCTCTCTCGCGATAGCAGGCTGACGCCACCGAAGCAGCGTGCAACCAACGGTTCAACCCAGTTCGAAGATGGCGCCAACAAAGCGCAAAGCTGTGTCGTCTGACACGAAGATGGATATCTTGCAGGACTCTCGATGCGGCTTTAAGGTGAGCGCCCTTGTGAAGAAGTATGAGCTCGCCCAGTTAACGATATCAACCATCTAGAAAACCGGGAGCACCGCGATTGTGAAGGCAGGAGCTATCAGCGGCCATGCCGATCAGTGGAAAAGGGTTAGAGACCCTTTGTACGCCGATGTTGAAGAGGCACTTTACCAGTGGTTCATCACCAATTGCTTCAAAAAGGCGGGCTTTGTGCGTAAGGATGAACTTCCCCAACCCACTGAGACCAGCACGGTGGAAGCCGCTGACATAACCGAGCTCTGGGAGTGCGTTCCTACTGGTGACACAGGTGGTGCGTCGAAGGAGGAGTTTTTGACTGCAGACAGTGCTGCCTCGTTCTGCGATGAGGTCACCGACGAGGCGATTGCCGAAGATGTGCTGTCTTGACAGATGGCAAAGTTGTGCGACGGTGGCGACGGCAGCAGCGACAGTGACAACGAGATTGACAGTGGCTCCTTGACCCTGACCACGATGTCCACGCAAAGTGCACTGTCGTCGATCGACTCCTTAATTGATTTTATGCATGCTAAAGGATTGCCGCCAGTGTTCGCGCAGCAGCTGGAATCCATGCACACTGCGGTTGTGAAGCTGAAGCTGTCGCAAAAGCAAGTGCAGATTTCGGACTATTTCGGCGCGCCTAACCCTTGACACGGTCATTGGCGCTAGAAATAAAGTTTGTTTTTCACGGCCTACTTTCTACATCATCTATTCTTTAGAGCAAGTAGCGAATTTGAAGCTGCAAAGGTATGTTTCGCGTTTATTTTTTAATTTTTTTTTTAATAACTGCAGTCCAGATATAGCGATCATCGGTTATAACGATCATATCTTTCGTCTTTCTCGATATCGTTATAAGTGGACTGCACTGTACGTACAAATTGAATGGGAAGGCCAAAAAATGTAACGAATTGGTGGAAATTCATGAAGGACTGAATCAAGGATGTCCTCTGTCTCTGTTGTTGTTCACGCTTTATGTTAAGGGCACAGAAAGACGACTGGAAAACAGCGAATTAGAGTTTGATTTATCATACATGTGTAATGGACTAATGCTGCAATAGAAGGTCTCTGGACTGATGTATGTGGACGACATCGCGCTACTATTGGACAATGCAAGAGATTTACAGACACACGCGAATGTGTGGCAATGCGGTTGACAAATCTAGGCTTTAAGTTTAGCACAGAGAAATCAGGAATTATGATCTTTAATGAAGAGATGAGTAATTATACAGTGTCAATTCAACAGCAAGTAATACCCATAGCTAAACAATATAAATACCCCGGCATATACGTAAACGAAGGAGAACCTTACTGAAGCACCCACCCACCAGGATAACTTGAAAATCAAGAAGTAGAATGCAGCAATAACGAAACATAGAGCACTTTGGGGCCATAAGAAATATGAGGTGGTGCGTGGTATCTCGAAAGGAGTAATGGTGCCAGCGCTAACGTTCACAAATGCCATTCTATGCTTAAATCTTATATCTTGTCGGGCTTGGAAGTTAACCAAAGATCGATAAGCCGGTTGGCTTTCGGAGCCCATGGCAAAACCACAAATGAGGCTGAGGCAGTGCGGAGAGACAGGGGTTGGGCCTCGTTTAAAGTCAGAAAAGCGCAGAGCAAAATGATTTTTGCAGAAAGACTCGGGAACATTGACCAAATAAATGTGTGGCTCAAGTGCACAGGTATCTGCACCTGAAAAGCATGGACACATAATGGAGGAAGTGGTCAAGCAAGTTGGCAATCAAGCACAGGGGAATTGAAAGTATAGATAGACAACCAGAAGTCGTCAAAAAGAAAGTGAGAAAAACAGATACAATGACTTGAATACAAAGAATGGAAACAAAAAAGACCATGGCGATTCACAAGAATGAGAAGAAATAAATTAGAAGGGAAAATCCATATGATAACACGAAAGGAAGTGCCTTTCTCTTTGAGGTTCGAGCTGGTTGCCTAAGGACAAGAACATACCGGAGCAATATACTCGCAACAAGATGAGGCATGTGTATGCTGCAGCAAAAATCCGGAGACCACTCGGCACATCCTAATGGAATGCGAGCGGATTCACCCAGCGAGAATCATAGGTAACGTACACCTCCCAGAAGCACTTGGATTTAAAGTGGACAGAAGCATCAACCAATCAGTGGTTGAGTAAGAGACATTTAGAGTATTGGTGGAAAAAAGGCAGGGAAGAGATTGATACAACCGGATCCGTTACAGGCATGGGTGGTGGTACAAGGTAGATAAAGAAGTTTTGAGCAAGAGAAAAAAATATTAATGAGATGTATACAAAAATGCTAGAATGAAAAGCATGTATAGCATAGTACCTGATTAACTCAAGCAAGCTAGGTGACTATCTGTCACTGGCTCGCTTCAAAGGGGATGCCAGTAAATCATCGTCATCATCATCAAAAGTTCAAAAAGATACGAATATTTGTCCTGAAAAAAAAATATTGTAGTTAAAGGCATAGCATTCATGCCGATAGCAATGAGACAACTATATGAACTACGAAGTAAAGTTCGTAGTTTTGTTGTTGTCACGTGTGCTCAGGCATACATAAACAGACCTCACTCGATGACCACGAACACTAGCTGTCACAATGTGAGTGAATGCTTCACACCATGTATTGGGAACTTGAGACTATGCGAGCACCACCACTAGACGCTTGGGAACACAATGTGCATCAACCAGCCATCTCTGCTCTGCCTTTGCACTTGCCGCAAATCACCTCCAAGATATGGCGTGTGGCCTGCAAATGTGCAGCTATGCAGAGCCAAGGCAAGGGTAACGGAGGAGATGCACGCACTAGGGGAGAAGGCAAATAGGTGCACATCTGGTCTGAGACTGCTGTTAGAACTTTGTCACGGTGTTTTTCATTTCATTATTTCAGATCCCTGCTATCTATGCATAAGCAACTGGAGAGGGAAGCCTATCAAGTCCAGAGGAGCCTTAACGAGGACCCAGGCAGCACCAACCTAGCAACTGAACTGGCACATTTAGAGGATGAGGTTGGTGTTGATAGAAGTTTGAAATTTTGAATTTGCATTGTGTCCCCAAGAAGAATTAAGAACAGTAGCTTTGGAAACTACTGTTCTTAAGCTCAGTAGCGCATTGAATAAAGGTGGGGAATGCAATGGGAACAGTAGGGATCAACAGTGGAATTCAAAATACGACAATGACTACGGTCACAATATTGACAAAAGGACAGCAATAACATACGAGTACAGTGTAATATATAATCTTCTTGCCTATTGTTCTGGTAAGAAGTCTCCAAACGCACAAGATGTGAGGAGAAAGAGAGGAAGAGAAATGATTGTAAAAAGTGAACAAACAGCCCATGAACTTTAGTTCCAATGCAGTTTTGCGTTGTTAAAGAAAACAGTAGACTACCTTTAGCAGAATTTTTTCTTTCATAATTCACCACAGTATGCCAGTGATAGAAAATTTCATTACATAGTTTGACAGAGCATTGGCAGGAAATCTTGCTACGAAACACTGAAACTGTGGCTTTTGAGTCTACCAGTTTGACTGTCCAAATGACACATAATACTACTACTTTGTGTTCATTTTCAAGTGCTAACACACCCAGTAGGCTGCTTTATGGAAGATATCGTAGTTAGTTTAGTGTCATTGTTTCATTGTGACAGTGCTAAAATATGTTAACACAAGTGGCATGACTAGTAATTGAAGTTGTCTTTGATACACACGTGCATTTACTGAGTTACACAGCGGCACTCCTTTTGAGAAAGTGCACTGAATCACTTTCTTCATTGTACAGATACGACTGTGCAAAGAGCAGCTGAACTCATCGAGCGAGGAATTGGCACTCATGCTGAGCTGTTACCGGGAGACACAGGTGGCAGCACTAAAAAGCCGGCAGCGGGCAGCCGCTCCTGGACAGGAAGTCACAGTGGTGCGGCGTGCCGAGGTCTGTTTCAAGCATGCTCGATGGCGTCTTACTGATGTTGATGGACAACTTGGAATTGCTGATCTCGTACTCTCAAACTTTCTGTGAGTATGCTTTCACCTTTTCCTAGAAAAATTGCATACAATGAGCTGCTTACAATGTTGACCGCTTATAAGTCACCAAAGTCGTGAATATGTATGCGCATGATAAGTGATACTGCGCTATAATCAAAACAACAATTGTTAAAGTCTGCAAACACGTCAAAAACATGTAGACTAAGCAACTGCATGTATCTGATAATCGATGCATGCGACCAGAATATTTGAATCCTTTTAAATTTGCAAATGTTGAAAGGTTAATGCCCAAGAACCGGCCTTTGCAGACGGTTTTCACATGAAGTGGACCAAGTAACACAGAAAAAGATGCAGAATAGAAAAGTATTTACTTTCCACGCATGAACTTAAAAGGCAAACAGAGACACTGCACGCATGTTTGGTGAGGAACTTGGTTCAGGGATGACGCTGCTGATAAGCGGATGAGGCAGAGCATCCCCTCCTCTGTTGGGCAGTTCACGTGGCCTACAACTTCTCGTAGCAGGAGCTGTGCTTGCACAGCTTCTGCTATGCTTTCATAGAGTGCCCTATACCTTGTGACTTATGTGCAGTGCGCTGCTACCATGGCAAGCACAGTGTTTCTCGTTCTTTTTTTCCTTTCTCTCTTTTGTTCCGCTCCTTGTTTGTCTTCTTCATGTGTCCTTCTCCTCCGCTGCTATGGAAGGACGCATCTGCTTTCTCTGCTTGTCTGTGAGATATTCTGACAGCCGCGTTATAACCAGTGTTTCATCTTGCACGGCTACACTATAAACAACGTGCATATACATGTATTGACTTCTGTGGAAGGGTAAGCAGTAGCCAGAAAACATCATATTTGCAAAGGTGTTTGTTAGTCGACGGCATTTGGGACCGACTGTTAGCGCAGGGCACGGACTCTCAGCACGAGCGGCATTCACGAGCAAAAAACACTGAAGAGGACGACCCACTAGAAAGCCCTGGAGAGGATGACCCATTATATTGTTCCAATCCTTCTCTACAATTACCCCCGGGAACAGAAAGGGAGCCACGCAGCAACCTAACAGCTTGTCACTATGAGTGGGTCATAGTAGGTTTTGAGGCGGTCAATGTTGACAATGTCTCGTCCACGACAGTGCATGTCTGAAGACGGTTCAACGGGCTTGATCTCGTAGTTGACCGGAGATGGGCGTTCGACGACACAGTAGGGGCCTTCATACTTGGGTAGAGCCCAGGCGCATTGGAGGGGACTGAGAGCCACACAAGTGCTCCGAGGAGGAACATGGGCGCAGAAGTGGTGTCACTGCGAACACTCTTCTGGTGCTCTTGGTCATTTGAAGCAAAGGCCTGCGCAAGATCGTGACACTCTTCGGCATGTCTGGCCATGGCCAAAATAGGTGCACACTCAGATGCATCCGGCTTGTACGGAAGGATTGTGTTGATTGTGTGCTATGGGTGCCGGCCGTACAACAGAAAAAAGGGTAAACAACCAGTGGTGTGCTGAGTGGCAGTATTGTAGGCGTAGGTTGTGAAGGGCAGAATAGCATCCCAATTTGTGTGGTCGGAGCCTACGTGCATTGTGAGCATGTCGCCAAGCGTACGGTTAAAACATTCTGTAAGGCCATTGGTCTGCAGATGGTAAGCAGTAGTTGTGTAGTGCACAACGTGGCACTCTTCGAGGATGGCTTCGACGACTTCTTACAAAAAGACACGTCCGCGATCACTGAGCAACTCCTGTGGTGGACCATGACGGAGTATGAATCGGCGAAGCAGGAAGGAGGCAACATCACACGCTGTAGCTGCTGGGAGAGCTGCAGTTTCAGCATATCACGTGAGGTGGTCAGCAGCCACGATGGCCCAGCAACTACCAGTAGATGTCGGGGGAAGTGGCCCATACAAATCAATGCCAATGCACCTGAAAGGCCAGGTAGGACAAGATAACAGTTGCAGACCGGCTGGTGAGAAGCACTGTCAAGTTTTCCAGCACTGATAATCAGGGCACGAGCAAGCGAACTTCTGGACGTAGCTGTACATCCCACGCCAGTAGTACTGTTTTCGAATGCACTGGTATGTTTTTAATAGTCCTGAGTTTGCACACTGTGAGTAAGAGTGGAATGACATGCATATTTCAGAACACAGACTGCGGGGTACTACTAGCAACCACTGGCAGCCATCGGTGGTGTAATTGCATTGGTGGAGTAGGCTGTCGCGAATGGCGAAAAGGTGGGCTTGACGACTTAACACGCAAGTGGTTGGTTGTGCCGATGGATCAGAATATAAATCTATCAGCGAGGTTATCTAGTGGTCCTTGCACTATTCAGAAGTGATGGTGTGAAGACAGATGGAACAAATGGCAAGCTGGGATACAGAGCAGCGGGCATTGTCATCGTGCAAGGGAGGGCACGAGAGGGGTCGGTGTCAAAGTGCTGGCGGCCATTGCGGTAGAGTACGCGAATATCGTACTCCTGTAGGCTAAGTGCCCCACAGGCAAGGCGGCCTGAAGGGTCCTTCAGTGATGACAGCTAACAAAGTGCGTAGTGGCCCTTGACATCAAATGGGCAGCCGTACAAGTATGGCCAGAACTTATTAAGAGCTCAGATGACGGTCAAACATTCTTTTTCCGTCGCGATGTAGTTACTTTCAGCTTTCGTAAGCGTGCGACTTGCATAAGCCACAACGTATTCAGAAAAACCATGTTTGCGCTGCACAAGGACTGCACCGAGGCTAACACCGCTAGCATCGGTGTGCACCTTTGTAGGGGCCGTCGGGTCGTAGTGGTGCAAAATTGGAGGTGACGTCGGCAAACAGCGCAGGATTGCGAATGCCTCGCCGCACTCTGACGACCACGAAGTCAGGGGCCCACTGCTTCCAAGGAGCTTCGTCAGGGGTGATATGATGGTGGTGAAGTTTTGGATGAAGCATCTAAAGTAGGAACACAGACATACAAAACTGCGCAGGTCTAAGTCTTCCACAGATGTAGGGTTAGGGAATTCGGCAACGGCCCGAAGTTTGGCTGGATCAGGGAGAATTCCATCCTTGGAGACAACGTAATCTAGAATTCTCAGCTGCCGAACAGCAAATCGGCACTTCTCTAGGTTTAGCTGTAGCACTGCATTTGTTAAACATATTAAAGCTGACCGGAGCTGTTGAAGGTGTGTGGGGAAGTCAGGAGCAAAAACAACAACTTTGTCAAGATAGCACAAGCACATGTGCCACTTCAAGCTGCGCAGAACTATGTCCATCATGCGCTCAAACATTGTGGACACATTACAAAGTCCAAAAGGCATTATGTTATGCATTCGTATAAGCCGTCGGGTGTGACAAAAGCTGTCTTCGGCCGATCGACATCTGCCATGGGTACTCGCCAATACCCTGAGCGCAAATCTAGAGATGAAAAGAATTCTGCGCCTTGTAGACTGTCAATTGCGCCGTATATGCGCGAGAGAGGGTAGACGTCGTTGCGAGTGATCTTGTTCAGGCGGTGGTAGTCCACACAAAACCGCACAGAACCATCTTTCTTCATAACTAGGACGACAGGGGATGCCCGTGGACTGTTGGAAGGTCGTCTGAGCAACTGAGAAGGGGCACTTGCTGGGATGGAGTAGGAGGTGTTTGCTGGGACGTGTCTTCAGGCATAGTTGAGCGTAAGGTATTGGATGGAAGTTCCAGGGTTGATGTTGTAGGCCAAAGCAACCTCTACCACTTGCAAAGGCGTTTATTAATCACTGGCATTTTGGACCAACAGTTAGCACAAGGCACGCACTCTCAGCACGAGTGGCATTCACAAGCAAAAAGCGCTGAAGAGGATGACCCACTAGAAAGCACTGGAGAAGGCGACCTACTATATCGTTCCAATCCTTCTCTACACATTATATTTTATCCTGGACTACAAACGGTTGTGATAAAAGTGATACAAGCTGTATTTCATTCCATAAGAGGGATTGTGATCTCCAGCTAACCTCAAGAGCACATTTATTCATGTTATGTGCAATTACTTGGAAGTCAAAACCCTCTGCAACTACTCTGTTCATCTCATTGTCTTCCTCCTAGATCCTTCAGCATCTTCGTGGCCTGCTTTCTGGTACTATGCCTCAGAAAAAATTCTTACCTTGTTTGTCCGTAAATGCAATAGCTTATGCTACCTATTGCAAGTCATCATAAAGAGCTTGTGTAATTTCTTCCTGAATTAATGTAATTTGTTTCTGACAGCATCCTTAGTGCACTTTGCACTAATCTGTTATTAAAAAAGATAAGCTTTTGATTAGCCGTTATGCAGCCACTGTTTTTCCATTAATGCTTGGTGTGCAATGGGTATCTAGGTTTCTATAAAAATGTAAGCAAGCAAGCATTAGAGCCATGTCTATGCTTTATGACAGCACAGGCTGAAGATGTGCATAGCTCCTAATTGCTTTATAATAAAAACTTAGAGCGCTAAAGACACACAGGACGTTGAAAAAGAAACACATCATACGCACTCTTTTTCTACACCCTGTGAGTTTTTAGCAAGTTTTTATTTTAATGCATTACCAACTAGACCACCTATCCATCCTTTTCCTAATTGCTCTTGAGTAAGGGTACCACTTGGTGTGAGTTGAGAAAACCTTGACAGAAGCACTGCAGTTTTTATAGGCACTTTATTCTTGTAGAAAGCAAGCACCGAAGACAAGAGCTGCGAGTCAATATTTTTATATTTAAAAGCATTTACTGTGTACACCTTCGGTAACTGTGTATGTTACCGTATGCCACAATTGCCAAACTTTTTAAGTTACAATTCTTTACTGTATATGTTTTATTTAGCATTGCAACACAGCAGCATCCATGTGACATTCTAATAACTTAATTTTCTGCTGTAGTTATTTCTAACCTTCCAAAGTGTGTATGAAATATGCATTTGTTTTCTTTTGCATTGCTTTTTACCTCATATTTGCCGTTGTGAAAGTGAAATCCTAACTTGGTCCTCACAATTTTTGTTGTGGTACCTGGCCAGTTACTCACGCGTGACCAAGTCCAATGACTCTGTTGAGCACCTCCTGGAACTGGGCAACGTTAAAGTGACGAATTTACTGCCAAACCAAGTTTACAAGGTGAGATGACATGAGACATACAGTTGTCATTTGATTAATACGTCTTTTTCCCCCTCATGGGTCAGTTAATTCTTATTGCTTGCTCTCTGTTTGTTCAGAACTACAGAGGTTGAAAAAGGAATCAGTTTACAAGGGGCTTAGTTAATAAAAATAATCAAGTGTAGCATGTGTAAACGTCCAGGACTGCCAGGCGTGCTACGTAGGCGAGACGGGGAACTTTAAAAGAAGGCTACAGCAGCACCGCAATGATGTAGCCAAAAGACACACGGTTTCTAGCGCCCTGGGAGAGCATCACGAAAAGACTGGACACAGTATTAACTGGCATTCAGCTTCTATCATCGAAAGAGAGAAAAAATTATCATCCCGATTGCTCCTTGAATCATTCTGCATACAATCTACTACGAACATGATAAACCGCACACGGGCACCCCTCCCCAAGTTGTACCCAAGCGCATTACGTCTTCTGACGCATATATAATAAAGACCATCATGCATTCGTTCATTGTGAACAAGGCACCCGTATTGGGCGCCGAAACGTCAATCTGTGTTTTGAATTTTTTCAGTTGGCGAGTGTACGTTTATTCAGCCATCATTATTTTGCTCAGTTCCATGCTTGACTGTTAAGTTATGAGTTCTTGTTGTGTTTTGATGCTTTCCACTAGCATTTCTCCTGCTAGTGAGTAGCAATCATGAAATAAAAAAAAAAAAGTTTGCTTCCCTATTCTCAATTTAAAGAAAAAGAAAGTAGGGCCATTTCTCTAAGATAAGCTAATCTGAACATTACCTTCTCTGCTATGCTCAGCCTGATGAAAGAGCAGTAGTGCCATCAAAAATGGCTTCCTGGTGCCAAAGCGATTCATTCAGCCAAATCTTGATATAATGAACATGGAAATACATATTATTGCATATGACAGTAGATCTTGAAATTTTTATTGCTCATATGAGTATGTAACAAATATATGCTTGTAATGAATATAGCATATAATGAAGGTATTTTTGTCACAGATGCGATTTTGTTATAACAAGGCTTGACTACTAAGATTATTAGAGAAAATCAGACACTGCAGACTTTAACCACTGTGAGGACAATGGACACATGGATTTTTCCACGATTTGGTTTGAATTCATTGATAAAGCGCAGTGGGGTTTCTTTTATTCTTCCTTGTAGTTAAGCTGTGTTGCACCCTGGCGACACATTTCTTTTAAGTAGTTAAATGTTTTAAATTCACAATGAATTTGCTATATATTATGTAATTTACAATTCATAAATTAAACTTTTGTATATGCATCTTGCTGGATATAGATGACATTTGTGCAGTAACATTCTCCGTGGGTAATAATTTTTATCATTTAGACAGTTCTTATTTTTAATGTTATGAAAACATGGAGAAATGCTTGGTGCCGTCCATTGGGCACACGTTAAAGGTCCCCAGGTCATAAAAATTTCCGGAGTCCCCCACTATGGCGTATCTCATAATCCTATTGTTGTTTTGTTAACTGTAACGTTATGAAAACATTACGATGGCAGAAATTAGAGACTGAATGAAGCTAATCATTGTTATACAATGAATCTACCAATGACAGATTAGATTTATATAAGAAACCAAGGAAGTCAAAAAGAGTGAACTCTTTCCCATGCTGGATGATGGGCTGTGGTGGCAGTGTGGACATACACTAGTGCCAAATTTTCATCTATTATTATTATATAAAACTGTGTTGCTGGTACTGTTACGTTCTGCTAACACCTTCGTGCGAGCATTTGCAAGGAAATGCTGGAGCATAAGCACTTAGTTGGGTGACTGTGCTGTTGTGGCTCTATGCTTCTGTTATGCTAATTTTTCCAAAGACTTGTTGGCAGCAAGCTTACCAATTGGCTCAGTGTGAACCCATTCTGTGATAAAGACCTTCGATTCCTTTCCAACTTTTCACAGGTCTTATGCTTAGCAACTTGAACAGAAACGTCAATGAAGGTTAAATTCAGAAGCCAGAGAGACGCTTTCACAAAGTGCCACCATCATTGCGATGCGACATTTCCCTCATCTCTGCAATGCGCAGGAGGTTCTGCAGCCAACAGAACTTCAACCACATGTGCCGCTAGAACGTCAGCGAGCCCTGCGCATCTTCTGCCGAGTGCGGGCACCGGTTGGGGGCATTTCGGTCAAGGAGCACCTTGAAGTCAACCTGGTGCCCATTACCATTGGGCTGACCCATGCCTTCACACACCGCATGCTGCGCTTTTTCTTCTCGTCACGTGCCACAGCAGGTATACGCTTTTACCCAGGCATGTATCTTGGTGCAGCTGCACATGCGTGAGCTTTAAGTGCACTTCATCAGCCATTTCACACATCATAGGCGAGTTGAAAGAGCATCTACTCATAAGGAGATTTGTTGTGGAAACTAGTGGAGCTTTCCAGTCTTAAGAGTAGCACTTAGATCTTGCATGTTGTGACCATGGAGGCCTACCAATTCGTTCAACTTTATATTCTACTATGAGTGCCTGGAGCTGCTCCATACATGTTCTCATGGGTGGTGCTGATACTGGCACAAGCTCCGACCAGAACATTTTTTCGAGCAGCTCCAAGGGTTCCTGTTCATGTACTATACTAACTAATTGAAATGTGAACAGTGGAGCACGTTGTTTTTGCACAGCCTAACAGAAAGACAAAGACATAATGACGTACAACTAACTAGGATGTGTCACGAAAACAGCTTGGGACAAATCACAGCTGGTCACACATCATTGTGCCCTTTGCTTTTCGCTAGGCTGCGCAAAAACAATGTCTGCTGTTCACATTCGTTCAGTTGTCACTTGCGTGTTCACTCAAAAGCCTGACATTTGTTAACATTTGTGTTTCATGCCTTGTATCATGAAGGAGTTATATGAGCCTCTAGTCCTAGCACGCCTCGCAACACCTTTTCAGATAAATCTGAAGACCACCTTGATGAGGAGCCAAAGCCTGCACCTCCTCCACCAAGCCACACAAGGAGAGGCCGCAAGTCACAGCCTAGTCTGGCATCCTCCAGCCGAGACGATGTTGAGAAAATGAAGGTATGAGAGACAAGCGCAAATTTTTTGGAGACGCCAGTCTTGCTATTTTCTATGTTTTGCCTAGCTACTTGCTGTTCCAAATTGCACAAGCTTTAAGACTAATACAAAGCACAAAAGAGATTACATGCAGCATTTTCTGACTGTGTACCACACATACATCATGAAGCCTACAAAGGCCAGGCTATTGCAAAAGTGCAGCTCGCATTGCCAACACGTTGTTCTTGACATTTCTCAAAGTACCAGAAAATTTATGTAACTATAGGATAAACATCTGTAAGGGCAGCAAGTTAAATTTATCTTGCTAGTTAATCTGGCTAAAAATTAAATTGAATTATATGGTTTTACGTGCCAAAACCACTTTCTGATTATGAGGTACGCTGTAGTGGAGGTCTCTGGAAATTTCGACCACCTGGGGTTCTTTAACGTGCACCTGAATCTAAGTACACGGGTGTTTTCGCATTTCGCCCCATCAAAATGTGGCCACCGAGGCCGGGATTCGATCCCGCGACCTCATGCTCAGCAGCCCAACACCATAGCCACTGAGCAACCACAGCGGGTGTGCTCTGGCTAACTTGTTTGTACCTCTCCATTGAAGTCTCATGCTTCTTAGGTGTATGAAAGCGCTTGCATGTGGTCTGAGTAAAAATTCAAAGCTAATTTAAACACATACCTTTTCAAAGTAAAATTTGCACCTGCAATTACACTTTCTTATTGCTTCGATATACGTACAAGCTTTTGCAAAATTCTTCCAACTAAGATTTCACACTAAAGGGGGTAACTGAAACCTGCAAACAAAGTAATTTAAAAGCATTCCTTCTGAACCATATTTTCAGACTCAAAATAAATGTTGAGTCATGCGGCGATTTAACGATTACTTGCTCAAGAAAGAAAAAAAAGAGATTGTTTGCAGGGAAACATGTGCGTGTCATTAATGACTTCAAAACAAACAGATGGCACCAGCAAATGTAACCACAAACCATAAAAGTAAAGTGCTGCTTTGGCAATGCACCAAGGTCCCTTTGACTGTCTTAATATTTTTTCCTTATACCAGGACATCGTACACAAATGTATTCCAGACTCTCTCAACACCTCACTGCTAGCTTGCTAGATTTGCTTAGGCATGAAAATTTTTGTCACTTCTGTATGGGCAAAAATATTACTGCCATAAAATGTGGAACAGGAGCTAAATGTAAAACTTGATCTAGTTGGCTTTAGGAGTGGGCCTCTATAAAGGGCATCAAGCGTGGTATTTCCCTGTATGCAGGAGCGTGCTGAGAAGAACCAGACATTTGTGTACGTGAAGGTTCCTGAAGTGCCACTACGCTTGAGCTACAAGGGTGAGAAAGAGAAAAACTTGGAAGACCTACATGACTGCTCACTGGTACTTCCCACACTGGAGTTGCACAATCGCACTTGCACTTGGCTGGACTTACTCATGGTGGTCAAGAACACTGCACGCAAGGTGCTTCTCTCACAGGTGAGTGAGATAGTTGGCAAGTTTGAATTGCCAAACAAAGTGCTAAGTGGACCACCAGACGTGTAAAGGAGGTGGAACAGATTGCAACTACAAGATTTTTTCATTATCTGTAAATATGTTGGCAAAAAAAAAAAAAAGCCTGGCTTTAAATTCCAAACTACTTACACCTGAAATGTTAATAGTACTTTTGTGGAGCACCTAGCGCATTTCTACGCCACTAAGGCATCACTGTGTAGTACAAGTTCAGTTACAATAGTGTGTTTGTACCTTGTTGGTAGTGAACTACATCAGTTGTGCAATTTGCAACTGCTGGCTGACTATTACTCATTACTGTGCAGTAGGCTTTAGAGAAGTGCGCAGCAGCATGAAGGCAGCCCAAGGCTATTTGTTTTCCCTCTACTTTCAGGCTCACGTTTCATGTGCTGCTTTAAAATGCTATTCCAACCTTTGTATCTCACAGGCCATTAAGCAAAAGCTACAGATCAAGAGCCATCAGGCACAGGGCAGCACACTCGACGATACCAGCCAGCCACAGGAAGAGGACAAAGCACGATTGCTACTGGGTGCCAAGCTACTGGTTAGTATGCAAACTGTGGTCACAACTTGCAGGTATTTTGATGACACTGCAGGTGGCACCTATGGTCTATGGTAACACCTATGGTGATGGGTAGACATGCACCTATGTGCATGTCTACCCATCGCAGTGGCCTGACATTTGTACTGGTAAGCATGAGATTGTCTGTTTAGTTCCAAGCTGCTGTTGCTGCATTCTGATTGGGGCAGAATGCAAAATTGTGCGCATACAATATAGTCCACCGTTAAGAGAACATCTAGCTGGTAAGCAAGAAAAGGTTTCCGGCAGAAACAGTGACATGGACAGCAGGGAAGAAGACATGTGCATCTGCATTCCTGATGTCCGTGTAAGTGTTTTCCGTAAGCTCAGGTAAATGCTATTTTTACCTAGCTGGTAATAAAGGCAATAAGCTGAAACACTTATACTTATTTAGAGAAAAACATGGCTGACAGGGTGCATTACACCAATATCTAATAAAAAATGGTGTGCATCATGCCTTCATGCTATAATTCAGCTGAATTGGTGGCCAAGTACTAACTGGATGTTCTTTATAAAAGTGGACCATTTTAATTACCCCAGGTGTTCGTTAATGTAAAGCCCTCCCAAGTGGCATTTCCTATGGCTTTTCAACATCAGTCAGCATGCATGCTTATAGACTTGGTGTATCCGTTCAGCAATGAAGAACTAAATGTGAAAAAATTTGCCTTGGTTGCCTCCTGCATGACAGGGATTATTTGAATTACAATTTGGAAATTACCGAAAGGATAGCATTTAATTTACAATTGATTCACGCATTGACGTAGTACAACATAAGAAGCAGCCATTTCGTTTCTGTCTGGCAAATCCAAGCAGTTCAAGAACTGCAGAAGAATATGCCCATCAGATTCTATTTTCAACTGAGGCTAAGATGTTCATGTGCTTCTACACCTTTGCTTCATACTTTATACACCTTCGCTTCATACTTTATTTAATCCCACTTTAAAACATAAAAATCACATTGAGTCCTAGCCATTACAAAGCCATTTTATCAAACAGCATATAAGTATACACCCACCTCTTTTATGCCATCCATGTTTGCTAATGATCTACCTTGCAACTAAGCTAATTTTCTGTTACAGTGCAACTTCGCTAGTCACAAACTAAAGGCATCTCATAATCTTTTGCTGCCTATCACCTTGTTCCTCCCTGCTTCGTGATGTTATAAGGAAAATGCAGGTGTCATTTCTTTTTTCCCTCTCAGAATTTTGTGAATGAAGTAAAAATTGATGGGGTTCCACATTATAGAGCTGCACGTTAACCTTGAGGGATGCGGTGTAGTGAAGGGCTCCGATTTGAACCAAGGGTTCTACAATGAACGTATAAAAGCGAGAGGCATTGTTTAATGGGTGCCAGAGATGTTTGCCTGGCTATATGCTTAGCATGCTACTCCAGATGACATTGGTGATGCATGAAATGACCCACTCATACACAGTACGCAAGCATATCCACTACATATGCCTTATTGTAATACAACCGCCATGGATGAGATTGGAACCCTCAACCTCGTGCAACATATACGTGGCATTGCTTGCACTGTTGAGCTTAGTACTAATGAATTACCGTGGCACATGGCTTGGAGTAGGATAAACTACTGTAGGAACAGAAGGCCCACAAAGAATTGCCATTTATTTACCAGGTGACTGCGTTGATGTCGCGGCTACCATAGTTGAGCCTGTATGCCTGATGGCACTAGTCCAGTCTCTTATTCTTCCACCGCGGGGCTCTATGAGTACTGTCCACTACATGGCTCCCCACCTAGCGATGAAGGCGCTGCCATTGAGTGGTTTGAGTTGTGGAGATGGCACTGCCAGAACCTAGATGTGCTGGCTTTAAGCGGTTGATCGAAATTGTCACTTTGCATCCGCTGACAAGAAGTGTGAGAAACTTGACATCATGCTTGAGGACTTTCAAGGGACCATCGTAAGGAGCTTGTAAAGGAGCACGAGTAGCATCGTGACGGATAAATACATGACTGCTATGAAGTAAAGATGGGCTCATGTAAACATTTCTCCGGCCGTTACGAAGTGGCAGTGGTATAACAGTGGCCATTGTAATGCGAAGGTGGTCGGCATAAGATTGTAGGTCTGCAGATGACGATTCTGAAGTGAAGAACTCACTGGGTATGCGAAGTGTCTTGCCGAAAACGAGTTCTGCTGAGGAACACTGTGCATCTGCTTTCAGAGCTGTGTGAAGACCTAGTAGAACCAAAGGCAGGCACTCTGTCCATGGAATCATGGAGTCATGCCATGAAGTGCTGCTTTCAGGTGACGGTGAAAGCGTTCTATCATGCTATTGGAACTTGGGTGATATTCTGTCGTTCGTATGTGCATTACACCCAGAAGACGGGAGAGAGCTTGAAAGAAGGATGAGTCAAATTGTCTTCCTCTTTCTGTCATTATGGTGTGGTAAGAGTGGCATTGCTTCAGGCCAGCATGTGAAGTGGTCGATACAAGTGAGTATGTATCGTTGGTTCGAGGACAGTGGTAGTGGATCAACAATGTCGATGTGAACGTGGCTGAAATGAACATCTGGTGATGGAAAACGACCAGGCGTGCTTATAGCGTGTTGACTGACTTTGGTGCGCTGGCACTGTATGCATGTCCAAGCCCAACAACAGATATCAGCATTAATACACGGCAACAGATAGCGGGAAGTGACGAGACGTTGTGTGGCGCGTACTCCAGGGTGCGATAAGGAGTTGTGGGATTCTCCTCCCGTGCTCTTGGGACAAAGGAACGACAACACACTAGTGCAAAAATCACAAGGGCATTTATTGCACCTTTCATAGATCAATGCCAGCTAGCCCAGTTGCTATTCACAAAACATGCCGATGGGCGCGCGACAAATCTAGAAGTCCGACTCACCGCAACCGGATAGCGAGCGAATATGTTCGCCCCATGCTGGATCCCAACGCCTGGTCGTTCGCGCTTACTGTCACGCGAGCGGTGGCGCATTCCAAGGCGGCCACGCGAGACGGTCTCGCAGAAGCATGGGTCGGCGCACGCGCGGCACGTCCGTCCCGCTCGCTGTCCCGAATCCAACCGAGAGCGCCTTGTCTTTCCGCACCCAAGTAACCCCGCAGCGGCACGACACTC
This sequence comes from Dermacentor andersoni, assembly GCF_023375885.2. NCBI lineage: Eukaryota > Metazoa > Arthropoda > Arachnida > Ixodida > Ixodidae > Dermacentor > Dermacentor andersoni. Next base: position 19,677,661 of record NC_092816.1, read on the forward strand.
GCGCCATCTCTCGCACCGCGCTTGTACCACTCCGACCGCCGCGGGCGCCAGGCCACGCGAGCCGTGCGGGAAAACAACATATCAGGGGATGCGTGAGAGTCGCGCATCCCCACAGAGTGTAGTGTGTCAAAAACTTGCTGCCGAAATGGTTGTGGAAAGTAAGGTCAAGGATGACCCGTAGACATGTCGCATATCACTGTGACGTTGCAGCCAGGCAGTAAGATATCTTCGAAGCGCAGAGAATCGCTGGCAGTCCGGAGTGTTTCAAGTTCATGGTCTATGCGTTGAGTGGTAGCGAGGCGGACAAAGTCAGTGTCGGAACGATTTACTTGGCTTGCATTTATATGGATCCGTGACAGAGCATCAGCAATGGGATTATTGGCCCCGCTGATATGCCGAATATCAGTAGTGAATTCGGAGATACATGCAAGCTGGCAAATTTCACAGGGAGTGTGCAAGGAACTGTTGGAGGCAATAGCATAAGTTAGTGGTTTGTGTTCGGTGAGAATGAAGAACTGATGCCCTTCGAGGTCGTGACGGAAGTGGCAGACTGCGAGGTAGAGTCCTAGCAATTCGTGACCAAAAGTGCCGTCGCGGGTTTCTTGCGGTGTCAGCTTCTTTGAAAAGAAAGATATAGGCTGCCATGTCTTGCCAACCAGCTGTTTTCTGAAACATGGCACCAACAGCTGTGTCAGAGGCGTCTACCATAACGAACATTGGAGCTTCTGGGTGTAGGTGTGCCAGTAGAGTAGTAGTAACAAGGGCGTTCTTGGCAGAGGTAAAAGCAGATTCGGCAGCATTAGTCCATGATATAGGCGTGCTGGCTCGTGTTGTGCCAGAGAGTAGAATGTGCAGAGGCTGCAAAATTGAAGCAAAACGAGGAATGAAACGGTGATAGTAATTGATGAGACCCAGAAGTGCCCATAATTGCTTCTGGAAGACAGACATGGAAAATCTTTTATGGCTTGGACACGGGATGGGACGGGTTAGATGCCATGCTCATCTACTCGATGGCCCAGGAAATAGAGACAAGCAACGCCAAACTCACTCTTGGAGATGTTTACAACCAGGCCATATTGATGGAGGCGCCCGAACATCTTACGTAGGTCAGATTCGTGTTCCACAGCAGAGCGACTGAATACAAGAATGTCGTCTAAATAGACGAAGCAACAAGTCAGGCCATGGAGTACTTGATCGACGAACCGCTGAAATGTTTGAGCGGCGTTGTGGAGGCCGAATGGCATGCGCACGTATTCAAACATGCCAAAAAGGGTAATGATTGCGGTTTTAGGAATGTCGGAAGACTTGACAGAAATCTGGTAGTAGGCAGTTACTAGGTCCACCTTGCTAAGTATGCAGCAACCATGAAGTGATGCGATGAAATCGTGGATGTGGGGTATAGGGTACCTATCGGGAATTGTCACTTTGTTTAAGGCACAGTAATCGCCACACGGCTGCCAATCACCCATCTTCTTGGGCACCATGTGTAAAGCAGATGACCAAGGGCTAGCGGAAGGAGGAACAAAGCCCAACTCAAGCGTGTGTTTGAATTCTTGCTTTGCAATTTTCAGACAGTGTGGTGCTAAGTGGCAAGGTCGGGCACATACTGGTGATCCTTTAGTCACAATGTGGTGCGTGACGTTGTGCACTATTGGACGTTCTGGCAAGGGTGGTTCGAACAGCTTTGGAAATTTCAGCAAGGTGGTGGACCACAGTTTTGGTACCTGAGTGTGTTTGTACGAGACGCAAAGGTGGTGCAGACTTGGTGATACCTTGTACGGACAGGTTTGTTGAGGAGTCAGGAAGGCAGCAGTGGTGAAAGTCGACGAGGAGGTTAAACTTTCGCAGAAAGTCAGCGCCGATGATTGACCCATGGACATCAGCAACAGTGAATAGTTATCGAAAATGGCGCGAAAATGACTGCAGCGATGCTACCGTCAACGCGAGCGATGCTGCTGCTTATGGTTATTCACACGAAAGCATAAGGCAGCCAACTGGTTGGTTAATTCCTCTGCTTGTGCAGCAAGGCTCGTGCTTGAACTGTCGGATTCGTCAAAGTGCTGCTGTAACTGGGGTTGTGTCGCCACAGGTGCACTACAACGGTCAACAGCGGATATCATAGGATGGAAAGAATGCATAATCTGGTCTGCCATCGTTGCTAAGGCCTCGACAGATGTCTTAGTAGGCGAGGCACATAAAATCATGTGTACCTGATTCGGCAGAAGCTGGAAGAAGAGCTCCCAAAGGATTTTCAAGTCTGCTGATGATGGACTGGTTCCCAAGAGCTTGTCATGTGGCGAAGCAGCTCAGTCAGTTTTCTGTCACCAAGTTCCTCCGATGAGAGGAGCTGTTAAATCTGTCTCGACTCAGATTTGGTGGTGCGCCGTAGTAACTCCCGCTTAAGGGTGTTGTACTGTTCATCAGGCAGAGGAGCTAGCAAAATGTCGCAGGCCAAAGCTGCAGTGGTCAGGTTAAGCGACGTTGTCGTACTTGGCCACCTGAGATGCGACTCGGTGACGGCGAAACTGCGCCTTGATGTGGACGAGCCAGAGTTCACAGTCCGAGGGCCAGAAATCGGGAAGTTTGAGTGTGGCAACGGAATATGTTACATTTTCTTCGAGACGTTGTTCAGTGGCCGGTTCCATGGCGTCGAGAAGAAACTTGGTAGGTGTATACAGTTGTGATGTGGTATCATGTCCGGGTCACCAACTTGTAGGAACAGAAGGCCCACAAAGAATTGCCATTTATTTATCAGGTGACTGCGTTGACATCGCGGCTACCATCATTGAGCCTATATGCCTGATGGCGCTAGTCCAATCTCTTCTTCCACCGCAGGGCTCTACGAGTACTGTCCACTACACTGCCATGGCAGGTGAAAGAGAAACCGCACTGGTGTAAATCTATTACAATCCATGCCAAGCATTTGCTGTGCAAAACTGTGTTTATGCCTTAGCCAGTACTGTCAAATGCCCTTATAACGAAGTGCTTGGGGCCTTCAAAATCCTTTATTATACAGGTCACTTCATTGTAAAGTTCACACGCTACACCACTCACAATAGACAAGGCTTAGCACATTCAGCAAAAGAAAACACTTATTGATGCGGAAGTGTCAAATGGCGCATTGAGCGAGTAAACTGACGGCGTATGCAGCAGCGAAACTTGACATTGGCTCGCACTTGCTGGCCCAGGCCTTGACTGAGCAAAGTGGGTGAAAGGGAGAGGGCATTGCTGTGACACCACGTCAGCCTCGCAAGTCCGTGCAAACTTTTGCCTGCGTTCTAACTGCGCCTTGTCAATGCCAAATCAAAACGTGCCAAGCATCTCAACATGCTCGCTCTCAAGTGAGGAGTTCGTAACTCAAAGGACTGCTCAGCGGCATTCTATTATTGGACATTAATGCTTTCGCGTTCACAACTCGTAAGAAGCGCTTATGCATCCTCAGATTTTTAATATGAACTCAAACGATGCTTTGCGATTTAAGTTGTTATCTTCTATATGGCGGAGTGTGCAACTACAGCTGATGCTATGGCATCGAGGTTTATGGCATGCTCAGTGGTGAAATCTGGGAGTGAAGCAAGGTACAGCTATTGACCGTTGAATGCCGCTATTGCCTGCCTTGTCAAAATTTTTTGTTAGTTTGCAGGCTCTTCGTCGCTGCTGCTTTCGTCGACCTTTGCTTTAATCCCATCCTTGATAGCCATGAAGATGTCGTCAGTCATCAGTTTGAGCAGGTAGTCACATTCGTTTTAAGTAATGGGGAGGGGAGGGTCTGTACTGTATAGCTCCTGCAGTGTCTGAACCCTCTAACGCAGTCTTTGTTGCAGTATCCACTTCAAAAAGACTGCTCTGTTCTGTGGTGGCTACAGAGGGAAGTGGCAGTGCCACTACATGCACTCCTTGTAAACGAACAGATCGGCTCTTGAGGATGTCTATATTCCTTTTGTAGTACAAGCTGTAATTCTTTGTAGTGGTGTTAGGCATTCACAATAAACATTATACACATGAAAGATAAGCATTCAGCCAGGACACACAAAATACATCTTTATACAGGTAATATCGTTGTACAGGTGTTCCGACTCTTCTTAGGTAGACCATGTGGCTGTACCATATCCAGATTCAGTACGTTGCATCAAATCCTTCCTGCAACCACCATACTGCCATGATGCTTATATGTCATGCTTTTTGTGACATTAAAATACATCATGACCCGCAATCTTGCATTGCAGTGAAGTGACACGCCTCTAGCTATCACTGCACCTGTGCAGGTTTGCTTTGATGCGGGGCCACACTCACCGCACTGGCACGTCACGGAACATGCATGTCTTCCTATGTTTCCACGAAGTGTGATCAAGATAGCACCAGTAGGCAAGTGGTGGGAAAAAGCTCCACTTACACAATAAGTCTACGGAGCTTTAACAAACATAAAAATACAAGATCAGGTCATTTATTGCGACAACACTGAAACATGTGCAACATCATGCACAAGAAAATACGGGCTTTTTAGCAAAACCAATTACATACCCACAGATGTTGCATCAACTAATGCTCTCACTCCCCCCCCCACACACACACACTGTTCAGCCATTGTAGGCAGAGTGCCTACAATGCAATGCCTTTAATACAATGCTTGCAGATTCTGAGAAACCAGCTTCCAGTCCTAGGAGCACCATTTGCTGTTTTATTTTGCATGTTGCGTTGCACGACTTTTGAAAAATGGCAATTCAAAGCCTGCAATCTTGCAGGCATTATGATGAGGACAGCAGTGCTGCAGGTGTCATTTAACCCTTTCCCTGCTAATTTTGTTATTTCAGCAGACTACCAAGATTTCTCAAATTATTTTGTGGCTAATTGTCAACAGCATTTTTATTGCAGTATGAGCAGTCTGTAAATTTTCTGTTGTCTGTTACTGTCATTCTTCATGTTTTTGACTTGTAAATAGACGTGACCACAGAAACACTTTATACGAGTAGTCAAGTGTGCTTTCGTTATCCTTCGTGCTGTATCATTCCTGGCACTGCGAGAAAAGAAAATCACTGAGGCACAAGTGGCAAAGCATTTCCATCAAGCCACATCCACACAAGAGAGGCAGCTACAGGCTCAAACTCCTGCTCACAGTCGTCAGAACTGAGTTGAAACTTAAAACAGGACTCGTTATAGTTTTCCAAGCATCTTTATTCGCTTGAAGCGAAGAATCATCCAAAAGCACCACTCTTAACTCCACGGCACCATTCTTAAACACCCAGGGGCGTTCAGATTTACATCATCATCATCGTCGTCAGGCCTGGTTACGCCCACTGCAGGGCAAAGGCCTCTCCCATACTTCTCAACTACCCCGATCATGTACTAATTGTGGCCATGTTGTCCCTACAAACTTCTTAATCTCATCCGCCCACCTAACTTTCTGCCGTCCCCTGCTACGCTTCCCTTCCCTTGGAATCCAGTCCGTAACCCTTAATGACCATCGGTTATCTTCCCTCCTCATTATGTCCTGCCCATGCCCATTTCTTTTTCTTGATTTCAACTATGGTGTCATTAACTTGGTTTGTTCCCTCACCCAATCTGCTCTTTTCTTATCTCTTGAGGTTACACCTATCATTCTTCTTTCCATAGCTCGTTGCGTCATTCTCAATTTAACTAGAACCCTTTTCGTAAGCCTCCAGGTTTCTGCCTCGTACGTGAGTACTGGTAAGGCACAGCTGTTATACACTTTTCTCTTGAGGGATAATGGCAACCTGCTGTTCATGATCTGAGAATGCCTGCCAAACACACCCCAGCCCATTCTTATTCTTCTGATTATTTCAGTCTCAAGATACGGATCCGCGGTCACTACCTGCCTTAAGTAGATGTATTCCCTTACCACTTCCAGTTCCTCGCTACCTATCGTCAACTGCTGTTCTCTTCAGAGGCAGTTAAACATTACTTTAGTTTTCTGCAGATTAATTTTTAGACCCACCCTTCTGCTTTGCCTCTCCAGGTCGGTGAGCATGCATTGCAATTGGTCCCCCGAGTTACTAAGCAAGGCAATATCAGCGAATCGCAAGTTACTAAGGTATTCTCCATTAACTATTATCCCCAATTCTTCCCAATCCAGGTCTCTGAATACCTCCTGTAAACACGCTGTGAATAGCATTGGAGAGATCGTATCTTCCTGCCTGACGCCCTTCTTTATTGGGATTTTGTTGCTTTCTTTATGGAGGACTACGGTGGTTGTGGAGCCACTATAGATATCTTTCAGTATTTTTACATACGGTTCGTCTACACCCAGATTCTGTAATGCCGCCATGACTGCTGAGGTTTCGACTGAATCAAACGCTTTCTCGTAATCAATGAAAGCTATATATAAGGGTTGGTTATATTCGGCACATTTCTCTTATCACCTGATTGATAGTGTGAATATGGTCTATTGTTGAGTAGCCTTTACGGAATCCTGCCTGGTTCTTTGGTTGACAGAAGTCTAAGGTGTTCCTGATTGTATTTGCGATTACCTTAGTAAATACTTTGTAGGTAATGGCAGAGTCCTTCCATGTTTTTCTGGTCACGAAACTCCGCCGTCACGCTATGGGAGAGGTTCATATGCTACCCAAAGGTGCCGCGACGCGGCGCCACTGTGCCACAGAGGGCATCGTTCGCGTACCGAAGCGCGTGCGCAGTGCGAGGCGAGCTGAGTGATCGGGTGCGTTATGTGCATATGCTGCGCTATTTCTCGAGTGCTGGGATGTTTAGTTGAAGTGGCGGGGTGGGACAATGATGCCGAACACGTGTTGCAAGTAACAGCTGAAGAAGTAGGATGTTGGTATCTCTAACAAGCCATTAAAAAAATTGCTGCATTTGTGATGTGGCTACTTGTGTTCGTTTAGAGAGTTGTTTTGCCATGTGTTATGAAATGCTTATGCTTTACACTTTCTTGTTTATAGAAACAATCGATTATGCATTCTGTATTTATTGCCATTCATTTGCTGGTGTTTGTTTCCTGCCCCCCAATGCATATATCTCATGTTTGATGTTATTTCTTTATGCTTATTATATCAGTGTCATGCTTTTAACAAACTTCTTGCATTGTGAATGGTGGACCATTCGTGACCCGACACCTCTGTGCTGTCTGTATTTTGCTCCGCTTATTTTACATGATAAATAAATGATAGTGCCTGTATGTTGTTTTTGCACCAACACGTTCTATTTCTTTTCTTAATGGAATTATAAAGTTTTTAACATATTGTAGAAAGTGGCGCATTAAGAACCAAAATACCTAGTCCCGTCGTTTCTGCGTTGGAATCACGAGCAGCGTGAATAAGTGCTGGGCTTTCTGACACTTCTAAACGACTGCTTGCTAAGGCAATTGCCTAATTACGATACAGCTAGTTTCAACTGTGCAAGTCCTAACACTTCACGTTCGCCTTAATCCGTTGCTAAAAGCCGCACCGAAGACATTTAGTAGTGAAGTTTGTCTTGCATTAATCCTACCTAAATTTCATTCAGAAATGGCATCGCTTTGCAGAGAAATCTTAAGGGCACGGAGCAGCTCCATTTCCTTTTCTTTGTTATTAAGTATTCTACGGCAGCAGCCCTTTGCAATAACAATTTCATTCTTTTGATCTTATAAGATACTGCCCACAGTAAGAGTCCTTCTCTGCCACAGTTAAACAGAAAGTGAACAGCTGTGCTCGGCGAACAATCTGGCGCTATGCGCCACGGAGAGTTGGCGCTTACTTACGGGTAAGCGGGGGTGCAACAGCCCATATGTTTGCATCTGGTGATAAGTGGGACCACTGGCGCTTTGTTGCGAATGTGTTTAAATTAAATTATGGGGTTTTACGTGCCAAAACCACTTTCTGATTATGAGGCACGCCGTAGTGGAGGACTCCGCAAATTTTGACCACCTGGGATTCTTTAACGTGCACCTAAATCTAAGTACAGGGGTGTTTTCGCATTTCGCCCCCATCGAAATGCGGCCGCTGTCGCCGGGATTCGATCCCGCGACCTCGAGCTCAGCAGCCCAACACCATAGCCACTGAGCAACCACGGCGGGTGCGCGGTGTTTAATTTCAGGCAAATATTAAAAAGCGGAGCCCACCGAAGTGTTGAGGCGAACGGCGATGATGAAATCTGGATCGAGACCGCCCGGCCTCGTACAGCGGACGCATTTCGACGGGGGCAAAATGCAAAACACCCGTTTATTTAAATTTAGGTACATTTTAAATATATTTAATAGCGAAGTTTGTCTTGCATTAATCCTACCTAAATCTCATTCAGACATTTATTTATGTTTATTTAAATTTAGGTGCATTTTAAAGGATCCCAGGTGGTCAAAATTAATCCTGAGTCCCCCACTACGGCGTGCCTCATAATCGTATCGCGGTTCTGGCTCTTAAGATCCCAGATTTAAAAAAATTTTTTTTTGGTCTGAGACCGCCGCAAGCTCCATGTTATGAGCGGCTTTTTTTTTCGTCCCGGGCGCTCATATAATGGCAGAAGACGCGCTCAGGCAGTAATTTAAACATATTCAATGTTAAAAATAGTTACGTGAAACTAAAGCGACGGTTGAGGAAGTTGAGAAAGCTAGAATACCGAGGCTGCCCCACACACAAACACAGCGGTAGCGGCGGGCGCTGGCTCTATGTGGAACTGAGGCGGCAGTTTCGTGACCAGAAAAAAAATGGAAGGACTCTGGTAACGGACAGTAAGCTGTTCGATCTATAATTTTTCAAGTCTTTGGCGTCCCCTTTCTTATGGATTAGGATTATGTTAGCGTTCTTCCAAGATTCTGGTACGTTCAGAAGTCATGAGGCATTGCGTATACAGCATGGCCAGTTTTTCTAGAACAATCTGCCTACCATCCTTCAACAAATCTGCTGTTACCTGATCCTCCCCAGCTGCCTTCCCCCTTTGCATAGCTCCCAAGGCTTTCTTTACTTCTTCCGGCGTTACTTGTGGGATTTCTAATTCCAGACTTACAACGCCACACAAAAAAGGAAGGAAAAAAACACACACGCACACCAAAATGATAAAATGACTGTCGCACGTCTGCAGCACTCAATGAATGCTAGGAGAATCGAGAATTGTCATTGGCTTATACATTGGAGAAAAAAACCCAGACGAGAGACTTGCCCATGGCACGGAAAGGGTTAAGGAGATTACTGCACCACTTTAATCACTCTGAATTTATTTTGATGCAGGGTGGTCCAGAAAAAAGTACCAGGAGGGGATTCTTCAAATGAACATGGCCATTCACTAGGCTGATCCATACAAGGGCTTCGTGCATAGTTCTTAAGCTGCCAACACTGGAGGTGTGCAATTCCACGTGTACATACATATGTCAATGTGATACCTGCTCACTTGGTATTTGATAGCACACGACAGACCAATGCACCTTTTATGAGAACATTTGGTAATTGAAAAACCACATGGTTTGTATGTTTTAACAGTATTTATTTATAACGTGATGTTTAAAGTCTGTGCTATTTCTTTATAAATGTTCGCTTCAATCGTTTGCAGTGCAGCAGGTCTTTACTGTTTCTGATCCTGCCATACATGGCCATCTTGTGCAGACAAAAATTGCTGCAAGCTGCATGTGGGGCCCAAATTTGCACAGCTATGAATGTAAAGTATATGCTATTGTACTTCCAACATTCCTTTTGCTTTATGTCGAGAGCCACTTTTCGTAGTTACCCTGCAATCTGCATGCTATATAGTTTGAACATAGACAATCCTGCATTCTGTACATAGAACTTGTTCTTGTTGTTGGTTAATGAACGAATATGTTGTCAGCTTTGTATGGACGTGCTTTTGTGAAGCTAAATTCACTAGGATATGTATAACGGCATGTTTCGCATGCAAGAAATCTATACTGTACTATTTTAGAAATTGCAAAGGAACTCGGCGTGTTTGCTCGCTGTCCTTGCTATACGCATTGTTGCATTCTTTTAGATCTAAGTCATTCAACATGAAGCCCCTACGCATATGTGTGTGCATGGACTCTAGTAATATGTGTAGCTAGGCTGCTGGTTTATTTCAATTCAGTTTCTCAGTACAGTAAGCTGTAGTAAGGTTGAAAAATGAACAATAAAAGATAGTTCGCAAAGCTACTGTCCTTTTCTTTTTTTAGGTGCTAGTGGTTATGTATGGCCACGTTGGACTCGAAGTGTATCCTTTGTACTTTTTCTTGGCTTTGAGGCCTGTGACAATGGTTGATGTTCCTGGATAAGCATTTACACCCCCAAAGAAAGTGTCTGTCTCGGGGTGAAAGCGAACATAGTTTGGGATGACATGGAGGTTTTCAGGCAGCTGATCCTTCCGCTGGACGAGGGATTCATAAGGCGACAGTCCTTCAACAGGTGTGGAGAAGTACTCCACTATATCATCAACACACTTTACATTCAGCAGCTCGGAGCTTGGGATGTCGTGGTCGAATTCACTGATGCACTTTGTCAGCAACTGTAGACAGAAAAAGAAAAAAAGATTTGAAGCAAGCTTAAGCAAATGGCACAAGTACCAGAGGCAACGGTAAGTTGAGCTCAATGCTTTATACCACATCACATACCAGCCACGAGCTTTTGTAAGACAGCAGGAACATATATTATCGATTACAATTGACACTATGGTCATAAGGGTGCCTCAAACTACAATTTGTGCATAATCATTACTGCCTGCAGACGTGGCAGGTGATGCAAAATCTGATTTCACAGCTTTCTCAAGAGAGATGCCATCTTAATGATAAAAAATGTTGCAGTCTTGCCTAAAAGGCAAAGCATCGATTGCAATAGCAAATTATTAGACAGCTATACGATGTAAGGATAGTAGTTTTATCGGCTGGCAAAAATTTGCTTAACAAGCATGGCATCACAACGCACAGGCAAACATGAACACATCTTGCTTGATGACCGCAGACACTCGCTGTCAATACGCGGGTGTGAGAAAGACCACCAGCGAGGGAATTGCCCTTCGTACTGCCTCTTGCTTCAATGCGAACTAAGTGGTGAGAACACGGCACACACGAAAGCCTAGGTGACAGACTCTATAACCACTGCAAATCGCTCCCCCCGCTGCTGCCTTGTGCGTGATCGAAGACTGCACACTTCTTCCCCACCTTCCTCCCATGTGCGCACGAGATCGAGCCACCTACTTTCTCAACTCGCGCTTGCGCGCTTTCAATCGCACCCACAGCATAGGGCATGTGGCCGCAATGTTATTGGCTTTGGACTTTATATGGAACGTCACAACGGAAACGTGCCTGAGGTGTCCATACAATTGCTCTTGCAATAATAAAATTTTTTAAAAACATTGCCGCCCAAGCACTCCGTACAGATGATCAACCAGCAAAGCTGAAATGTGTGACCCTGGTGTTAATCCTTGGGCTATTCCCAACGGTTCATTAAACGACCGCTTGGTAGGCTGCCGGATCTTCGATACACAGTTGCTGCTTGCGCTCGGCTGCACGAGCCTGTTCTTGTGCCTGGGCTGCAGCATCGGCACGGCGCATACGAGCTCATTCCCAGTTCTGCTTGTAGCGTTGCTGATCAAAAGCTGTGCTCCCCAGGAGTATGTATGACGCATGCGCGCTCGGCTGTAACGGAGTGCAACGACATTGCTTATGTGCAGTCAGCTGTCAAAAATGCAACTGACTTTTTACTAATGCACTGCGCTGCAATCATGCTGGATTGAAGACATGCGCTGTAGTTGGCTGCAAAAATAGTCACTGGCATATTAGGGGATGTAATGATTCTGTGTTGCCAAGTTTGTGGACCGCTGCTGCAAGTGGCACTTCGAGATGTACAGCTTTCCTCAAGGATACAGAAATTTGCTCATTTGCCAGCATTGTATAGCTAACCTTCAAGGAAAGTGCTTCAGCCCCAGAACGTTGGCAACAGTGAGTAGTGCTCGTTAGCAGCGCCGCTTCCTGTTATAATAAGTTTTGCACACAGTATCTCTACACGTCTACCCCAACTGGCACAGAAACTTGCGCCTACTCTATTGATAACGTGTCAATAAGTGAATGGGCACACACTTGAATATATGTGCCCCATATACACACAACAAATGACGGTCCACACCGATAGCACACGAAAGGTCATAGCTGAATGTTTCGTGACGGTCCACAAGAGAGTAAGCGAGTTCCTAGCAATAATGCATCTTTGCAACAAGGTATTACAATGTACAAAACAGCTATGTTTCAATCCTTGCGCACAGCAAGAACAAAGCTATTGCAAATGAGCACACCGGCAAGCGATTAAGCAGAAAATAATCGGATAGTGACCGCACTGAGGAAATTTGGAGTAAGAAATGTGACAAGCCGCTGCTTCAAAATATTTGCCGAGTAAAGAACGAAGAGCAAAACACACTAATCCTGATTCAATTCATGAGCAGAAAGTTTGGATAGCTTGGAGTACATCTTTAACCCCGCTTTTACAAGTACCATATATGCTGCCCGCGCCGTTTTGACATAGCTGCATCAGCTTTGACAGCGATTTCGCATGTTCTCTGAAGCTGTGGCCAAAGCTTCGTGTCGTCTATCCAGTCACCGTCTACGATATCTCCAGAAACAGAGGTTTGCTAGGCCGCACCGGCGTCATACACAGCCACTGTAAACACAGAGGCAGTTGAGGCAAGCAATCGACGCGTCACTATGTGATCAAGCATGGCAGCGCCCACGGGAGCGCCGCGAAGAGTGTCGATACAGCTTCGCTGTAAAAGGCTGTTCTCGCGTCAGGCGAAAATGTAACTATTACATAGAGCACAATGTGCGAGCTAAAGGGCCGTACCCTAAACTTAAGCAGAGGCTCTGTGATGGGTGCCTGCAGCCATGCGCTGTCGGCTTTTTGTCCAAGCACGTCTTCGTATATGGCCTTGACTTTGTCCTCAACATCATCGACTGGCTTGTACGGCTTCATAGTCTTACAGAACCTGCATATAAGGTACGGAGATGGATAGAAATTCGGCCTTATTGGTACGACATACTGCAAGTGCAAGTTAAGCGCAAAAATACGGACAAAAGAAGGGTGCAACACATGTGCTAACTTCAACAAACGGTTTTATTTGAAACAGGAACACAAGTGACGCTGAATAACACACGCCACACAAATTGCGCATGTGTTGTACCTTCCTCCAGTACGTGCTTCTTGCGCGTCACTTGCAACATCTCGTTATACGTACCCCCGATCGCTCAGTGAATTCAACTCTGAACGAGCCATGGCTTTTGATGGCAGCCCGTTCTCGTCTTCTCTTACAGGGATCACCTTTTTGAACCTTCTTGCGGTGCATACAGCACATGACGTCGAAAGTTCAGCCTGAAAAGCACCGAGGAAAGACGGGAACGTCAGAAACTAAAATGTTGCAACCTCGGCACACGAAACGCCAATATATTGGCCGCGCAACTAATTTGGCCAACTTCCGTTGCACTGTGTGCTAAAATATGATCAAAGTTGCGTCTGCAACTCACCTTTCCTTTAAATAAATTGTTTGGCAATACACAACGTGACCTTCGTATGAAGGCTGCCATTTTAATTCGGCAGCGGTCACGATGATGATGATAATGAGAATCGTGTCTTACTGTTTTCATTAACAACTATAGTACAACTTGTGCATCCAATTTTTATGTTCATTCACCATTTTACCATTCAGTTTACTTTTACAAGCACGCTTTATTGTGACGAGTACAAGGGCAAGTAGTAAGAGTTGCAGCTGCGTTGATTCGGCATTTCGTTAGTTTCGATGCTGCTGAACCCATCGCGGTAGCTTTGAGTGATTTCCAGTTCGCGACAAATGACTCTGTGGTGACAAACGATGAGCATACTCACATTGCAGATCGGTCAGTGTGGCAATCAGCTAGGTTTCGAATTTTTTAATGCCTTGGCGCAAGACATAGGTGTTGGGGAAACTGAGACGCGCCGTGACAACGAGTACTACAGCCTGTCAGCAGAGAGGTGAGTGACCTCGCAAAAGTTTATGTCTCTCAGAATGCCGTTTTTGACTGCACGAATTTCACTGGATTAATATTTCTTTCCGCAGATTTTTTGCTGTTGACCCCCAAGGTGGTCTACTTGCCAGTACCGTCCTGGTTGACACGGAAAGAAAGGTTTGCTCATAATTGACCCGTTTCCTACAGGCAAAAATGAACAGACGTGTTTTTTCCGTTCCTTTGTAGCCGTGCGGTTCGCCAGACGTCTTAACATTCGCACCCTTTGTGGCTTTCAAGGCGACATATCGTCGTGTCTCCCAAACAGTGTAATTGCTTCCTGCATCATTTGTGCACAGTTGACATCGCTAAATGCGTGGAACTTGAATACAACTAAAATTTTGTTCTCTTAATTTAACCGAACTTTTGATGAAGTGCACACTATTGCTAAAGCCCGTTGTATCTTTCATGACCTGTCCCTAAGATAAAGAAATTGAACCGTTTCGCATTTCTCGGCTCCTCTTGCACAAAGAACACGCATGCGTTTACAGAGTTGCACAGCGCACAAAATAGAACAAAACGGCGACTTCCAATTAGGGAAAACTAGCAAGATCTGTACATGCACTCCAAGCAGGCTCATCTAGTGGCTGTCCTTGAATGAACATCTAGATTCGGGGACTGGACATAAGGGCATGTCATATTAATGGGAAAATGTGCACTGCCATAGTGGCAGATCAGTCATGCCCAAACTACACTTATAATTAAGTCACATATAATATGCCACAATAAATCTTGCACTGCCTTAAAATGCAAATATGGGATTTCATGTGCTCATTTGCTTGGATGACAAAAACTATACTGGTCATCACAACTACCTAATGTGTCCGAATGTGACCACTTCACCTTTTTGTGCTCAATGCACCACTGCTGCTGCTTGAGGGAACAACACTGCTTTCCATAATTTACCTTGTCCTGTAGAGAATAAATAAATAAGAATTGGACATAAACCATCAGCAATTATTGCCAATGTAAGTGAATAGCCGACCGTTTCTAGAAAGATATTCATTTTCTTAAAGGAATGATGCACTTGAATTTGCTGCCATCAAGGTATTTAGATAGGTTTTGTTGTTTCATTAGGTAATTCCATAAAGAACATAGCCATTAACCAGACATCTTAGCAGTACTGTAGGTGGTGGATATACATATAAACCAATTTGTCATGTGTGTTGTCTCCAGCAGCACGAGCGCCAGTGTGAAAGGCAACTGCTATCCTTCTTGCTCTTGCCTCCAGAGTCCTCTCCTTCACCACAGGGGGATAGGGTGGCAGGAGAAGAGGAGGGCGATCATTTCAGAGTGCTCCACCATAGTGTCAAAACGTTGAGACACCCCAAAGCCCTCACGCTACAGCACATGCATCTCAGAGCTATAACAATTGTAGTTCACCAATGAACGTACCCCGCAATTCAATTTAGCAAGAGCATGTGCCCTTTGCATAGGCATCTTTGTCTCGGCAGTGAAAGTATGACCACCATGAAAACAGGTTAAAGATCCATGAAAAGGTACTCACATATAAATATTCAGAGACTTCATGTGATCTGTAGCGCAAATGAGCATGCCAGACAACAGGGAAGATGAAGATGTGGTGCTTTCCTGTCATCTTGCAAATCCATTTGTGCTACACATCACGTAATTCAACACCAGTTAAACGATCAGTCTGTCCTTTGGACTTTATGGCTTAGGAAATTTTTGGCTGGAAGAAAAAAAAAACAGCCTTGTCATTTTCCAGCCTTCGCAGCAGAGATTTCGCTGCCAACAGCATTTTTTCAATTGGTGTGGTCATGTTTTCACAGTAGTAGCATCATTTTCTACTTCAGATTCACTGCAGCTCATCAGCAATTCCTATTCTCAGTAATCCTCAGTAGTTCAAACTATAAAGCTAAACAGTAGCAGACACCAGTGGATCTGGGATACGTTGGTGCTGACACATGCCCTTAAATAGATAAGTTAACAAAGTCTTTAACCAGGGGGTGGTACTTACCAAAAGTTGACAGTTCTGAGCTAACTCACCTACTTTTTCAAGGGTAAATGATTGATGGTGGTGGGTCACAGCTTTCGACAAGATTTTTAAAATAAATTGTAGCGTTTAACATCCTGAAACTGTGCAGTGGGTCACGAGGGACACCATAGTGGAGTGCTCGAGACTAATATTGACCTCCTGAGGTTCTTTAAAGGGGCCCTGAAACATTTTTCTAACTTATCATTGAATGGCCTCACTATTAAAGGATGTCGTTTCACAAATCTCCTGGTGCAAAAATTTTTTAAATCCTACAACTATAAGTGTAGTTAATGCACTGATATCCAGCTTTCTTCCTCCTTTCATCTCCACTAGCATGCTGGAAGCTACACAATGGAGAAGCCAAGAGGGCAAAGCCCTGGCCAAAAGTTGAGTGTTGTGGCGGTGAAAGGGCTCGTCACGGCACCTCATGGCAGCTGCGGAAGACTATGCTATACAGCCTGCTGCTCCCATCTCATAGGTCGTGTTCAGAAGATGCAGCTACACGCGTGCAAAGATGAAATTGCTTTCCTGTCTGTTTAAATTGCAGGCATATATACCTTAATTTATTTAACTCAATATTAGCAGTTATTTATTACTGAGAATGTTCTCATGGTCACAAAATGACCCGGTAGCATTGGGCCAGCTGCTGCCGACGCTGTATGACGACATTGTAGAAGCGAGAGCAAGAGATTTTTCGCTGTGTTTGACAGTAGATTGTAAGTTCCCTGCTGCATACAGGGTCCTGAATATTTGGCTGCGCTTGTTCAAAAAAAAATTTTGCACTCACCGCAATATTGCTTGGTTTCTAAAAAAAAAAGTGGAAATTTGCCTGCGTTTATGGGGATGTGAGCTGCTGCCACGGTGGCTCAAGCATAAACTTGGGTCGCCACCTGTCGTTATCTGCAGAAAGCAGCGTTTCAGGGAGGGCAGTCACCTGTTCCAGGAGCGGGAAACACGTGGCGGCCCTTCCTGAAGCGCTGCTTTCTGCTGATGACGGCAGGTGGTGACACAAGTCTGTGCCAGGGCCGGCTTTTCAGACGCCATTTTTCCCATAGACGAAAACAGTTTATCTTTTTTTTTTTTTCTTATGAAACAGGCGACTAATCGTGCCTAGTGTTATACTAAATGAAGTCGATGCCAAAATGCGATCGTTCTGCAAAATTTGACCAAGAACAGTGCAGCGATGAGCGCAGAATATTTTTTTGAACATGCGCAGCCAAATATTCAGGGCCCTGTACAGTGCAGTAATATTTGGCTAACATATTCACTGCAGCTTCTATAACAGATCAGCAACGTTTTCTTACTATGTTCAAAAAGTGTTGCAGGGCCCCTTTAACATGCACCTAAATCTAAGTACATTAGCATTTTCGCATTTCTCTGCCATCAAAATGCAACAGCCACATCGGGAAATTGAAACCAGGATTTCATGCTCAGCAGCACAGCTCCATAGCCATTGAATGAGCCAAGTGGGTAAAGGTTTTTAATAGTTTAGGGAGGAAGCAGGTGGGCGCAGAGGTGGGGGGATGGAAGGAGAGTTTCATTTGATGTGGCAACTTATTTTCTAGTATTCTTGACTGACGGGAAAGACAAAGCGGGAGAGAAAAGAAAGTAATCGACTTGTCTGTAACGTCAGCCTTGAGTAAATACAACCTTTCAGCTGGAGTCATTGTTTATTATCTTCTTAATTATTCCAACCAGACAGATCAAACTGCTTAGCTTCCAGACACTGTGAGACAATTTCCACAACTTGCCAACTATTCCGACTGAGAGCACCCTTCTAACAGCATACTTGTTTATCTACATGCTCCTCTTTTAGGACAAGCAGGTGCATGTTATAGATGTAGTTAAAAAAAATTTTTTTGTTGTACTTGTGCAAATGTTGGCCTTGTTGAACTACACAAACAAATCTTTCATTTTCTTGGTATCGCAGGCCGTCGGCAGGGTGTTGAAGGAAGCCTGTTACAGCAACAAGTGGCACTACGCCAGTGGTGCAGCTTACACTAGCGCGCAAGGCGCTGGTAACAACTGGGCTCTGGGTTATATTGAACATGCTGAGAAAGGCCTGGATGAGATCTGCAATCTTGTGAGGTGCCATGCTGAACAACGAGACTGGTTGGATGGCTTCCTACCCATTTTTTCTCTCGGTGGAGGGACAGGCAGTGGTTTGGGAACCAAGCTCACTGAGACCCTAAGGGACTACTACCCAAACACTCCTGTCATAGCAGCAGTAAGCAGTTGCAATATACATAATACTTGTGCTGTTCAGTAAATAAACACTCTACCGTGAGGCCTTGGTGCAATGAAATTATTAATGTAACTTAATTTCTCCCCACAGGTTTCCATAAGAGACCATGCTTGAAATAATATTAATTGTTTAGCACAGTTTCTATTTAACATGCTTCAGGATAGCTTTTTAATACACAAATTTCTGCTCCCATGATCCCCTAGCATTAAACTTTCATTATGCAAAAAAGTGAGGCATGCAGACAGGACACAGAAGAGAAATGGACAACACGAACGCCGACCATCAACTGAAGGGAGCACTGAGGCAAAAAGAAGAAAGGAGACACAAAACTTTTCGCCTTCGTGCTCCCTTCAGCTGATAGTCGGCGTTCGTGTTGTCCACTTCTCTTCTTCTGTGTCCTGTCTGCACGCCTCACCTTTTTGCATAATGAATCCTTACCAACTAGCTCGGCTTTCTGTCGATCTAAAATTAAACTTTCACTTTTAAATGCAAACTGTTTTGTTTCATACAGCTCGCATCAGTGGTTGCCTAAATGGAGAATTCTTGCATGTCAAATTATAGTATCTCAATGGGAAAATCAAAACTGAACTAAAGCTTAAGCTTCCTCACAATGGCCCATATAAAGGGCACACAGGTGGCAGAAGAAATCAATCTTTTTTTTAAATGTATTCATTATGGCTATTTTCTTTATCCTGTACATATATTGTTGCTTGTATTGTGACCTACCACTCCTGTAATAGCCCAACGTTGGGCTGACAGTATCAATAAATGAAATTATAGTTATTTCCCCCCCCCTTTTTTTTTTACTGATTGTATGTTTATACCCTCCGGTTATCTCATGTACTTGCTTTCCTGCCAAACTTTGTATAATGTGTTTCTTGCATGTATCTCTTCTCTGTGTTAGCTTAAGGTTTACTAAATTCATTGTTATCCCTTGTATACCACTAGTATGTGTAATTTCAGATATCTAGATTGTAATCAAATGTTCAGGTGATGTGTCCCTTAAACTAATGCTGGTCTTGAGGCCTCGTAAGGTATTTCAAGTAAATGAGTATAAGCCTGTAGCCAACCTCATTGCAAGCTTATATCCACAAGTGTGTACAGAAGGTGGGTTGGGGGAACGTCTTCTTGCTGGTCCAGGTGGTGTGGCCATTCAAGTCTGGAGAAGTGTCAGTGCAGGCGTACAATGTGCTGCTGTCTCTAGCACATCTGCAAGATTCTGCAGATGCGCTCCTTGTGTTAAGCAATGATGCTCTGCACCGGGTGGTCACCCAGAGGTGGGCACTGCGTAGCGCCTCTCTGGTCGAGATGAATGCACTGGCTGCCAGACACCTTACTTGCCTGCTGCAGCCCAGCCGAGACTTGCATGGACTGCACACCTGTCTTGGTAAGTCTTATTTAGCATTCCTCTCAGCTGGTAGACGCATATCTTGAGTTGTTGCTCCATAAAACTCTATATGTATAACATAATGCACATCTCTGCTGTAATTTTGTGCCCTTCCCGGTAAGTTATTTCTTTAGATGTTTTCGGGTCTCTTCCATTGCGAGAAGTTATTTCTGTTTCAGCAAGTGTTTTAAGCACTTGTTAAAAACAGGTATAGTAAAAATAAAGTAGTTATTCTTTTTTTTTTGGCAATGCTGTACATGAGGCACTGTGCATCAGGCATTCTGCGGTAATCACCAATAAGTCCTACTATAACTGAATGCTAAATATTTTGTCTTCCTCTATGCACGTTCGCAGGTGATGTTCCCTCTGAGCTCGGATGCCATGGGTCCCTGAAGCAGGTGGGCCTACTTCAGGTGCCACAGGAGCAACCTGCACTGGCTGCCTTCAGCTGCAGCCCCTGGCAGGGCCTTGTGCGGGCCCTTGGCAAGATGCAGCGCTGCCACAGTGCCACCGATGAAGGTTAGCAGTGTCACTCTCATGTTTTGTTAGGCCCGCTGCATTCACATAGATGCTAGTGTTTTGTTAGTTAGGGTACCCTATTAGCACCTGTGTGGAAGTGTGTGTCACCCGGCCGAGCAGTCGTACCGCAGATCTTTCAATTTTTCGGACGACAAGTCCACAACTTTCCTCGATTCCACGTGATTCACTCAGAAAAGCTAGACAAACTAGTGCGATCCATTTCACCATTCCTTGTTTCCAAGTCTTTGACCGAAGTTTTCGGTACAGGATATAAGGTGTCGAGGATGTCAAGTGGTGATCTCCTTTTGGAGCTCCAAAATCAGAAGCAGTATGAGAAGCTGCGAAAACTTGTGTCATTTGGGGAGACCCAAGTAACAGTAACCCCGCACCGTACCATGAACACAAGCCGTGGTGTTGTCTCGGACGATGACTTGCTGGAGCTCACTGAGGATGAACTCTTGGAGGGCTTCAATGACCAGAACGTTATCAATGTTAAAAGAATTAAGATCAGGCGTGACAGCAAAGAAATCAAGACCAAACACCTTATATTGACTTTCGGCTCAAGTATTCTGCCCGAGTCTGTAGAGGCCGGGTACATCAAGCTCCGTGTTAGGCCATATGTGCTAAATCCGCTTAGATGTTTCAAATGCCAACGCTTCGGCCACAGTTCGCAGAGCTGCCGAGGCCGTCAAACCTGTGCGAAGTGCAGTGCACACGAACATACTTCTGAAGCTTGCGTGAACACTCTCCATTGTGTAAACTGTGAAGGCGAGCACGCCGCATACTCGCGGTCGTGCCCGTCCTGGAAAAAAGAGAAAGACATAGTCACAATCAAAGTAAAGGAAAACATATCATTCAAAGAGGCACGCAGGCGGGTAGCATACTTGCCAAAGAAAAGCTTTGCCGAAGTGGCGCGTCAGGGGCAGCGTCACAACGGCCTCCGGCGGCTGTCCGACCCACAGGCAGTGAGTCGGCAGCTACGCCATCTGCCCCCGCGGCGGTTGCAGCTAGCGCTGCTCCGTCAACCCTGAATGAGGGATCATCGACCCCGAAGGTTGGCGCAGCCGAGGCCTCCCCGGCCCCTTCCTGCACTGGCAACAGCCGGCGCAGACAAATCCCTCAGGGAGCCCCATCGACCTCCGGGCTAGTGGGTGCAGGGGTCTTGCCCTCCAAGGCGGGACCCTCTCTAGTAACTTCTCGCTCGCAAGAGCACGTGTCCGGCGCCTCACAGGAGGCAATGGACAATACACCTACCCTGAAGGCGCACCAAGCGCCTAAGGAGCGGCGAGGCTCACTCGAACGCTTCAGAAAGAGCAAAACCCTAATTAAAGGGCCTCGAAAGAGCTCTGTAATCTAAGGCATCTTTCCGTTTCCGTACACACAGCACCAACTTACTTTAAATATGGATACACAAATAATTCAGTGGAACGTCCGAGGTCTTCTTAGAAACCTTGATGATTTGCAAGAACTCATCCACAAACATAATCCAAAAGTGCTGTGTTTACAGGAAACACATTTAAAATCCAAACACACAAACTTTCTCCGTACGTATGTTACGTTTCGCAAAGATCGCGATGATGCCGTCGCATCATCGGGTGGTGTGGCGATTCTCACTCATAAAAGTATAGCATGTCAACCTTTACAGCTACGAACGCCCCTTGAAGCAGTGGCGGTGCGAGCTGTTCTGCTAAACAAACTCATCACTATTTGCTCGCTTTATATACCTCCACATTACAAATTAACTAAACATGAATTTCAATCCTTTATAGATGAATTGCCAGAGCCTTATCTGGTTCTTGGCGACTTCAATGCACACAACTACCTGTGGGGCGACCCTCGTATAGATGCGCGAGGACGTCTTGTTGGACAGTTTCTTTTCTCTTCTGGTGCTTGTGTTCTGAATAAGAAGGAAGCGACATACTATTCTCTTGCAAATAAAAATTCTCTTCAATAGATCTTAGCCTAGTCTCCCCGTCACTACTGTCTGAACTTGAATGGGAAGTTAATGACAATCCTTACGGGAGCGACCACTTCCCTATACTACTAAGAACATATAAAGAAAACGAATGTCTACCACAGGATCCTAGGTGGAAAATCGATACAGCCGACTGAGAGAAATTCCGAACCTTAACTAGCATATCATGGGATGACATGTCCTCGTTAGAAATTGATGCTGCTGTGGATTACTTTACAGCTTTCATTACAGATGCCGCATCTAAATGCATACGTGAAGTAAGTGACTCGGCATGCAAATGGCATGTCCCGTGGTGGAACGCTGAATGTAGAGTCGCACGTAGGAATCAAAACAAAGCGTGGGGGTTGCTACGTGCTTCGCCCACTGCAGAGAATCTTGTTAACTTTAAGAAAGTTAAGTCTCAAGGCAGGAGAACCCGCCGACAGGCCAGAAGAGAGAGTTGGCAAAAGTTTTTATCGAACATCAACTCGTTTACAGATGAGGCGAAAGTCTGGAACGGCGTAAATAGAATTAGAGGGAGACAAACATATTCACTCCCTCTGGTAAACACACAGGGTGATACGCTGCAACATCAGGCAGACTTACTTGGGGAGCACTTTGAGAGTGTGTCAAGTTCAAAACATTATTCGAAATCCTTCCTGAAGTATAAGCAAATAGAAGAATGTAAGCCACTCAAAAGAAAATGTCTACAGAATGAATCGTACAACTGCCCTTTCAGTATTGCCGAGTTGAGAGCTGCCTTGAGCTCATGCACCGGGATCTGACAGAATCATGTATGAAATGATCAAAAACCTACACAATGACACCCAAGTTACCCTACTCACACTTTTCAACACCATTTGGGCTGCAGGATACCTCCCAACTGCATGGAAAGAAGCCATTGTGGTTCCTGTTTTGAAACAAGGCAAAGATCCTTCCTTAGTGGCAAGTTACCGCCCGATCGCCCTCACGAGTTGCCTTTGTAAGGTATTTGAAAAAATGATTAATCGGCGACTCATCCATTTCCTTGAAATGAGCAAAATGCTTGATCCGTATCAGTGCGGCTTCCGAGAAGGGCGGTCCACAACCGATCATCTCGTACGTGTTGAAGGAAATATCCGGGACGCATTTATACATAAACAGTTCTTCCTATCGATATTTCTCGATATGGAAAAGGCGTATGATACAACGTGGCGTTACGAAATCCTAAGAGACTTGTTAGAAATGGGCATCCACGGTAATATGCTAAACCAAATAGAAAGCTATCTGTCCAGTCGTACCTTCCGCGTCCTTTTACGCAAGAAACGGGTGTACCCCAAGGAGGCGTGCTCAGCTGCACACTCTTCATCGTGAAGATGAACACGCTTCGCGCTTCATTACCACCGGCAATCTTTTATTCTGTCTACGTGGATGACATACAAATAGCTTTCAAATCCTGTAACCTCGCAGTGTGCGAGAGGCAGGTACAGCATGGCCTGAACAAAGTGTCGATGTGGGCAGACAAGAATGGATTTAAGATCAATCCTAACAAAAGCTCTTGCGTTCTTTTTACAAGAAAGAGAGAAATGATCCCAGATCCTTGCTTAGAACTGGGTGGACAACAAATACCTGTAAACAAAGAGCACAAATTTCTAGGTGTTACACTGGACTACAGACTCACTTTCGTCTCCCACATTAAACATCTCAAAGAAAAATGTCTAAAAACAATGAACATAATGAAACTTCTATCCCAGACTACGTGGGGTAGTGACAGGAAGTGTTTATTGAAACTCTATAAAAGCCTCATTCGATCACGATTAGACTATGGTGCCGTGATTTATCACTCTGCCGCCCCGAGCGCACTAAAGATGCTAGACCCAGTCCACCATCTAGGAATCCGACTGGCCACAGGCGCTTTCAGAACAAGTCCCATACAAAGTTTATATGCAGAATCAAATGAGTGGTCACTTCATCTTCAGAGAACATACATCAGCCAAACATATCTTCTGAAAGTCCACTCAAATCCTCAACATCCCTGTCTTAATACCGTTAATGACATGACATATGCTACACTCTTTCACAATCGTCCCTCCGTAAGACAGCCTTTCTCGCTGCGCGTGAGGGAGCTTAGTGAAGAAATGCACGTTCCACTCCTCGAGCTTCGCCTTATGCATCCAGCCAAGCTGCTACCTCCTTGGGAGTGGCAGCTCATACAATGCGATATATCTTTTGTGGACGTCACAAAACATGCTCCAGAGATTGAAATCCAAATGCATTTCCGGGAACTTCAGCACAAATACTCCTGCACGGAGTTCTACACAGACGCATCAAAGTCACACGACAGGGTGTCCTATGCAGCCGTCGGTCCATCTTTCTCGGAATCCGAGGTACTACATCCGGAAACCAGTATCTTTACGGCTGAGGCCTACGCACTGTTGTCGGTTGTAAAGCATATAAAGAAATCAAAACTACAGAAATCAATTATATATACGGACTCCCTTAGTGTTGTGAAGGCCTTGATGTCTTTCTGTAGCCACAAAAATCCGGTAATTAATGAACTCTACTCCGTACTCCGTACTGTGTAAAGCATATATATCTAACCAACATGTGATAATATGCTGGGTGCCTGGACATAGGGGCATCGAGGGAAATGTACTAGCGGACCAGATGGCCACATCAATTTCATTGCATGCAGTTCATCCTACTGCTTCGGTCCCTGTCACAGACCTGAAGCCTTTCTTAAGAAGGAAACTACGAAACCACTGGCAACGCATGTAGGACGAAGAAATAAATAATAAACTGCATGTAATAAAGCCACAATTAGGTTTCTGGCCTCCTGTAACAAAATCCCGCCGGACAGATGTCCTATTCTGCCGTCTAAGAATAGGACACACTTATGGCACACATAACTTCTTACTCACGGGAAATGAGCCTCCAACCTGTGGTAGATGCAGGGAGAGGCTGACCGTCCTCCATGTCCTACTGGAGTGTCGGGAAGCCGAATCCGAAAGAAAAAAACATTTTCTCTTAGCATACCGGCACCACATCCCCCTTATCCTGTTATGTTACTTGGTCCAGAACCACTCTTTGACACCAACGCCGTCCTAGGTTTTTTGAAAGATGTTGTGTTGGATGTTATTAGCCCCACACGTTCGTAGCGCTTCCTCTCTTCAGAGGATGCCGCTGCGATAATTATTTTGAATAGCACATGCCTCTAGGCCCTTGTGGTTCAAGGGCTCTGGCGAGGCAGTAGTGCTGTAAGCAATTTAACATCTCGCATATTTTAAACAATGCATCATTCTTTTACGATGGATTTTAATGTTCATAGTATTCGTCATTAGTCATCGTCATAATTTTATAGCACGTAGATTTTACGCACTTTACAGCGACTATTTTATGCCACTTTACAGCCAAGTCACATCTTCCATAATACATCGTTAACACTACCACTTGTCATGGCGCTCTTTGGCCAAACCTGGCCCTTGCGCCACAAAATACCACACATCATCATCATCACTTCCACTGATGGCAT
Source organism: Dermacentor andersoni (assembly GCF_023375885.2). Taxonomy (NCBI): domain Eukaryota; kingdom Metazoa; phylum Arthropoda; class Arachnida; order Ixodida; family Ixodidae; genus Dermacentor; species Dermacentor andersoni. The sequence goes on from NC_092816.1 coordinate 19,703,221, forward strand.
CGCTTGCGAACTGTTTCGATTGTCTCGTTTCGCGCAGCACACAATTTTGCGTGCTGTGCACGAGGACACCCGATCAGCGGTATAAGTCTGTACTACACGAATACTGAGGCAGACGCAAGCGGGTCACAGAGGATGATCCCGGCTGGAACACGTTAGAAAATGACATAGTTTTGGTGTTTGCAGGCACGACTGCACGACGTGGGAACGAGCAGACGAAACGGAAGTACATCTCTTTTGCTGCAGTGCGAAGTAAAACAAAAACATGCAGACATTCGTTTTGTGTCTTTTATTATTTCTCTTCGCTTTAATTCGTCTATTCTAGCAGCATATTACACAAATAACAGATGTTGGCTTCAATAATTCTCGGAAGTCATGTGTCACCGCGAGTGACGTCACAACGCAAACATGTGTACGTAGTCGCGCTAACATGTGTATGTCATCCTCTGGCTTGGAGTGCAGCACGTAGCGATTTAATACTTTGCAGACATTATCGTTATTGCGCATTGTATGCTCTGCGCTTGTCAGCTCAAAATGTTCCAGACCTGGTGAGCAGTGGCGTAGCTAGGTCGTCTGGCACCCGGGGCCCATAGGTCTTCTGTCACCCCCCTCCCGGGTGTAGTCGAGGAAGGCGAGGATATCGACAATTTCCGGGTTTCAGCACCAGTACAGCCGCCTTGGACACCGCGCACGTCCCCCGGGTCCCCCTCTCCTTCGCTTTCTTTCCCAGAGGTCGTGAATGCAGCAGGTATTGGCGGCGAGGAGTTACGGAGTCGCCATCTATCGGAAGCGCCTCGCTGGCATAGTATGAGGGATCACGCGGCGCGCTCCTCATAGGTTTTGCTGTCAGCGCTCACTGAAAACACCACGCGGGAGCTCTCCCGGAAATTTCTGTAAGTACTTTCGAAACGAGGGAAGTTTTTTACTGTCTAAATAATAATCTTGGGCAAACTGAAAGCACAGAATCGTTTACAGACGCTATCTCTTTACCGAATACATACAGTGGACGCCACTGTGCGCGGTCGCCACGGTTTAGTCTCCAGAACCGGCTTCTTGCGTGAAAGGTAGGCAAACGCTGAGACCAAACTATGTGAAATGTGTTCTTATAGTGTTTGTATATCTAAATGGAGCGTAATAGAACGAAGCCTCAATGCAGCCATCGCGCAGCTTCGCAGCGACCGACTGCGCGTCTGCATGCTTGTCCGCGCACTGTTTCGCTTTCGCCGCGTGCGCCTTTTCGCACCGTGCCATGAGCTTTAGGCCGCAGAATATGAGCATTTGACAGTATACAAGCAACCAATGTTGCGTGGGCGCTATCAGAGCTGTTCAAAAATAATTTCATGTTAGAGACTTCGACGCCTACGGAGACTGATGTGCCGGATGTCGCGACGATTCAATATTTTTTTTTCTAAATTCTTGGACGTTTCAATATTATTTCTCGAGTTGCGTCGCACTATATATTTATCGGTGTTCTCAACGTGCGATTTCCCGCTGCTTCTTTTTTTGTAATCCAGTGCATTAATTCATAACACAAACATGACCATATGTCATGCTTTTTTATGTGCTTCTTACCACTCCCTGTCCACTCCAGTGAACTTGCCAGTATCTATAGCATCGACAAGTTCATAGACAAAACCGTCATGACATTAGTCGGGCAGCGGGCTCGGGCAAGCGTCTCAGTGCGCGTTTTTTGGAACATTGCAGGCCCGGCACCGAAGCAGAAATCTTCCTCGCGTCTGTGCTTGCTGCATACCCGAGTTGTAGCCGATGACTGTTTGCCGGTTTTATGTTTCGCGAGCCAAGCATCACGCAGCGTCACACACACCGGGCTCCGTTGCGTACCTCCGGCACTGCGGCACCGAGCAGTAGCCTACCATGTTGCGCACCTTCAAAGGCAGCCACTACCTATTCTAGTGCTTTCAATCGTTGTAAAGAAGACACTCGAAGCGGGAAAATTTCACCACTAAATGAGGACCGCAGCGTACGAGGGAACTAAACTCTCCTTTTCAGCTCGCTTCGGCGCTCCCGAAGCAGCCGACGCGGCCGCTATGTCCACATGATCCCTAATAGCACGTCACGCCGACGGTGGCGCCAGCTTTTCCAGTGGTGGAGCTCGAGGCCAATACACGCTGTTTTTTCTGCTCCAAATAACACAGTGTGCTGCACCGATAACTTGTGATAAGCGCATGTGCACATCTTCTGTCAGACTGTAAGGCTTGGCAACCAATACAAATGCGGCATTGTGGCAAATACGGCTTACGTCACAAGTAAAAAAAAATTGTTATAACGTTTTATTTACCAACTTTAGCGGCAACATTGCATTTGCAAAATTGAAAGCCGACATTCATATCTTGCCCAACAACTTCACAAAAATCGTCGTAGGTACTATGGCCTGCAGTATTTTGGCTTTGGACAGCCCTGAACGTAAACGAAAATTAAATTGTGTCTCAGTGACGCTGATCTCCCCACCATATTAGAAAAATGGAAAACGACACCTGCCTCCCTGCTGCGCGGGTGCCAATGTTATGACAATTACGACTTCTCTTCATTGTGATGAATAAAGCCTTGTTTTTATTTGCTGCTATACGAGCAAACCTGATTATCCTAGCTGCGGTACCACCAAAAGATTAGGAACAGAATAAAGCACGCTTCGCGTCGATTTCGTCACCATAAAAAAATAAAGGACCTCGATGAAGCCCGTGCCAGCGAAACCTGTTGGTCTGCACTCGCAATGGAGAGGGTTGAGGGATCAACCTCACTGGTCCACTATTTCATATTTCTTTCGCTACTGCCATACTGGGCGCCGCCCGCAGTGCCAAAGTACTGTAGGTTGTAGCACCCAAAACGATTTTGTTTAAAAAGTTTTTGTTGAGTTAATAATATGACTTTGAGTCCTCAATTCTGGAATTGAAGTGCTTCCTCTATTTGGGGATTATTAAGGATATGGTTATTATTTACCTGCTATATTTTTCACGCTACCGAGTTCCTTGTAATCACAGACATATAACGTCATAGAATATCGGGAAATATCCTTACAAAATTCACGTTTTTTTTTAATTCTGTGCAGCTGACGCAGACACTGTACTTGTGACATGAAGTCATACAATAACAACAGTTTTCTGAAACTTTCGAGAGTAAGAAGGAAAGCGTGAAACATAACGGCAGGTTTCGCAGCGGCTTCTCGGAGCGAGCGGGAGAGGGGAAGTATAAGCGAGTTTAGTGACCATTTTGCGAATTAAATTTTTTAGCCCACACATTCGTGCAATTATTTCATGGGGTGTTGATAGAGCTGCAGCCGACAATTCTGCGGCGCAACGCATCGGGTGCATGAGCTCGGGCTACTGCATACCGGAGCATTCTTTGCCATTTGCGCCCAGTCAAGCCGGCGGAAAAAGGGGTGTCTTCAAGCGTATGACACCCCCCCCCCTCCCCCTGGCCCCTTGCACCCGGGGCCCACAACCCCCCGGCCCCCCCTGTTGCTACGCCACTGCTGGTGAGGCCCTATAAGCAGACTGTTACAAATTTTAAAGGGGCCCTGAACCAGCTTTTATCGAAGTGGAGAAATGCATTTGAAGTGAAAATAGGTTATTTCATAAACACTTTGCCGCAAAACGTGTTTCAATGCATTCAGCAGAAGTGGAGTTATTGCCAAACAAACACGGCCTCCGCTGTGCTCCCATTCCTGCTTCAATGCCTTGCACTGCGAAGTCTATAGCGCAGTGGGGCATGACCACAATGCTTTGTTTTCTAAATGTCACCATGGGACGCAGTTCAAATTTCATTTTGGATGGCCATGACTTCCGCCTTTGGTGCCTACGACGCGCTAAACACAAGCCAAATGGGGTTGTCTTCAGCGTGCCGCAGTGCACTTAGACAGTGGACTCGTCGTGGCACCATGCGGCGGCTGCAGTATCTACACCATGTAGCCGACCGCAGCTTAATTTCGGCCATCAGTGAATAGCAGCCAGATAAGGGAATGATGAAATAAAGCATCCAGAAGAGAGTGAGGACAGGGCTTCCTATTGAAAAAAGAGCGCTTTAGAGAAAGGCAACTTCACAATCCGCTTGCAAGCTTCACACACCACGTACGAGAGCAAAACTTGGCTGAAATGTTTGCAGCAGCGTATGCTATCTGCAGACTATGTTATTTCACCAAGCCGGAGGGGTGGTCCAGGGCCTTTTAAAAATGCTCAGTAAAAGCCAAATGTGTGTGCATGGCTTCCTGATGAGTACCACTGTGAGCATGTTAGCCACGTTGCACAGACATCCTGATATTTGCTTTTCATTGTTTTCACTTTACCTGCCATAAGTTTGCATTGAGCGAAATAACCAGATGATACTTGCTCCTATATGGCTTTGGACATTTCATCACTTATTACTTCCAGCAATTCATCTTGTATTGATGCCTTGGTAAGCCAGTACCAACAAATATTTTGATTTTGGCTGTTTGACTGTCTATACCTTTGGCACTCTAAATTCGTCTGGTGCACAGTGTGTTCAGGTTATCTGAGGATTAATGGTGACATAACCATACATCAAAGCATGGCCTTTGAGGTTATGGTGCATCGCATTCCTCCTCTTTGATTTGTCATTCCAGACTGTCCAGAACTGTCAAAGATGCTCATTGGCTTGGGGAATTTGGGCAATTTGGGACTGTCAGGAATGAATAATCAAAGAGGCTCATTGTTGCAATAAATAGTGCCACAATCTCAAAGGCCATACAAAACCTGATACACACTCTGAACTTCATTGCATTGTGGACTTGGACAGCAGCTCATATTTGCTTGCATATCACATCCAGGCATGTTTTACCGCCACATGCAAGCCGTGGCACAATAACACATGGAGGCATTCCAGCATTTCTTTTCCCTGTTTTCCATACTAAGTTACTGGTGTCTATTACTTCGAAGGAGCTGTAATTTGGGGGGAGGGAGATTCATGCAATATAACCAGCATCTTTTGCAAATAGCCTTGTAGTAACTTATTTTTTTAATTTCCTGTTTATTTCTGCAGCCATGGGCACTGAAAAGAGGCCTCCCACCTGTGTTGCCTCCCTGGCTGTTGCACGAGGCGAAGGGCTGTCGGCCCTCAATACCACTGACCTCGCCTGCCGCCATGCGCCTTTTGTGGAGGCGGGTCGTGAGCTCAGTGTGTGGACAAATCCTCACAAATTTTTGGGCTCTGCTCGTACCTTGTTGCTTGCTAGCAACAGTGATGCGTGTGTCCCTCACTTAGACTCATTAGTAAGCCGAGCATGGTGCCGATTCACTGAGGCTGCCTACCTTCATCACTACACGCGCCATGGACTGCAGGCTGAGGACATGGCTGATGCTTTTGTGCGTGTTGAACAAGCTATTGCTAGCTACAAACAACTGTCTAGATAATAATGTTAAAAGCTGGGCCAATTGGTACATGATTGAAGGTGAAACACCAGCAAAAACGCAATGTACATAAGCAAGAAGACAATGGAACAAGACTGGAACTAGCAACTGAACATTTATTATGGGAAAAAGTGCTATGTAACCTCCAGCACTGCTCCGGGCATGCACAAGAACTATCACAAGGCCTTCACAATGAATTATATTTCTTTTATGGTAGCATATCAGGTGATTTGTTTCTAGACTAGCTTTTTCTGGTGGTCTTGTGATGGTTTCCGTGCATGTGCCCGAGGGCTGCCAAAGGTTATTTATTTGTTATTTCCCACAATAAAAATTCGGTTGTTAGTTCTAGCCTCATCCCATCTTCTTCCTTGTGTACGCTGTGTTTTTCAAGGGTTTTTCACCATCAACTGTTTAGATAGCATGAAAGAATGTGCTGATGCACTCTAGTCAAATGTTCACTTGCTTTCTTATGGATGCAGTCCACCCAATTTATATCAAACTCGCGTATTTTCAGTAATTCTTTGTATTCAGCAGGGGATGTGCCCCTTAAATATACTGTGTAAAAATGTATTAAATGTTCAATGTATACATTGAGCTTTGAACAAAGGGTTTTGCCATATCCCCGTAGGATGCTTTTACCTCAGCACATATAGAGTGCTGATGGTGCCTTGATTCACTGAAACTGCTCTTGTCATGTGGAAATGGGCTTCCAAGACACACTGGAGCTTATCTACCTAGACATTTAGGGGCAGTGCATTGCGATGAGTAATTAATAATTAAACCTCGTTTATAAAGATAGTGTGAGAAAACCCCTGAAATCTATGCAAGTAAAACCAATTCCATGATGCTTACAGTGATTGTGCTAAACTTCGTAGTTTTTGTACTGTGACCAATGCATTAATTACCTATTTAAGACCAATTAACTGAATTTTTGAACAAAAACATTTAAGCTAATTGTTGATGTCCAAAAGTTGTATAGCTTGTTACTTAGTCATGAGTGATTAGCAGATTAACAAAAATATTTATTTGCATAACGCTACAACACCTGCTGAGCAGGTTGTGCCACTTGTGTCTCCAAAGTGTGTTCAAGTCATGTGAGATGTGTGTGTTCACCTGGTTGATGATTGCTCTTTTGGTAAGCTTTTGCAAAATTCAATTTCCAAACTAAATCTCTTTTGGTTAATATATAAAAAAATGTGCATAAAAATTATAAGTTATAAATGTAATAAAAATGGTTATTAAAGATAACTATTCTTCCAAATGTGCAAGATCCTCCTCACACCCTCTTGTTTGGTAGTGCCTATGATATGAATACGCATCGAGCATTTGTGGCCGTGTATGCTGAACACAACAGCACAGGATAATTTCATGAAGCAGAGGAGCACAGTGCAAAAGCATTCATGTAATTTGATTGAGTGAACATGGCAGAAATTTGCTAACATTAAGAATAATAGGATGTGAACATAGGTGCTGACTATGCGGGGTTGGGGGGCACCTCCGAGGCTTAAGCCCTCTCCGTAGTTTTCTGAGGGGGGCTTGTCATTACTGTCATTGCCAGAGTTCTGTTACCCACATCATTTGAGGTGTCTTTTGAGCTGCCTCTACCTTTGCAGTTTAAATTTTATTGTGGCTAAAAGCTTACTGCATAATCGTTGGTGTGGACATGCACGGATTTTAATTCATACTTTCGCTTTATGAAAATCCTGGCAATATGTGGACAAGCACATTAGAAACACCAGCGGCGGCTACCTCATTCATATTTTTTTACTTCAACATTTTTTAAAGCTTTCCACTGTGAAAACCATGCACAGACACAATATGTTTAAATATAATACACAGGACAAAGTTTATTATATCTTAGCCAACTAACAATTATTTCTAATGGTACGGATAGCCTATGGCTAGATAATGAATATGTTGTTGTATGTTGACCTCACTTCAAATTGCTTTGTCCAATTTTTTTTTTCCCTGAAAAAAAAAAAACTGCAGACTTCAGCGACCCCTTCAGCAGAGTCTTTTCTCAACGGCACGTGAATGATATGTGTTTCAGTATTGCTTCTCTTTCCAGTAGGCAATGCTAATAACTCAGGACAAAAAAACTGTTCCAATAATTTACAACATTTATTAGGGATAGAAACATCGGCACTTGCATGCAGAGGTGGTAAATATATATGGTTCACTCAGTAACCGAAATGAGACCAAGCCGGATTCACTCGAAATCAGAATCAATAGCAGCCATGTGCAGCAGCACTTATGCTCTGACTTGCAGCAAAAATAAAAAAAAGAAAAAAAGAGGCTGCAGCCTTGCTGGAAAGGCGAAGCAGTATTAGTAATAGCGAAGTATAACACTATATCACAATTAACTGTGGTTGAAATTGGAATGTGAAGATATATATATATATATATGGACATACATTAGTGGGGTTCGGAAAGCTGGCCAGGCCCCAGCCCCCCTGGAAAAATGAAAACCTTCCGCCTATGGATGTGAACGTCACCTTATATTCACTGTGATAACCGCTGTTCATTATTTGAAAACTATTTGAGACCTATTCAACATTAGATTCGATTCACTTATGGCACTATTTGATTCATATTTGATTTGGTCTCAAAAATTACTATTTGCACACCCCCTAGTAATTACTGTAGAATACAGTTTTTCTGTGCAAAGTGTGAATTTTTTTATTGAAATGCTAGCATTGCTGTAGTGTGTGCGTTCAGTATCTGTGTAGATGTGTAGTGTAGAAGTTTTGTTGATGGCCTTAGTATGTTTAAAATATGAAGCAGACATGTCTAGGCTTGGTGATGAAAGTTTTTTTTTTTTTATTTCTCACAGTGCACAAATTTCAAATACAAATCAGCAGAGGGCAACCTGTTTCACAGTATAAAGACACATTCATAAATTGCTTGCTTAACATATAAAAGGCACACCATGTCTGTTTGTTCATAGTATAGGCAAAGCACATATCAATAAAAGCAGTTTACACAACCATTTGTTTCTCTGCAGTGGTGCACAGCAGTCGAGCCAAGTGGGCTCCAGAATATTTTTTTTTATTGTTGTTGTCATAGCAGTCTTGGCAGCCCGTGTTTCAAGTGTACTGTCGACTGGCCTTGGACCTTGTATCTTGTGCAGGAAAAATGCCATGTATTCAGCCTGCTGTGTTGCTTAATCCTGGCCACTGACTCATAGCAGGAAGCCATATACAGTCACTGCTCAGTTTATGTATATGACCTTGAGTAATATGCTCTTATGCACGCAGAAACACTTCATATTGTTTGTTGCATTTATATTTGAAAGAGTAGAATGTGTTGTGATAGACCGGAGGTACAGCAAATAAAAGGCGTTTAGAAATTCTGTGAGGATGTGTTAGGGGAGCTGACAGCTTGATGCCTTTTTTTTTTTTTTTTTTCGTTTGGGCCCTTCATTCACTGGTATGTCCAGATTTTTCTAGCAATCGCATGTCATGCAAGCTTTATGTAGATTGGGTTCGACATGTTTCCCAGGAATAAGCATTATCAAAATCGAAAGGAACTTTTGGTATTCAAAGCAATAAATGTTAGTTTCCATAGTTGAGCACTAACTTCTGTCCTTGGTCAAAATGTGCAAAAGCCAAAATTAAAGGGCCATAAATTTTTAGTTTGTCTTGGAGCATTACCTCATTATAGAAAATTTACATCAGCATCTTCAATGTCAAGCATATTGACAGCAGAGTCGTCTTTGTGCCTTGTGAACCAAAACATAAGCTCTTTGGGCACATAGACAAATGTTCAGATATAAGCAACACACTCTGCTCATTGCATGAGCTACAGTTATTGTCATAATCTTTATCTGTATGCCATGAGAAAACATAAACAATGCCCTGAAAATTGCCTGAACACCACATGCAAGTGATAGAGGCAGTACAGTTTTGAAGCTATTCTAAAAAAGTTGTGTTTATTTCTTTTTGTTGTTTTCAGCTATGAAACAATGAATACCTGCTCTCCAAAACTAAATGACACTCTTTGCTATGCTCATTCACCTATGTTCTTTCCTTGGTTCTAAAGCTAGCAGACCATGACACACTTAATGTCATGCTCTGGATAAACAGACTGGCTTATCTACAAATGCAGCATAAGGGAGGCTACTTTGGTCCCTAAAAGAACATTCCAGAGATTGTTTTAATTTAAAGCGCCATGAGGACACATCTTCAATGGCGTAGCCTGTTATGCAAAGTGTTTCTGGTTAATCAGCAAATATATTATAAGGTCATGTATCTATAGCTTTATATGAGCAATTGACCACCCTTCCCTGGTTTGGGTTCAAATAGTTACTTCAGCTCCTCTTGTTTCACGGTCATTTCACTGACTGCCTGTAAAATTGGCTGACTAGAAAAGGTAGCATCGCTCACACTTTGTCTTGAATTCATGCTGTCATTTTATAGTCTTGTGCATTTACTGTGGCTCCTTTAGATTTTTGGAAAATCCATTCATACACTTGTAATCATCAAAATAAAATGTATTTACACTGTCTATATACAAAAAGTCATACATATTGTAATAAACAAAACTAGATGTATACACATGTATAAAAAGTGCCTTAAAACAACACACATTTTTGGATGTGCATAACATATCTGACGATGCAGAATAAACAAGATATTCCAAAAGCATGTAGCATAAAGGCCGAGCACTCTAGTAACAGCGTGAATGACATATCCTTATTTGAAAGCAGTAGTAGTTCATGCATTACTTTTTTAGACTTTTGCTGAAACATCTCTTATAGACATAAAAAGCTTCGCAGCCAAAATGCCCATGTCAACAATCTGAAATGTTACATGAAATACACCATTGGCAGCACATTAATCTAGAAGATTTACAAGGTCATGTGTGGCAGCCAAACAGACAAGCTACACTGCACTGAGCATAGTGACATCTGTTTTGCGATTTTTGAAGAGGCTCGGAACGGGTATTTGCAAGGCAAAAGCACAAGGCAAAAGCACAAAGAGGCACAGCAGCATTGTGAAATGGCATCATACAAGAGATGCATCAATTCTACTTTTACAAGCACCACAGTGGAATGCAAACACCATAAATATTTCCCAACATGAACATACTTGCGTGTGCATTGTATGGTTTTACAAATAAGCTAAGAAGAAATTTAGAAGAAAGAGCCTACATATTACACAGTAGAACTTTTCTTACCAGAGATACGTCGGTCCTTTCTTCACATAAACATAGCCCCACGAATTCTGCGTAAAGCATAGTAGGCCATCTTAAGGCAGTTCACACCTACATTCTGAGATAATGTCTCTAGTGTATAGATTACCTTCAAACTACATAATTGCAGGATTGATTTTTATCTTTGAAGTGGTACATTTGTTTTCACAAACTGTGCTAGAATGCTCTTGTCTGGTTGCGAGGAGCAAGCTTCTGCCAGAATGTGCGAGCAGCAGTGTGCATTGTGAAACCTAGACAATTAAGGAGCACTGCAGACAATGTCAGGTGTATCATTGCAAGCCCCATTGCAATGTCTCTGAGTGCAAGTGAATAGATAAACCCTCTGTGGTGGTGCATAGTTTAGAAGCAAACAGCACTAACAATGGAACTAGATGATGCAAGACAGTGTGCTTCTTGTTCTTATCAGATTTTTAGCGCTGTTTCCTTCCAAAACATATACGAGCTAGCTCACCTAGCTGCATTGTTACTGATGGTGCATGATACAGCAGCACTGCCACTCTAGCATGCATCACTGGCAAAATTCTTTCAAGGACATTTATGGTTTGTGGCAAGCCTTTTAAGTTCTAGTCATACCAGAAACAGCACTATATAATCACAGAGGCACTGCACTGAACCTCTTGATAACTGAGTTTTTACATTAATGGTTATGCTCACATGAATGCATTAAGGCGCATCTCAAGGATTAATTTGTCTTTCTCTTTATGAAATGGCACATAGGTGCTTTCCATAACTGCATGGTGAGTGGTCCATGTTTAATATTGGATATGTAAAAATAAGTAACTTCTTTGTACAGGCTGTGTTTGAACAGCCAATCTCCATCTAGTTTCACTGTTTTAAGCTAAAAGGTATTTTGCATCTTAAAGGGCCCCTCACCAGGTCTTGCCATTTTGAGCTGACAAGCGCAGAGGATAGATTTCATGATAACGATCGTGTCTGCAAAGTATTACATCGCTACGCGCCACGGAAAGATCTGAAATTTCAAACCGAACGCCGTCTTTCCTTCTCCTCGCGGCCACCGTGCTCCAAGCCGGAGGATGGCGTACTCGCATCCCTGCGCCTACGTACTCGAGTCTGCAGTGTGATGTCGCTTGTGGTGACATGTGACTTCGAGAATTATTCAAGGCACCATCTGTTATTTGTGTGATCTGTTGCTTGAATTGACGAATTGAAGTTTAAAGAAATAATAAAACACACAAATGGAATGTCTGCATGTTTTTTTTATTTTTGCTTTACTTCAAACCAAAGCAAGAGAGATGTACTTCCGCTTCGTCTGTTTGTTCCCACGGTCGTGCGGTCACGTGTGTAGGTACAGAAACTACGTCATTTTCTACCATACTCCAGCGCGTGATCATGCCCTGCGATCTGCTTGTTCTGCCTCAGTATTCATGTAGCACTGAATAAAACCACTAGCCATGTTTACTTGTGCACAGCCTGCAAAATCGTGCGCTGCACGAATGAGACAACAGCTCGCGTGCGATGCCATCAGCGGAAATGCGTAGCGCCGGAAAAAAAGAAGCGAGGGGAAACAAAAAATTAGGGCAGGGCCCGTGACGTATGCATCACACGATCCTCGAGGTCTGGTATGGGAGAACGCAGGGAAGAAATTTCGCTTGCGAAAGCTAGACGAGGCGAGTGGAGCGAGCATCTTGCTTGGCAGTGGAGCCCGCCTGCTGAAATCATGGGTTCGCGGCACTGAAATATTTCTATCTCGGCCATTAATGAGCCGATTTGAAAAATTTTTGCGGCAGAACACTCCCTAGAAGACACGTAACAACTTCCAGCCTATAACCAAAATTTGCTATGGGGCCTGGTGAGGGACCCTTCAAACGATAACGTGGACTCCAAAAATTGCCACAAAGGTCCACTGTCACTCCCTTGCATTCATCTTCAAAAAGTATCATTACCAGGTTGGTTAGCACGTCTGAACCAGCAGCAGTATTTGGTTTGAAATTACACAGTCATTAAACCCCACTGCTTCTTGCTATAAATGGCCATGTGCACTCAATATAGTACTTTTTGCAGTTTCTTCTGCACAGAACAATAGCATCACATACTTAAAAAAAGCAGTATTGATTACCAAAATACAGGGGAAGACATCACATCAATATGTAGACATAAAAGGATAAAAAAATGGCTGAATGAAATAAATAATGCAAATGGCACACAGTCCTTATATCACACTGGAAACAACGCACCTGGAACGTCTTGTAGCACAAAAGTGCATTGCAACAGGCATTTTCAGCCACAGCTCTTGATGGCGCAATCTTGAAGCAAAGGCATACTGAGACAAAGGATATGAATTATCGCAAGTAATTCATGTATGTAAACTACTTCATTGAAAACGTTGCACAAACATTTGACTGAAATTGATAGATAAAAGGCAAAGCTTCATACTAAATTATTTATAGTGAATTTACAGGAGTGTCTGTCAAGCCATATGCCTGTGTCATACTGGCACAAGTTGCAAGTCTTATTTCCCAGACCTTCTGCTAAAATGGTACCTATGATGCAAAGGCTAGTGAGTATTCCATGGACACACAGTGAAGATAATCTGCCAATTATATTAGTGGAGATAAAGACAAATTTTCACTCTCCTGTGTAGAGGGCAGGCATATTATCAATGTGTGCATTGCTTAGTGGCAGTCTTCGTTGAGGTAGCCATTTTAAGAAACAGACGTGCATTGCTCAAAACTTGCTCAAGTGCTTTTGCTTCAAGAACAGAGTGGGCAAATGTAGGCTGATCACAAGTAACGAGCATGCAAAAATGCATTGAGTCTGTAATACCACTATTGTAAGGTGCTAGTTGTGTACAGCTCATATCATCAATTGTTGTCAGTGCTATTGTAGCACCTTTTACGTCTACTTGTTAAAATTTTGGCAAACATTTGGAGACTTTTATCAGCACACACATACTGTAGTACAGTCGACTCTCGTTAATTCGACCTCGGTTCATTCGAACGCATTGAAAACTCCCAGCAAGAAACCGTACATTGCTATGGTAGAAAAACGTGTTTACTTTGAACACAAAAGCATGCCACTTTGGATAATTCGACCCTTACTGGCATCCCTTCATACGCCACAGTGGTTATATTACTTAAAAACAATAAATTTAGCATACAGCACTACTGCTTCCCGAGAGATGAAGCTGTTTTACTTTAGTTTTCCTTTCAGTTAAAAAGTGAGGCAGCTTATGAACATGCCGGTGCTCGGTGCTGTGTGTAGGTTAACTCCAGCTTCAAAAGTAACAAGCTGAAAGACATTATATGCTACCTCAAGTAATAACAAATATTTGAATACATTCATTTTGCCACTATTAGTAAATTTGGCTTTTTGGATTCGACCAAATCTCGCAGTCTCACAGGTGTCAAATTAACTGGAGTCGGCTGTAGCAGGATTTTTTTTCTTCTTAGCTGGTGCAATAGTACCAATTAAACTGCTTTTGAGCACTGCATGACAACTGAACATGGACAGTCAACAGAAGTACAAAAAGTAGTTTCCTTCACCCACTGCATCAAGGCGCCCTCCAGAACTGATTGCTATTCCTCTGCATGGTTGCTCTTCACCATGACTGCAGCCAGCACCTTCACCGGAACAATACCGGCACACTACCCTCATTGTGCACCATATCAGCAGGGCGTCCGTACTTAAATGTGGACTCTTATAACTAGTGGCCATGATCAAGATCTTTGCCCAAAGGCCAGTATGAGGGCTGTGATGAGCATAAGAAGAGGGGTTGAGGCCAGTGTAACTAGCGCAGTGCTGCTTAGTGCACTGTGCTCGTCTGCGTAGGAGGCCTTTGCCACAGGGCAGCCAAACCACTCGCCAACATGTTGCGTCCTGTTGTAAACATGCATGCGTCGATCGTTGAACCGCCAAAACTTCTGTCCCTTGAAGAAGTACGTCTGGCCTGCATGGACATAGGAGAACAATTGTATATGTGCACAAAATAAAAAGGAAAGCAAAACTGTGATTACTTTTGCGACCATAAATGGCAGTGCAATCAGTCTTAGTAAAAGACTAAGCCAACCATCCACTGCACTAACAAATTAAGAAATTGATTACTTCTCGCATTCATGCGGCCCCCTGTCTTCAAGGCATGTGTCTGTGCACATGCGAACGTGTTTCTTTTGCCTTACATATGTGTTGTTTAGTTGCTCTAGCTTTTTTCTGCCATGTTTTTGTTGCTTTTCGGTCAGGTGGTCCATGTGAAAGGTTTTAGATCATGTGTTTTTTTTCCCTATAAACTTCAGTTGACAAACCGTGGAGAATCTTGTCATTTCTTCTATTCGTGCTCGTCTTTGGCGCTGTTTCATCATGTTACATTAAGATGACATGAGGTCTAAGTGTGTCATTCACTAAGGCAAAGGATGTAGTGTCACCTCCTTTTCTGGCATGGACCTTTAAGAGCGCGGCTCTTAGGCAGCCGTTCCTGCAGCAAGCGTCGGCGTCGTAGCTCGGTGTAACCGGGCGAAGGAGCCCAGCGAAAACCGCGAAATGAAAACACGTAGAGAGCTGGGCTCATTTTTCGCATTAAGGAGTATCGTAATCGTCGGTAAATTTTTTCTTTATTGTACACGAAAGCTTTCGAGCATGGTAGTCTGATGAATTTGAATAGCCTTGACACTCAAAAGCGTAGAGAGAGCACACCTGGAAGCATCGTTAGAAAGTTCTCACCGTCGGTGTACTGGAAGGCGGCATCGACGTTGTGCGGCACGCCTCGCCACATCCGCATGTGCCGGGGATAGTCAAACTCGACACTGCGGTCAAACTCGTCGTAGCGCCAGTACTGGTCGCCGCTGAAGAAGTACGTCTTCCCGTTGTGGCCCCACACCATGGCGGCGTCCACGTGCGTCAGGCTTGCCGGCAAACCTAGGTTGGTCAATGGCCGCGGGTAGCCAGGCAAGGGACGGTTGCTGCTGAACAGCCAGTACTGGTTACCTGTAGGCATGACCAAGTGCATGTTCAGATCACTAGAACAATGAAGCGACTGCCGCCTCACGTAATGGCTTTGAACAATGCAAACGCTCATCCCATGCAATGTCTGGATATTGTAAGGTGACCAGACGTCCCGCTTTTACCGCACTGGTCCCGCTGTCCCACGGCCTTCGTGTGGGACGGTGTTTCGTCCCGCTTTGGCCTCTCCAGACCGCGAGCTGTCCCAGAATGGCCGCCCTGTGGTTCACTAGGGCTGTTTTTTTTTTTTTTTTTTAACCTGTACTGGCTGCACGAGTGTAGCTAATGCAGAAAAAACGACATTTTTTTTCTTGATGTAGGAAAAGTGTTGTTCCGCCAACATACACGGAGCCATTTTTATAGCAGAAGTGTAGCATAAAAAAAAAAAACACTCTTTACACCGCAATTTCGATTAATGTAGTTTTTATTCTCATTTATTTATTTTATTTATGAATACTGGTCACCCGAGGGTCGTTACAGGGCGGGTAGTAAACACAAATACATATAAATACATGAATAAGAGGCATTGCTTTAGCCGAACAGAATATACTAGCAATCATAAGCAGATCTGAATGTGCAAATAGGAATATAGCGCATAATATGCTACAGAACAATTCACATGTGACGCCAATGAGGAGGCAAAAGGGAGAGAGAGAGAGAAAAAAGGAAGATAAAAGGTAGCCAAGCATTCACATGCATAATGCTCGGGAAATAATCGAAAACAAGAAAAAGTTAGCAGACGACCAATGGCCCTGTGGGAGCGCAAGTCGCAAACCAACAGACTTTCTCTCTCTCCTAAAGTTAGCTGGGACACAAGGGTGTCCCAGCTAACTTTAGCCAGAGTTTATAAATATGCAGATGTCATGTAGCTGGACAGAACAAAAGTAATGTTAATTGTTTGCCATCGCTTGGAGATATTGAAACTATATTTTTTTATTCCACCTCATTAGATAATTAGTCTTACTTAATTATACAACTTCTCACATATTTTAATTAGATTGAAAGTGTCAATGAGGAAATTGTAGAGCAACATCAAAAACTCCCGATACAACTTTCTGTTGCTCAATACGTGCTACATAAAAGTGTTTTTCCGAGCGTGAAAGAAGCATGCAAATGCACGCAAAATTGCCGCGCGACTGGCAGCTCGAGGCACATTGCGTGTATTCGCGGACTTTGGACTTCGAACGACAATAACTGCAAAAACGAAAGACAGGAGGGGACGCCATCTTGGAAGTTCCCGCTCTAGCTGATAATGACGTCATAGCTTTTGACAGCGCCTGCTCGGGAGCGTGCCCGCGTGTGTGGCGGCAGCGCCTTGCCATTTCGGCTGGAAGAGAGATAGCGATGTCAAAGAGGAAAGGACGCTTCGGCGCAGCGATGATGTGGCTCGTAGTGCAAGAAACCCTCCATGCCACGATTATCCCAGCTTTTGTAGATCGAAGCGCCTCGCACACCACGACCAACTTCTCATCACATCCGATTTATCCCCTTATCCAGTCTGAAAATTTTCGTCAAGTGTTACTTCAGCTTCCGCACCCAACTCTTTTTTTTTTTTTTTTTAAATAGCCTAGGCGACCTATTTTCTGTTAGTGACAGCTGGGCGAGCAGATAGTGCGCCCAGGCGTAACATCTCCCTAGTCCCACCAAGTACCTACAAGGATCTAGGGCGCTAGCCGTGGCGCTTCGGGGAAAAAGTACCTAGAAACGTGGTACACGCGAGCGGCGCACGGTGGCGCAGCGGTCGAGCGAGGGCTTGGGCGTAAATAGAAACACGCTGCTCGCGACTGGTTAACAGATAATCCATAAGCACGGATAACGTTTCCACACGCAAAATGTCCATTAGCGCGAAAAATATTTGAAATCCGCGGCGTCACATGGAAGTGGTCAACTACAGACTGATATCAACCAATCTCGTGGAACAGCGAATAGGTGACGCTGGAATTCGATAAAACAACAGGAAAGCGATAGGCAGATGGCTGAGCCCTATTTTTAAAAATTTAGCAGCAACGCCCAGTGACGCCATGTCAAACTGGTGGCAATATCTGGCCGAGGCTATAGCTTATAGAAAATATCTGCGCAAGGAAAGCCCAAACACACGAACTCGAAGGTGACGCAGCTAGAATTCGTGACATCATTTGCGCCAACGTTTCAAACGGTGCCATATGCCCGCTCCTAAGCTGCTTAAATATCGGCGGTGACAATCATCTCGAAGAATATGGCATCCCTCCGTAATCCGACGCCAGCTCAATTCTGATGCCACTGTACAATTGTGCGAGTTGTACTACAACGGTTAATTTTTTTTCGCGCAACTTTCATGAAATATATTTGAAGTGGAGATGTTCACAAAGAATACTTTGCCGTCAAGTATCACGCGAACAAAGTTGAAAACTGGAAAGAAATCTCATGCTTTAGTGCGAGATTCTATTGTGTACAGAACAAAGCGATGCGTCCGGTGACAAATACTGAATTGTTTCTTAAAGTAAGCTTCGCTGCACAATGTGTACTATCGCAGTGAAGCAAGCTTGCCTACGCGGAACAAAGTTTTACAATTTGTAAATTCACCTCCCTTCGAGTAACCTTATGGGTTCTAACTAGACAACTTGTAAGCACGTGAAAGTGATCGGTAAGTATGACCTGTTTTGTTAGAGGCCCGCAAAGATCAACGGTACTTAGTGGGCGCCAGTTTCTCAAACTCTTCAGGATAGCTGACCAACAAGTTTGTTTGTACCGACGAGGTGTTTGTTTGTTTGATTGATTGATTGATTGATTGATTGATTGATTGATTGATTGATTGATTGATTGATTGATTGATTGATTGATTGATTGATTGATTGATTGATTGATACTAACGCTTTAAAGCAAAAGCTCACTACGAAAGACACCGTGTAGTGGAGGGCTCATGATAAATTTTGACCACGTTGGTCTCCTAATGTGCGTGAAAATCGTGGCGCACGAGCATATTTTTCCACCGCGCGCTCCCATCGAAATGTGATCGATGCTCGTGAAATCAAAACCGCGACTCGCGTACGCCAGCAGAACGTCATAACCACTGCGCCAGTGCATTAGTGTGCACGTGTAATGTGGAAGCGCAGTCAAAAGCGGCGCACTGGGAGATGCGAGAACTTACTTAAATTATGGGGTTTTACGAGCGAAAATCACGATCTGACTATGAGGCACGCCGTAGTGGGAAACTCCGGATTAATTCTGACCACCTGGGGTTCTTTAACGTGTACCTAAATCTAAGTACACGGGTGTTCTTGCATTTCGCCCTCATCGAAATGCGGCCGCCGTGGCCGAGATTTCATCTCACGACCTCGTGCTTAGCCGAGAACTTGGTCTACGAGCGAGTGTTTCGAAGATAGGTCTGCCAAACGACAATCTCAATCAGAATGAAGCTGGGTTGTTTAAAGTCATTTAAGCCAAATACCGGCTACCTGAAGTGAGTCGCTTAAAGTAATCGATCAGAAACGGCCAATAAAAGAAATTGGCGCCCAATAATGACAATATACGCATTTGTACTATGTACATTTACGCCGCGAGATTTTTATAAGGTGGCTCGGTCACCACAGTGCGTGTCGCCTTTTTTAAAAAATCTTTGAAGTCTTGACTGTTTTTAACCTCGCATAACATAATACATGAAACAGTGTAGTGATGCGTAATATGACTTAAGAACTGCGTATGCTACACATATGCGAACACGCACACATCCGTATAGTTGCACAGGCAACAAGTTTTCTGCGATTCTGGCCGACGTGGAGCAGCCGCAGAAACCGATCCTGCAGTGGACTGTAAACTCCGCTGTGCCTCGTTCGTTTCGACGTGCCAGCAAGAGCACCCACTCGTAGCTTATGGTGGACGCAGCTGCAAACCATGGAGGAAGGAAACTGCTGCAAACGGACGCTCGACGTCAGAGCACGTGATCTTGTGCGATAGCGGCGGCGGCGCATATATCGCTGCATCGGCGGTTCGCTTCGCACAATCGCGCGGCACGTGAAATAGGCTCGCGGCGCACAGAGGCTGCAGTGTCAACCAACCTATGAAGAAGGCGATCTTTTGGTCGGGCCTCTCGTAGACAGCGTCGATCTTCTCGAGGCTAGCGGGTAGGTCGTACCAGAAGAGGCTGATCTCCACGGGGTAGCCGGGTTTGAGACCCTGGTCGTTGATACGCCAGAAGTACTGCAACAGGCCAGCACAACACAATGTTCCCTCAGAAAGGGCACGGCACGCGTAAACAACACGAAGCGAAGCTCGTGACAGAGTGGTATGTATCTATACGGCGGAAGGCCGTCACCCAACCAGTTGGAAAGGCGGCGCGTGCAGTTTAGAACACAGGTCCGCTAAGCTGGTTCAAAACGTGAGCAACAGGGGCAAGGTTACTATTGCGGATGTGATCTTTTGAAGGCGCAGTGCCTGTTCGTGTTTTTCTCACATGCATCTTACTTAAAGGACCTCAGAATTTACCATATAAGGACAAAGAAAAGGAACCTATACACAAATAAGTGTGCACGTGACCAGAGAACGTGCTTACGCTTCAGAGATGCTTCACTATGCTTTAAAGTACAAAAATATATGTTAACGCAGTAGCGTTAAGGGCCCTGCGTCGCAGAGAATTCGGTGGACTTGTCTGCGAGCGAAAAATTCACATGGGATATATGCGCGGGTCATATTGACACACCATCCTATCGCTAAAGTTGCTCATACCTTGTCTTACATTCATGACAAATTTAATACTCGGAATTTTGAGAATGACAGCCCTCGAAGAAATGTCATGAAACAAAACACTGACAGCGCACGCCTTTTACGTTAAATCTTCTCATACTTAGATATTAAAAGTGCGAAACAATAACAGAAACCTGAAAATGATGTAATTTCATTGGCGCGGCTGTGCACTACCTCCGGGATCGGTCCACGCAAGATGCCGCGTTTCTACAAGAAAGCTCGCATTCGCGCGCAGCGTTCGCCACCAGCGTTTCACGTTAAACATTACGGTTACGTAAGCTGCAGTTGCCGGGGAGCGTGAGAAGCAGTCAAGGGTCTCTGAATGCTATCGCGCTCCACTCGTAAAGGCAAAACTTAAGCGTCCTCCAAGTTTTTTAAGCATGAGAAGAACATTTCATGGTAACTTCGTGGCTTCTTCTGCAAACAAAACAAATAATTAGAGACCAACGGTAGTGCAATGGAAACAACGAGTGAAATGCATAAAGAAGGCGTAAGCTTTAGTCGGTTCTAACTCGGGTGCACGGCTGTCCCAAGGAAATTGATCGTCGACTACGCCACTAATTCCAAACGAGCCGGGCTCGCTTCTTAAACTGCGCGAGGCGCGCGCACTCACCTTTCCTTTGAAGACGAACAGCTCGCGTCGGATGACGGCGATGGCGTCGATGGAAGTGCTGCAGCCGTCGGGTTTCCCGTCATCCACCGGCGTCTGCGGCGGGGACTGAGGCGGCCTGGGCGCTGGCTGCCGGGGGGGCTGCCTGTCTCGAGGCTCTCCGCCTGCGACCGGCTGTCGTCCGTGCGGCCCCCTTCCCGCGGGAGACGGCGTCGTTGTCCGCGGAATGATGGGCTGCATGGACGCCCACTTGGTCGGGTACTTGGCGCCTGCGATCCGAGGCGCGTCACAGATACGTCAATACTTGTTTCTGGGCTCGAGTTGGCTCGTACGGTGGTAAACGGGCGAAAACGCGTGAGGAGAAACGACCCTCCGGCTGTTTCGATCTTCACACGGTTTCGCGTTTTTTTTTTTTTTTTTCACTGTGAGATGTCGCAAGTATGGAGGATGACGTCGAGGAAGACACGTAGGCTTCAATCGCGCAACGTGTAGGACGAATTTGCCGCGCGTCGTCGTCGCGTCAATTCCGCGCCGCATGATCCAAGCGGCTGAAACGGTAGCTGAGCTACACCGTTATTGCATATCGTGCGCGGTATACGCAGAGTGGAATAGACGCGATGACACCATGCCGGAAATACGCGTGAAATGCGTTGACTTCCCTCTTGAGAAGGATGAACTGTCCCTAACAGAAGTATTAATGGAGAAAGAAAGAAAGAAGGAATGAGAAACAAAGGAACAAATGTGATGACCTTCGCACAAACTGAATTATAGGTAGCAAGCAAAAGCAATTAATAAAATAACGAAGAAGTTATTTAAATGGCTCATCAGTCAATCGTTGCAGCGATGCGGTAAATTGTGTCGAGTTAAAGAGCTAACCAAGAGGCGATGAAACACAAGACAGCTTGT